>NC_084900.1:15557157-15857157 GCF_949316345.1 Pungitius pungitius | reverse complement strand
AAATGGCCCTTAATTAGCCTCCAGTGGCTTTTGTTTAGTCAACTGTGACTCTCTCCAAACTGTTTTTGTGTTCTTGTTGAACAGCTGATTGCAGCGAGCTGAATACTGGCATCCTGCCCACACGTGACCTGTTTTCGGTTCTTCTCTCAAACGTATAAAGCAACAGTATCTGGTGTGGAAGAAAATATAATCATCCAGGGGCCCCTTTCTCACCACAGGGCCGTTCTCCTATCCAAATAGTCGAACCCCGCAACCAATGAAATGAAATCGCACTCTTGAGGATCAAGAGGAATATGCACAACTGTACAGTGCAACCAAAATAACAGAAACTAGAGCTTGTGGGGGGAGAATCAGTGTGCAGAGACGATACCTTTTCAATTCTAAGTATCAAGTGTTTTATTGCATTTGTTGGTAAAAGCAGGCAGTTTGGGGAATATTTATTTTGTTTCCTCAGAGTTTGAATGGCTTGTTGTTGTTCCTTCTCCCAGGTACACCATCAAAGACCTGCTGAACCACGCTTTCTTTGCTGAGGACACGGGCGTGAGGGTCGAGCTAGCGGAGGAGGATGATGGGAAAAAGGACTCGATAGCTCTGAAACTTTGGGTGGAGGACCACAAGAAGTTAAAAGGGAAGTACAAAGAGAGCGGCGCCATCGAGTTTATGTTCGACCTGGAGAGGGAGGTTCCCGAGCTGGTCGCACAAGAAATGGTGAGGGGATATTCGCAAGTGTGTCTTTATGATTTGTGTAAAATATTTTGAACTCGTCTCCTCGTGGTGCATTCCGTCATAATCTGCATGCCTGTCTGGCTTGGTGTGTTCCAGCTGGGGGCGTTGCTCATATCTCAGCGTTGGGGAATGCATTCGGATTGTCAGAGATAACTTACACCGCTCTTCCTGGAACACAATGAGGTCTTTCTAAAAATGTTTTCTCGTTTTATTACATGGCTTTCTCAATTGATCTCCATCAGACAAGGTACCCAAAGGCCCAGCAATAAAAACCTGGCCCCGAAAAAACTCAAGCCTTTATAGCACTCGTCAAACATTGTGCAGCACAATGAAATTATTTATTGGGTTACGGGATTAAAAAAGCTTGAGTTAACACAGCTCGACTTCAGTTGGAGAATATAACAGTGTTTGCCAGTTTTCTTGTTTGTTTTTTGACAGGCATTAACTGGTTTAGGTCGAAGAACTGAAAAGGGAACAAATACCAGGGATACCAAGTCCTCAGGGAGAAGGATCTTTCTTTTTAGTATTACTAATATTTAGTCCTTTTGGTGAGACTTTTAAAATGGTCTATAACATACTTGCTTTGAAGCATCACCAGGCCCAAAAATCTCCCGCGTGTGCCAGTATGTCATGTGTAAGTGATGGAGTGACATGTGTCTGCTGTATAATAATAGCTGCACGCTACTGTCCCTCAGATTGTTTCATTCTCAGGCACCGTGTCCAATGACCGAGAGACAGTAGCCGCGTTTCCATTCGGAAATGATGACAAATGCTTTTTGGATACCGCTAAATCTGACTCCTCTGTTGCACAAAAAAGGCTTTTAGAATCTCTTCAGGTGGGTTCGGCTTTAGTAGGGAAAAAGAGCTGGAGCACCCGATAAGTTCTGCAAATGTTTTTCTGACCATTCGCTATGAACTCCTGTGTCTCTCTCATAGATTCGTTTTGTTTCTTCTTCTCTGCTTACCAGCGGTTTACTGCCATGCGTGACCTTTAGTGCAAACATCCGACCAAACTACGCTGTAGCTGAGTTTATTTTCTCCTCTTATCGCATTCTCAGATTGCAACATTTTAAAAGGTTTCCTAAAATTATCTATGCAACTGAATGAATGGCCTTCTCTTTTTCTGCCTCTTGTCTCCTTTTCACTGTCGATCCGTGCCTCCCACACATCTCTTCCCCTCTTTCTGGTCTGCACTCTCTTATTTATCTCTTCTGTTTTGTCCTTGACACTGTCAGTCAAGGGGGAGGAGGGGGGGGGCAGATGGCAGACATGTGAACCAGCAGACTCTCTAGTGAGTTATGTCTCAGCAGAAAGCCGACATGAGAGATGTGTGTTGACTCCGGTGATGGAACTGGATCTCCCTTTTTTTTGGTCATTCTGATTTGTGTGCTAATGGTGCCTGATTTGTCTGCGTGTTCATACTGTGCTTAATGCAGCACATGAGACATAGAAACTCGGTTAGATTCCTTTCAAGATGCTGCCTGGCTGTTAATTTCTTTTTTTGTACTGCTAAATAGTATTCTCTAGTTTCAGCTAAAGCTCTGTAGCCAATTTAAGGATGGCTTTGTGTCACGTATCGCACGTGTCCTCCGCATAGTGTCATCATCTTGGTTATTTTTGGATGTATCAGCCCTGACACTTTTGTTGTGAACAATGAACCCAACTGACGACAAAGGGAATACTTCCCCTCTGCTCTATTCCTTCCTTCTCTCCCTCTACCTCACACGATGTGCTCTCTCTTTTCTCACATGCTAAAAATACACTCTACAATCCCCTTTTCTTTCTTTTGTCAGGTGGAGTCCGGCTTCTTCCACGAGAGCGATGCCAAGACTGTGGGAAAGTCCATCAGGGATCGCGTAGCTCTGATCAAATGGAGAAGGGAGAGGACAGTGTCTGCTGCGGCTCTAGTGGATCGAGGCGAAGTGGGGCACAGGGTGCAGGTGACTCCCCCTTTGGGCATCAGCGCCGGGGCTGCACCCGTTGGCCCGCCTTCGCTGGAACCGGAAGAGCCCGAGGCCGACCAGCACAACAGGCTGCGCAACCTACCGGCCAGCAGCACTTCAGTGACGTGTGAGAGATTCTGTTCTCCTCCGTTCAGAAACCCGCAAGTTTAATCCCTGACTTTCTTTAACGGGCGTATGATTTCTGTGCGCCCCTGCAGCAGACGGCACACTTGATAGTGGCATGGGTTCTGCTGTGTTCTCGGACTCCCACAGCAGCCAGCAGAGTGTCCTCTACCAGTCCCTGCTGGAGCCCATCACTATGGCAACACAGCAGGTGTGTTTTAGGAGCGTACACACCCAGGTGGACCGTGCACATTCGCATTTATCAAAATGCACACACGCTCTTCTGAAAGCGGCCCTTGCTCATGTGGCCCAGGCTCTGAATTCACACAGTCAACATGACAGTGAACATTTTCTCATACATACGTTTGTTCATCTTCATCTCTTCATATTATATTTTTTAGTTTTTGTGGTCACGGTTTGTTCATTTTGAGTAACGTGTGTTTTTGCTTTCGGGTTGCTCCTCCTTATCAGTGCCAGAGCAGTAGCCCGTTTCTAACAGATGGATCTCACTCCTGTGAAAAGGGGGAAGTTTGGGGGGCCACGCTGAGCCCAGAGCTCAGGACTCGATTAAGAGCCGCGACCCGAAGAGGAAGCGCCCCGGTGATTGACACTGACAGAGCAAATCAAATTGCTCAACTCCACGCCCTCATTCAGTCACACAGATCAATCAGTCCCACCCCGACGCAGCCGGACTACCAGCTGGAGCTCCACCCACCAGAGCTCCACTCAGAGGCTGAGTGTGGGTTCCTTTTCTGGGGTAGTTTGCCTGTCCCTTCCCCCTCAGAGTACCGCCGGTTCAGCGACACGCCAATCAGACCGCTATCGGAGGCCGCCGGTGAGAACTCGACCCTCCCTGTGCTGAGCGAACGAAGGCACTCCGACCTCAGTAGCTTTTTGAGTCTGACCTCTCATCACAATCACCCCTTTTGCACACTCCGAGGCCACGTGTGCCAGGTCTGCCTCTCTTTGCTTCTTCTAAGGTCGAGCGAAGGGAGCCACCGCCGTCCGCCTGTTCCCATGCCAATGCACCACTTTCCATGTGACTTGAGGCTAAAAACGTCCACTGTTGGAGCAGCGATCGCCCCTGGATACGGACGCCCGAAGGGTTCCAGCGATTGTTCCAATTTCTCCCTCCTGCAGCAGTCGCTGTTCAACATAATCAGCCGCAAAGCAGCCCCTTGTCCTGCCCAGGCTCCCCCGCAGCCCTCCGCAGCCGCCCACAGGCCTGCACGCAGCGCCGGAGACAGCGGCCCCAAAGGTCGCTCACCGTGTGACGGTTTGGCCGGGGACCAAGAACCCGTCCTGGACTGTGAGAATGAACCCTGTGGCAGAGAGCAGAGAGTTTCCCGAGCCGTGGGAGTGGTAGGTCGCATTAGCAGACAAGTCGCTTGGTCTCCCATACGGGGGCCAACTAAACTCTCCCAGCCTGTAGGAGATGAAGCACCACTCTGCATGGAGTTTGACCTCCTACGTCTACCTGAATACGTCTACAGAGCTGACTGTCTGCTTCTAAATCATAAGCTTGATCCTGTCAAAGGACGACGGAATAGAACATGTTGTCCTGCTGCTTAACCCTAACCTCAACCACCCCCTCTAGAGCTGAACTAGAACTTAACAGTTTCTTTCCTGCTTTACTGACCCAATGCTACACCTGTCTTGCTCCTTCGCTCACCTTGGTCTATGATTGAAGGTGATGGGGCGCCTGTCTGAGGTCCCTCCTCTCGGACTCTCCTGCCGTTTCTCTTTTGTTTTCTTGTTTTAGCGCACACCTGTCACTGCCTGCTCTTTGTTGAAACGGGTGTTTCATTTACTCATTTTATCCGTCCTCCTGTCATTACACTCTCATCCGGTAATGTGATTGGCAAACCTGCTTGTGTTTATTGTTGACTGATAAAAAAAGGGAGAGGGTCTCATTTGAATTGCTTTGTGTCCTTAGGCCAGTAACGCAGGTCACAACAATCAACCTTCGCTACATGTCCTGCCGTCTTCCAGCACAGTGCACACACCGCTGCAGTACCTCCAGCCCGGACACAGCTACCCTCCCGCTCCATATGTTGGCCAACACAGCGCCGCAACACCAGCTCCAGCGAGTCTCTGTTCAGTCAACCTCCAGCACGCTGCCGGCTACACACCTCCGAGTGTGCAACAGACCCAACTTGCAGCAAATATTTCAGTATCAGCTGTGCAGCAACATGGTGCACAGAGCTACCAAGCACCAGGCCACCACCACCACCACCAACAACAACAACCGCAGCAAGCAGCAAGCTCTTTGACTTTTCCTCTGAACGTACAACCAACTTGTCCAAACTGCGCGGTCGCCACTCAGCAACAGGCTCACAGTGCTTCGGGATGTCACACTCCGGTTCGGCAGCAGACTGCCGCGGCAGCGGCCACCCTGCCAGCACAGCAGCCAGCACAAGGCTACCCTCTTGCATCTGTAGCCCCAACCGTTGCAGCTATGGCCCAGTGTCATCCTGCACAAGCTCCCAGTGCACTGCAGCACGTCCAAGCCGCGGTCCAACTGCCAAGTCACAGCTCCTCCACACCAGCACTTTACAGCCAGCCGATGGCCCTTCAACAAGAGCACCAACCGAACAGTCAGACCAACGTACAGCTGGCGCAGCACGCAGGGCAGGCTCACATCCAGCCTCAAGTCCAGCAGAACCAAGAAACTTTGTTGGTGCACACCATGCACCAACAAATGGCACAACCGCCTACCCGCCTGTCTCAGGGTCAGCAGACTCCAGCTCTCCAGAAGCACAGTCAGACAGCCATGCAGATCCAGGACCGATCCCAATCTACGGTCCAACTGCTTCAGACCCCAGCTTTGGCTCCCCAGGTCGCGCAGGTTGAAGCAACACACCCGAGTTACCCTGCCGTCCGTCAGCCTGACGCTGCCTCGCAGAGCTCTGCACATTTGGCCCTCAGCGCGCTGCAGCAGCAGCACACTGCTCCGGCTCAGGTCCAGTACCTGTCCTCTGGAGCTCCACAGACCTTCGGAGCACAGCAGGTGAGCGGCGATGAACACCAGACAGTATATTGCAGCCCACAGGCACACAGTTTTGGAATGTCATGCCTGTTTACCCTCCTTTGACCTCTGTTATGTTTCATTAGTTTCAAAGTCCCTATCTTTGCATCGCTGCTGTCCTGAACCAGGTAGAACGCCTTTGTCTCAACACACTTTGTCACTGTGTGACCAGATGTTGGAGGGACAGAAGCTAATGCAGTTAAACAAGAAAACAGGCGTATTTATGGCAGCGCCGTTATTACTTCTTAGAGCTGCTCACATTGGAATTGGAAACTGCTGCGTTGGTGGACAGTAAATGAAAAGTGGGTGAAAAATATGAACAGCCAACAGAGAGTTGATGGAACAGCAGTGAAAACAATAACCGCGGTCTTATCCGATGCATCCGCCGGCCCTCCCAGGCTCGCACTGCGTCCGCTTTGAGGCACATCGCGTTCTGGCTGGTGCAGCAGATTCAGGCTTTTCCAGCTCCGGGACAGGATGGGGAATGTCAATAGCAGGGAATGCAGATTTCCAAACTGAGAGATGAAACCGGGAGATCTGCCGTTTTTGAACTTTGGTTTGTTTAATCCCTCCTCATTTTTTGTTCTTCTGCAGAATAATGCTGCTGGTTTTAGCGTTTCCCATCTCGGACAAGATGGACAGGCTTCGAGTGCGCCGACTCAGGTGCTGCCTCCTCAACAGCCGATGGCTCCGGTGCACCAACAACCTGTGCACATGTCAAACCCTCTACCCCCAACACATCCATCCCAGGTATTGCCTGTTCTTGAAGCTTTTGCTTACACCTCACTCCTTTTCCTAGTGTCTGAGTTATTGTATGCCTCAGCAGTCTTTTTTCTACCTTGGACTTAACAGACCAATAACAATTTGGAACTTGTTCTCGTTTGTCCAACCTTTGCAATATAGATTACCACTACTACTTTATTTTCTCTTCAGTTTCCTGCGCAGTATCCCACAATCCAGGTGATGACAGCTGTGACTGACTGTGAATCCTCCCACCCTCACTCCTGCTCTGCCCCTCACCCCTCAACCTCCTCTTCTCTCAATCACATCTTCCTTTCTCCTGGGCAGACCGTGACCCCCTGTGTCGCCCCCCTTTCTCCTCTGCACACACACAACAACGTGTTAGTTTTACCCACCCCGGTGTCCCTGATGCCGTCCCCCTTCCCCCATGCTGCGGGAACCACATCCCCACAGCACCAGCACACCGCTGTTCAGCAGCAGAGTGCGAGATCCGAAGCTTCTCACTCGCAACCCGTGTTTATGTCGGCCGCATCCTCCCACCCCTCACACACACACACCGGCCCGTGCCAGAACACACACCCTCCCACAAATGGCAGCACTCAGCCTCTGATGCAGGTAATTATGTTGGCTGCAGTGTTTACCAAGAGGGTGTGAACTGGAACCTTTGCTTGTGATAATCACTGTCAGATCGTTTGCATCCAACAAGAGCTTTGTTTTTATGACCACGGTGCTGGATAAGTATAGTTCATATGTTAAAGTTACAGCGAGGAACTTTTAACTGGTTATAAAACCGTCTCAATATAATATTGATGCCTTTATATGACTTGAATCTGCTTATTTCTGCATAGTAATGTGTGTCATTGGCTGGATTCAGCGAAATGATTCAGATGAAAACAACCTTCAGCTCAGACTGGGTCCGTCCCCGGTGGACCTTCGGCAGCAGCCAGTCAACCGGGGACGGACCCAGATTTGGCCTCACGCTGCCTCCACCTGCAGCAGGAGCTCTGCTGCTCCTCTCCTGGGGACAGAGGCCGATACAACGCTGCAGGAGGCCCGGCTCTCATAGCTGAGCCCGCTGTAGTCACAGGGCACTAGAACAGTGGTGGGACGCTGCTGTAGTAAAACATGGAGGTTTTCAAAACAAAAGTTCCTTATAGTAACTTTAAAATCTGATTGGCTTCCACTCTCCATCTACTTTATTAATGAAATTCTTGTTGAATATAAATGTTTGAGAACAAAGTTTGAACATCTAAAAATGTCTAATATAATTGTTTTTTTTTGTGGCAGGCGCCGGTGAGCCACCCTGAGCTCGTCCCCTTTGCTCTGCTCAGCCAACCCGCCGTCTTTCCGTCTCCTCTGCATAATGGCTCCGACCTGGGCGCCGTCACCACGGCTGCCCAGCCGGACAACAAGAACCCACAGGGCCAGATCCCTGCACTTCAGCCCTCTGACTCTGCCAGCTCCGGTCTGACTCAGCAGAAACCGCTTGGTAACCTCGCCGATGCTGCAGGTCCGGGCCCAACGGAGACCAGCGCGGAGGTATGGCCACTTGACTCACTTCCGCTTAATATAGTTCTGCCTCTGCCCACCTTGCAGGTATATCCACATATATAAGTGCAGTAAAATGTAGCGTCACCGTGCTTCCTCCTCGGGAATGTCAAACCCAATCCCCGATTTAGGTTACTCTCTTATGCTTTCTGATCGCTTGTTTCTGCCTCTGTTCCGTCCGTAGGATCAGGGGGCAGAGAAGCACTCTGGAGGACAGAGCTATGACAGGTACTAGCTTCCTTCCCATCAGCCCTCTCTGCAGGGGACCAGAACTATATCTTATATTGTAATATTTCACGTGTAATGTCGAACGTGTTGACCGTCCGCTATGCCAACTAGTCTTATCGGGATATGGGTCAAAGGTCAACTCGGCCCCTTCACACGTCTGTAGAACCACGACGCGCCCTGATGAGCACTCTGATATTTGGTGTCATTGTGCTATTGTACCCAGCAGCAGCTAACACTCCTTCTGGTCCATGTGCAGTTTCTTCATAGTCAATAGCAGATCGCTTCTATATCCCCTTTAAGCTCATGGAGTTTAGTGCCACCGATGGTTGATATATCAGGCTCTTGACAAATCCTGCAGGCATTCCAGAGCAGCGATAAACTTTTTTCACTGAGCTCCATATCAACGCTGGGAGGTAGAAATTCAGTAGAAATGTTTTATTTTCATCTGCTGTCTTTTATTTGGAAAGCAGTTTCGAGCATGTTTGAACAGGTACCGTGTTATCTCATAACTGATGGCCAGCCTCAACGTGCAGCTGTGTGCCTCAGATTCAGGTGTGACTTTGCCCCGTTGACGTCCTCTCCTCTCCTCAGCGTCAACTCGGACGCCACGTCGGGGAAGGAGATGAGCGATGGTTACGAGGGGACCCACGGAGGTAAAGGCGAAGCGAAAGTCCGCAGACACCACCGCAGGTCCACGCGCACTCGCTCTCGGCAAGAGAAGATCAGCAGGCCAAAGCTCAACATGCTCAATGTGGGTAGCCGCTCCGTCCCCTTAGGTCCGTGGTCCAAAACACCCTGGCGGCCGATGACCTGTTCACTGTGTCTGCCCTTGTTGCAGGTGTGCAACACTGGCGACAAAATGGTCGAGTGCCAGTTGGAGACTCATAACCACAAAATGGTCACTTTCAAGTTTGACCTGGATGGAGACGCACCGGAGGAGATCGCCACCTACATGGTACGTAGGAGACAAGGTCGCTGCCTCTTCAAATGAGACCACAACCTCCTTAAAGCTCCAACCAATTTATATCAGGCTTATATTTGTACAATATTCAAGGCATAACTTCTTCACCAAACTTTGTATTTGAGAAATTTCAACTCCCATGTTGCGTGCCAGATTTTCTTGGACCTTATTGAATAGAAAATGTCTTTGGAAATTCAATAAAACTCGTTCCAATGTTTTGGATACCTCAGTTGATTCCTGTTAAGCTGTAACGCTTGTGTTCTTTCCTCGGTCGCGGCCCTCAGGTGGAGAACGACTTCATTCTGCCTTTAGAACGGGAAGTGTTCATCGAGCAGCTCAAGGACATCGTGGACAAGGCTGAGGACATGCTGAGTGAGGACCCCGAGGGCGAGAGGAACTCTGACCACGGAGGCAGTCCGAAACAGAGCGACGGCGCTCTGGGAGCGGAGGTGAGAGAGGAGAGCGTTGACACTTCAATCTAACCGAATTGCTTTCTAGAGGTCAGCTTTTATTGGCTGGTTGAGGAAACCTTTTTAAATGGATACACATGCATCATATCTGTGCAGTAATCCTTCCTGTTTTTTAGGGATTGAAGGCTTCCTCGCCCAGCACACCACATCTGGTGTACCAGCAAAATGGTAAGACCTCAAGCTACTTGTGTTTAAGATATAGTTCATTTCAGCACCCTGAAAGTCTGTTTGTTTTCTCTGATTCTGTATTTTACTTTTCACGTGGTCATTCTTTACATTTAGCTCTTTTACTGAAATGATACTTTTCCTTTCTCTGTGTCCTTGACAGTCCTCCACACTGGCAAGCGCTGGTTCATCATCTGCCCCGTAGCTGAGACGCCTACATCGGACAAAGACGAGACCACATCTCACACTTCTACAGCCATTGGTATTCTTCACACTCAGAACTCTGTATCATTAATGCTTTCCATCTTCAGAGTTGCTATTTTGGGATTTGAGCTCAACGAGCAGCAGCTTTCTGTAGCTTTAGCCGAGTTGTTTCTGTCTGACTTGCTGCTATTGAATCGTGAAGATGGTGCGACTGCATCAGACTGAGCTTCTGTTGGGGTCAGTTATGTAAGAGTACTTCTGCAGTGGTTTTAGGCAGAAACGAAGGGCGGGATTCATACTCCAGCTAACGGAGCCTGATGGGGAAAGACAGGACGTGATGTAACACTCAGGCACCCACAGGGCCCCCCTCTCCCCTCTTCTTGGCCGTGGCTGTTTAGCTCCCGATCTGTTCTGCTCCTCATTAACTTGATCTTCTTACGTCCCGCAGAATCTGAAATGTCCGCCTCATCACCGGTCAAGCCCAAGAGCAACGCTTCTGCAAACGCAATCCCAGTCTCTTTATCCTCCCAAAGCCCGTCCTCCTCCTGCACCTCCCCTTTGCCCCCCGCACCGCAGACCTCGGTGCAACCTCAAGACCAAAACATCGAGACCCGGCTCCAGCCTCCTCAGCCCTGTGCAACTAAGCACACCCTCGCTTGCAGTGCCGGCCATCACAACTTCCTTCCTGTAGAAGAGCCTTGCGTCTCTACTGTCTCCATGGTAACGGACATTCCATGCTGTGCTATTGTGCCGCCTGTCTCTCTGGATGTCAATGCTTTTGATGGAGGAGGAGGAGCCGGTGATTTTACCTCTTCCCAAACTAATCAGGCCACTCAGAAGGCCAGTCCCTCTGGAGAACTGCCTCCTCAGCTGGCCTCCCATCAGTCTGTGGTCCTGCAGCAACCCTTCGCCACGCCCATGCAGCCCGGGACGGTCACCTCCCAGCCACAGAGTCCAGCGCATCAGACACCCCAGAACTCCAGTTCGTCGAGCCACCAGCAGCCGGCGAGTGGAGGGCCGGGTGAGTCTGACAGTGAGGGTCCGCGCAGGGTGGAGTTTGCAGACCGCACCATCAAGACTTTGGATGAGAAGCTGAGGAACCTGTTGTACCAGGAGCACGCTCCCTCCCAGCCCTCCAGCACTCCATGCGACCCCCCGGCCTCCAGCACAGAGGGGGTGAGCTCCCCTCCGGTCTCGGACGGCCAGAGCTCCGAGGGAGTACACGCAAAGAAAAAAGCGGAGCCGCTGGTAAGATACGCCTGCGTGTGAGTGTGCGAGAAACCTGAGCGTTCACACGCTGCTTAAGAGCGGAGTTAATGGCAACATCATTGAATCATGTCTCTGCACTGCATGGTTGATTGGACTATTGGCTGTCAAGAGCAGGACGAACGCTGTGTTTAGAAAGAGGATAGGATAACACAATTACTGCCGTCGGCACCATAACTCATTGTGATCCCTTTCTCTGGCAGATCCATTTAGTGTGTTTGTGTTTCTCTGTGTGAATGCACGCTGCAGAAAACTAATCAGGGTCTGAGTCCTTCAGATACAACTGTGGTCAGGGGAAGAGAATGGCTAGCCCTACCACACTGATGCAATTTAGCACTTTCTTCCATTCAAATGACTGCGACCTCCCACACACTTTTTCTCTGTTAGCCTCAGATTCCAGAGCGCACGGATAGTGTGGGTGCACTGAGTGACTCTGCCGTGGCAGGTAGGTAGCACTGTTTACATAATCTTACCCATATCACGTTGTTGCTGCATGGTGGTCTGAGAGCCTGTTCCCTCCCCATTCTTCCTGGTCTTTCAGCCACTAACAGGGTTTTGAACGGAGGAGACGTGACCACCAGCTCCAGTCCGACCGGCTCCAAAAGCCGCTTTCAAGTAAGAATGCACTTCCAAACATCTGTTCAGAAAGAAGTATCTTTGACCACATGTGTGGAATTGAATGATTTATGGTTTTCTGTGTCCTGGGTCCCGTCTGCTGCTCGAACATAGCATCAGTTGATGATGTTTGTGCACCCTAATTTAGTTGTGACCGCCGGCTTCTCTTCTTCCCAAATCATCCAGACTCCACCGGATGTCGTTTGCTGTTTGGAGAAAAGCAAGAAGAGCTGCGGCACCCCGGCGCCCTCTAGTGCCTCCGCAGGCTCACACAGCCAGTCCCAGGGCCCGGGCAGGAACGGGGAGGACTGCAAGTCCCCGGGAAAGTCCTCGGCGACGGCTCTAGCCGATCGCGACGTGACGTCCAAACCACAAAGCAGTAACCGCTACTCCGCCCCGCCGAACTTCTACCAGGCCACCCCGACGAGCAGCGCGGATGTCACGCCGAGGCACATCCCCCGGGCCCAGACGATGGACACGCCGACCCATCGCAACTCCCGCCACCCCTCTCACCTCTACTCGGACTCTGCGGACGAGGACAGCAGCAGCGTCCCTCCCCCGGTCCACTCGCCCCCCCCTGCTCGCGCCGAGCACGGCGGAGGCGATCTCATGAAGAGGGCCGTGGCTTTCCTGCGGCGCTCCGGCCGCAGCAAAAGCGAGCAGAGCTCCGATTCGCCGAGCCGACAGCCCGTGGCGATGAATGGCCACGCCCACTCGCCTTCCACGGGACACGCCCCCTCGTCTTACATGAGCAGCGACAACGACTCGGAGTTTGAGGATGCAGACATGAGGAAAGAACTGCAGAAGCTGAGAGAGAAGTAAAGTCCCTCACACACACCTTCACCGGAGAATCGGGTAGAAAAGAAGATGTTTTAACAAATAGGGGCTGCCGTGAAACATCCTTAGTGGATCTCTAAAAGATCGGATGCTATTGAGCCGAGCCACAGCTTCTTTTCAGACGTGACGAGGGGGCACACAGAAAGTAAACTACTGAGGGAGTGCAGAGTGTACTTGCATTCGGTTGACCTCTGTTCCTTCTATCTAGACACATGAAGGAGATCTCTGAGCTGCAAGCGTTCCAGAGGAGCGAGATTGAGCATCTGTACACGGAGCTGGGCAAAACGCTGCCCCCCAACGTGGGCCTGGTCCACGCCGCGCCCCCATGCGGCCGCAGGCGCAGAGCCAGCAAACACAAGCTGAAGGCCGGGAAGCTGCTCAATCCAATGGTGCAGCAGCTCAAAAACAATCTCAACATCTCGGCGGAGAGGAAAGGTACACATGACTCATCACATACATCAAAGACCCCCCCCCCCCCACACACACACACACACACAGCATTTTCAGTCTGAAAACAAAGGAATGACGTCTGGTTCGAGGAATCTGTGGGAGTGTGTTATTCACAGAGTGATTCACTCTGACTCACACTTTTTATTTCTACTTTTCTGCTCCAAGGTGAGAGTGGCGCCAGTTCATCCAGCTCGCCGGCTAAAAGTTCGGTTCTGTCGGACGGCTCCTCCCACTCCAGTGGCAGCTCCAGCTCCAGCAACCCGCCCGGCGGCGCGGCGCAGCAGGTCCTCACCCAGCAGCCCTGTTCCCTGAAGGGCTCCTTCTCCTCGGACAACATCCACGCCGGGCTACACGCCGAGGGAACGGCCAACCAAGCCGGCTCCGGCCAAGGTACACTGTGTGTGTGTGTGTGTGTGTGTGTGTGTGTGTGTGTGTGTGTGTGTGTGTGTGTGTGTGTGTGTGTGTGTGTGTGTGTGTGTGTGTGTGTGTGTGTGTGTGTGTGTGTGTGTGTGTGTGTGTGTGTGTGTGTGTGTGTGTGTGTGTGTGTGTGTGTGTGTGTGTGTGTGTGTGTGTGTGTGTGTGTGTCATCTTCAAAAGCCGTGTTGATGTTGTCTTTGGTAACATCCTGCAAGTAGCAGCATCAAACGTTTCATCGTTACAGACACAAACACACAAAATACGCTTTATTTATATTTCTGAGGCAATAATCGTCACAAAGCAGAGGTGGAAAATGTATCTAATAAATTTAGTGGTGCACCTACAATGTGTATCTACAATATAGTGGATACAATATGAATGATAAATAAACCTTAATAGACACAGCTTTTTCAGCAGCCATCAAGTAAAAAATATGAATCAGTTTGATTTATGCATTTTACAATTTAAAGGTTTGTCTCCATTCTGACAACTGACAGATAATAAAAACAAGACTTTGCCAACAATATTTTTTAAGATGCTCATTAACACGGAAGCTCCTTGTGAAGTACCTTTCTGTCTAAAATAGTTTTATAGATCTGAGCCTCAGTCAGTGTCTTCTTTTGTTTCCTGTGTACCAGGCTGATTGGAAATGTTGAAATTCACTTTGTTTATATCGATCTCAAAATGTATTCACAAATTCTGTGATTATTTTTATTTAAATTATAGTTTTTTTATTTCTTTTCTTTTTTTTAGCAATATCTATTTGTTCTACTTTTTGTTCTCAGATTGAAGTTTTTCATATTTATGCTGTTAAAAACCCACATGGGGACAGGTGCCAAAATAAATAAAATCCACACTGATTAATGAACAAACTGATCCGAGGGTCATAACCCAAGCAAACAACCACAATATTCTCTGGGCTCCCCTTAAGACGCTGGGATGTAATTATTGTCTCAATGTTCACCGATGTAGTGGGACCCTGCGTATCGTGCACTCTCTCTTGGTGTCTTCTGATGGTGGGGGTTTCTCATCCCAATTCTCTGTACACTTTTACCAGGTGTGTCTCTTGTTTCTTCTCTTCTTCCCTCTTATATTCATTTTCACAGGCTGGACGGTTTTCCACCAAACGTCAGAGAGAGTCACCTATAAGTCTAGTAGCAAACCACGCACTAGATTCCTCAGTGGACCTGTGTCTCTGTCCATCTGTTTGTATTTGTTCTTTTCTATTTCCCCTCGCTCATCTCCATCTTCTCTTTATTTAACCTGCCTCTTTCTTCTATCAACCATTTCTAAAGTATATATACACTCACCGGCCACTTAATTAGGTACCCCATGCTAGTAACGGGTTGGACCCCCTTTTGCCTTCAGAGCTGCCTCAATTCTTCGTGGCATAGATTCAACAAGGTGCTGGAAGCATTCCTCAGGGAGTTTGGTCCATATTGACATGATGGCATCACACAGTTGCCGCAGATTTGTCGGCTGCACATCCATGATGCGAATCTCCCGTTCCACCACATCCCAAAGATGCTCTATTGGATTGAGATCTGGTGATTGTGGAGGCCATTTGAGTACAGCGAACTCATTGTCATGTTCAAGAAACCAGTCTGAGATGATTCCAGCTTTATGACATGGCGCTTTATCCTGCTGAAAGTAGCCATCAGAAGTTGGGTACATTGTGGTCATAAAGGGATGGACATGGTCAGCAACAATACTCAGGTAGGCTGTGGCATTGCAACAATGCTCAATTGGTACCAAGGGGCCCAAAGAGTGCCAAGAAAATATTCCCCACACCATGACACCACCACCACCAGCCTGAACCGTTGATACAAGGCAGGATGGATCCATGCTTTCATGTTGTAGACGCCAAATTCTGACCCTACCATCCGAATGTCGCAGCAGAAATCGAGACTCATCAGACCAGGCAACGTTTTTCCAATCTTCTATTGTCCAATTTCGATGAGCTTGTGCAAATTGTAGCCTCAGTTTCCTGTTCTTAGCTGAAAGGAGTGGCACCCGGTGTGGTCTTCTGCTGCTGTAGCCCATCTGCCTCAAAGTTGGACGTACTGTGCGTTCAGAGATGCTCTTATGCCCACCTTGGTTGTAACGGGTGGTTATTTGAGTCACTGTTGCCCTTCTATCAGCTCGAACCAGTCTGGCCATTCTCCTCTGACCTCTGGCATCAACAAGGCATTTCCGCCCACAGAACTGCCGCTCACTGGATGTTTTTTCTTTTTCGGACCATTCTCTGTAAACCCTAGAGATGGTTGTGCGTGAAAATCCCAGTAGATTAGCAGTTTCTGAAATACTCAGACCAGCCCTTCTGGCACCAACAATCATGCCACGTTCAAAGTCACTCAAATCACCTTTCTTCCCCATACTGATGCTCGGTTTGAACTGCAGGAGATTGTCTTGACAATGTCTACATGCCTAAATGCACTGAGTTGCCGCCATGTGATTGGCTGCTTAGAAATTAAGTGTTAACGAGCAGTTGGACAGGTGTACCTAATAAAGTGGCCGGTGAGTGTATATTTATATATATCTGCAATGTAGTGGATCTTCTATACCCACCCCCCCTCCTCTCAGGCCTCCTCACCAGACATGCATTTTCTAGCCCTCAACGACCTCAAGTCTTTTGTTCCGTATGATTTCCTTCTGAACGGGCGAGGATATCCATCACGTGACATTAGCATGTCTCCAGAGTCCACTGAATCAAGGTAATGTAGCGAAACGCTGCTTGTGCAGTCAGGAAATGTTTCCTTTTCATCTTGAAGTAACCCCGAAGCAGGTTTCTGTGTAGCCGGTCTGTTCACGTCAGGTTAAAGCTTCCCGTCAGTGTGACATCATCATTAGTGGACGCGCGTTCGTGCCGGTTAAAGTTAGATGGTGCAGATTTTGATTCCCAGTCATGTTTGTCCCTCTCTGGAAAGAGCTTGTGCTCCTATCATGACTTATTTTTAACGTCTTCTGTGTTTTCTGGATGGTTGAAGTTCTGCCTCAGCTTTACTTGAGACCCCTGAACACGATTGGATGAGATGACTCGGCCGGCGGGACTAAAAATACAGTTTGTTTTTGCAATAAAGTTACTGTCAGTAGGAAGAACTCACCCTGATGACTGTGATTACAATTTAAGTAAATTTGTTTAAAGCTACTTTGTGGAATCTTATTTGGTGTCGCCGGCCTTTTTTTCTCAAAAGGTTTTTGGCATGTTGACGAAGTCATAAATTCAAAACCCATTTAATCGAATGCATTTGGAGGTCCATTTTCCATGAATCTTTTTTTCTCTTTTCTCTGCTACAAAAAATGCAGAATAACTTCCAACCTGTCGCACCTCGTGCATTTCCATTTGATTCTTTTTTGTTTTTTATGTTATGTTCTAATGCGAGCGGCTGTGCTTCATCAAAGGCCAAAGCTTCATGACTCGAACGTTGACATTATTGCTCATAAAAAGAACTTCCCTAATTATATTGACTGTAACTCCCAGGAGTGGTTTGCATTGCTCGCCGGTGTGTAGATAAACGCCATTGTTCATTTGTGCTCACACGGCGTGAAAGCAGCCACGTCCAGTTCTGGTCAGAAACAACAAGGTAGAACAAAAGGTAACTGTCTGTGAACTCGGCCTGACCCCCAAAGCGTGAAGGTCACAGATCTGTGTGTCTGGAAACCGGAAAGCAGTGGGTTTAGGTTTTTGTTTCAAATCCGTAGTCTGGCAGTCATTCCCGGAACCACAGATCCATTCACAAACCATTCATTCACGGGTGTAAAGCCCCTCCTCCCCCACACACACATCCATACAAATGCTTTGTGCAGTGCTTCTGGCTTAAAAACAACAAATGCACAGGGGCTAGTTCTCTCCAAACATGGGCCTGAGGGCAGATCTAAAACCAGACTGTGTGTGCGTGTGTGTGTGTGTTCCTGTGTTTGTGTGTGAATACAAATACTTTTTTTCTTCTTTTTTCTTTCTTTGTGTGTTTCCATCCACTGTTAATTTTGATTGTATAACGTCCCGAGGCAGCGGCCCTGTGTACATTAACACAGAGGGGAGAAAAACACAAACACAAACCCCGCCTCCCGTGACAGGCAGCTCTCTCTGTCCCTCATGTTTGGACGGAGGCGACGTGCATGGTGCAGGCGCCAGGCAGGGCAATGATGGAGACTCGCTCCGACCACACCAAGGGCTGTATCATCAATATTACTTCTTCATTTTCTTCCCTCCTCCTTCCTTACCTGCATGTTTCTGACTTTGAGTGCCGACCCGCAATGAGCTCCAGCTAGTTTTCACGTTTTGGCTTCACAGGCAGTGTCACGTCGACAAAGGGAATCTGTTTTTTTTTTTTTTTTTTAACCCCCCCGGCTCCAGTCCTCCTTTTCGTAGACGGCACTTTTAGCTCGTTGAGGGTCTCTCGCCATCGACTCACGGGCCAACAAATTCTAAACCAAATCTTCGCTCTGTAAAAACATAAAGGCGATTGAGACGAGGGCGACTGGACGTCACCAGATGTCTGTCCGTCACAGCGTTGTTTGAACAACAACACAAAGAGGGATTCGTTTAGACGGCGGCATCAAATCTGATGTCCTCCCTCCGGACATTTAACGCCGCGCTCTCTGCCAAGTCCACTCCTCACATGATTTTAGAGAGAACACCTAGGCTCCTTCTTCCAGTCCTCCTCACCTTTAAACCCCCTTCTGTCCTCCTTTTCCCTTTCTTCCCCCCCTCCACCCCTCAAATGTGCTTTTAAAGCAGCTTTTCCACATACGTGTGGCGTGCAGTGTGTCCCGGCCTAACTGTTCCTGTCTTGTGCTGTTTTGCCTTTTTTTTAGGGTCCACTCTGAAACGACTATGTCTAGGCAAAGATCGCAGTAGTAGTAACTATCTCATTTACTTTCTTACTCTCTGTCCCCACTATTTTAGCCCTGCTGATTTTTGTGTGTGCACTTTGTTTTGTTTTGTCGCGGTGGTTGTCGGAGTGGGTGCTCTCCACGTTGTTGCATTGATTCACGTTTGTTGTCGTTTTGCATGCCGATTATCTTTTATCGCCAGATTTTGTCATTGCTTGCATACAAAACATTTAATTTGTGTCTGGAAGTCGCTCGTGTTGCAATCCTTTGGCTGCTACGTTGGCAAAACATGTCACATTTACACATTTACTCAGTAAGTAATGTATATATATATATATATATATAATTCTAATGTGATTATAAAAGTCTCATTGTGTAGCAGCCAATTGATTTGACTGACAACTCTTTATTTTAAATAATAAATGAATGTTCCGTTTTATTTTAATGCCTTTTGTGTCTTTTCAGGGTCTGCCTTCAACAGCGCCGCGGCTCAGCCACAGCCGCCACTCGCCGCCGCCGCGCCGTCTCCCCAGCCAATCGCGCGGCTCGCTCAGGTCCAGACCAACAACAGCAACAACAAGATAGGCACGTTCACCGACGACCTTCACAAACTGGTGGACGACTGGGCGAAGGAGACCGCGGGGGCGGCGGCCAATCAGCCGCGCCCCTCCCTCAACCAGATCAAACAGCAGAGGCGGCAGCAGGACCTGGAGGCCAGAGCGCCGCCCGCGGGGGCCGCCACGCACGAGGTGCACATGAGCAATAGGAAAAGTGTCAGTTTGCACTTGAAATGATCGCCATTCAACAGTCGTTCAATGGCTATAATGTACCACGTTAACAGTTAAGGAACTCAAATAATGTCAGAAGTAGATCAATAATCCCCAAATAAAAACGAATGTTTCAACCGCCCTAATCGCTGTCTATGCAGCGTTTGCTACAACGTCTCCCTTTTGTTTCAGACAAAATGCCACGCCGGCCCCCGCATGTTCCCCTGCCCGCTGAGCGCCGCGTCAGGCCCTGGGGGGCCAACGAGCCTCGCTCCCAACGCCTCGCCGACGCTGCCCTCCGGGTACCTCTCGCCGACAGGCTCCTACGGAGGCGCCGCCCCTGGTCCTCTTCACCCACCGCAGTGGCCCGTCGCTGCGGGAATAATGCCCTACACCGCGATGGCGAACCCGGGGGTCCAGGCCCAGCCTCTGGCCATGCACGACCCAGAGAGCGGCACCCGCCTGAAGGCCGCTAGGACTACCTGACCGCCGCCCGTCGGTGTGCTCGGGCTGCGGTTCACTGAAGCCACAGATGTACATAATCTGATCCTGTAAAGTACATGATGCCAAGTGTTGATATTCTTACGACACTTATATCTGTAGTGTGTGTGTGTGTGTGTGGGCGCGTGTGTGTACTATCCAATATGTATGTCAGAGTACCTAATGCTTTTTGGCTTTGGTTTTTACTAAACTCGGCCATAAAAGACAATTTGTCTGCTGTGTCAAACAGTTTCACTTTAGTCTTCATTACAGCATTTTCCACATTGATTTGGGCCTTTCTCACTTCAAACACTACATTGGAATCCAAATACCAGTGGTGTGAGATACTGTATTTTAGATATTTTAAGGAATGTAGTGCCTTGAACATTGATTTATTTCTTTTCTTTTGTGAAACAAAGCATGTGTGCATCAGTTATTTTATTTGATGGTAGCTTGAGTGCAGTCTCTCTTTTTTTTTTTTTTTTAAATGCATTACAGACACTTTTGTTTTCGGTTTACATACGAATGCCCTTGTAGAACTGCACTATTAACACTATGCTCTTATTTAAATAGTAAAATCATGTTTTAACCCTTGTTTACTTTCCACCCCTGTGACAGATGGAATGCCATAGTGGTGAGATGTACCGTTGCCTTGCAGAAACAAACAGTTCATGTACGACTGATGAGAGAAAGGAAGACAAAAAAAAAAAAGTTACGCCAGCAGCCAAACCCGCTCTTTCAGGTCAAACGGTTCCGTCAGACGCAGCCTCTTTTTTTGATAGGACACCTGACGCGTTGGACGACCTCGTGCTCGGAGGGCCGGGCGGCGTCCAGAGCCATACGCGCTTTGCACGGTTCCTACGACGGCGTACGCCTCTGGTAGCGTTCTGATCAGAATGTAGCAATTAATATGTGACGGCTTCAGGCTCAAAAGTGCAATTTAACCCCTCCACAAAGCTTTGATCGTGGTCCTGCCACAAGCCTTATCTCTGAAGTGTGCAACGGGAGCAAGAAACGAAAAAGCTCAACAGTTACAGAATCACCAAGCAACAGACTGAGGTTACGTACAAACTTTACCGACCTCCGAGCGAGTCACTTCTGCTAAATGTTCTTTCAACCTGGCTGTCCTATTACTCCGCATACACTATGTGGGAAATGTGTTGCGCAATCACCAATTGAGAACGATGTCTTTAAATTACTTGATGTTTAAGCTTTTGTTTTTTTGCTGCTATCATTTGAGGTGATTCCACTGTACAGCTAAGCATTATATTCACATAAAATGGTACTTCAATACAGATTTAAATTAACGAGTGCAAAGCTCTCAGAGCAGTGTTATTGCGTGGTCAAAAGCTTGATGTGTTTATTGCTGAGTGACAGACATTTTTTTTCTTCAGTCATTTTGTTTTCAGTAATATATTTCAAAATTAAAATACTTGATGAGGGAGATTTGCACAATATAGTCTCCCTTAATTCAAATGTTATGTTTAAGACTCCCCAATACCGTATCAAGTGGGCCCCCCCCCCCCCCCCCCCTCACACGGACACCTTTTCTCACTGAAAACCAACTGTTCATGTTCCACAACGCAAAGATACAATACAAACAATACGACTCTTTGTTCAATGTTTCTCAACTCCACAACACATGTATAAAGTTTCAGCATCCCTATTCTGCCAAGCTGTGAATTGTACAGTTTTCTTGTAGTTTATATTTGTACTTTTTTTTGGGACTGTTTGAAGGTGATTGTAGTGGTTGTAGTCGGGGTTGTTTTGATGTATATTCCATCAATTCGGTTTGAATTGGACTTTTATAGGATATTATGCAGAGTCTTCTGCTTTCGTTTGAAATACTTACAGTTGTAAGAGATTTCTGTTCTGTCCCTTATATCTGGTTTTGTTTCACCTCCTGATTGCTGCCAACTCGTGGAGAGCAGAGGAAGGAGGAGCTGTTGGCGTATTCCTTTGGCTGCAGAGATCGAGCTGAGCTGCACAGAGGAAGGTGATTGTGAGGAGGAGTCCTCACACTTCCCACTCTGCTCATCTCACTTCTCTCTCTCTCTCTGTGTGTGTGCAACATTGCCCGCTGGTGAATATGCTGCGATTGTCAAAGGCTTGTAATGAAAATGTGTGGGGTTGCTTCTGCCTGCTGTGTGTCCCACTGCATTAACCCACCCTGCCCTGCTGCACTCTATTCACAGACTGTATGTCCAGAGAGAAATAAATATTATTTTGTGCTTGATGGTACGTTTCAATGTGTTTTTTTGTTTGTTGCATTTTTATTTTTATTTTCAGGTTATAATATTAAATATTAGTTAATCAGAATTGAGCTAAGAGGAACCGTTGAGGGTTATTAAATCAACATTGTGTTTATGTAGATGTATTTGAAAAATTGACGCGCACTCGGGACACTTCATTCGGTCCTGCCAAGAGCCTTAAAACTGACTCGCAGATTCGCAACATTTAACTCGAAACACCTATTGGGGCTCAAATGTCCCAGTAAAAATAACAAAATAAAAACACAGCGAATACAATGTTAAAGTCTCTGAAATTGTGCACACGGGCTGCACTTCCACCGAGAAGCCGCGAAATAGACCCCGCTTTTGTGCGACGAATGTGCCGCGCCGGGTCCGCGGCGTAATGTTACAGCGACGGTTTGCCCCTTTTGTTCAACAGAGTTCCTGAATTATTCCCAACACAATGAAATATTCGGGATATTACGTTTTTATAAACACACTTCACTGTTCCCGCCTGTCCGGCGAATCTCACCTGGGATAATCTAATGAATTAAAAGAAAAAAAAGAAATCGATCTGCAACCCTTTCCGATCCGCTGCGAGGTTTCCGAAGCACGCAGCCTTGAGGAACGTGGAGTAGTAAGTGTTTATAACGTCGCTGCTGATCGGTAGCGTTAAACGGTTGCAGGCTGGGTGTGCAGGGGGAAATAGGCTCGCGTTTTGACAATCAAAAGGTAACCAAACGTTTATTTGTTGTGGTGATTTCATTATTCCATCTTAAAGCCCACTCAACCATGAAAAACACGAAGTAGCAAAGCCCCGGTGCATAATAAGCATGCCTGCCTTTATATGTTCCTCGCATTGCACAACATTTCACACGTATTGAGCCGCAAAGAATGTACATTAATTGGTCGATCGATCTTAGCCAATCGATTAAACACGTATACCTGCTCCCGCCCGCCGTAGTAACAGCAGTACCTGCGGTAACCTCATCGTAGCCTTACGTTAAACTGTCATTTCGCTTCTCGGTATCAGTGATGGGATGCACAGGGTGAGGTCATTGTGGAGGGAAACACTGTAGAACCTTCAATGGTCACTTAAGTCACATTCGGGCCGACGTCACAGCGTGTGTCACTTTTAAAACAATATACGTGTTGTTGTTTTTTACCGTATTTAATAATAAAATGATACAGTGTATCCTTCGGGCAGGCTAGCATCCCTCTTGTGTAGCGTTAGCTCAGCGTCCCGTCCACCCCCCGTGAATACAGCTACATTTAAACTAACCGAGGCTTCCGAACGTTACGGTCAACCGGCCCGAATGGAACACCGGGAGACGTTTTGGGATTAACGGGAGCGAGCCGTCCGTACTTGTGAGACGTTAACTCGTGAGTGGTGGCTGAACGATGTGGGGCCGTGTTGTTGTTTGCTAGCTGCTGTTAGCTTGTTTGGCTAACAGCGCCAGGCTGCGATGGTTCATTGTCCGAGTAGAAGAAGAAGAAAGAGTAGTAGAAGAAGAAGAAGAAGAAGAAAAGCGTTAAGCTAAGCTAACGTTAGAATGAGGAGGAAATCCTCAGAATATTCCACTAGTGTTGTTTTATTTACAGTCTCGTCTGTTGTATCCAGAGCTCGTGGGCTTCGCGTAGCTCGAGTTCCTTGTCAGCTAGCCCCCGCTGTTTGGTTTTGTGCACGTTTACTGGACGTAACGTTAAGTTAACCGTAGTTATCGGGAAGCAGAAGCCTAAATATTGATCTAAATGGCACCTGTGACTGGAGGAACCCAACGGAACATTTTGTTTACCGCCGGGAGTCTGAGAAACGGTCACGTGACTGCACCATAACAGGTGCACAATGTGCAGAGACACTACTTGCTTTGACTCTCCAAGCGGCTGCAGCGACTCTTCTCCTCTGCGATGTCATCAACTTAACTCCTATAATATTAACCGGCGCTGCAGCGTGGTCCTCCTCTGTGCTCTTCTCTTTCCAGATGTGAACTTGAACGGCATCTGTCCCAGCGGTGGCTGTCGGCACGATGGGGCTGGACTTTGACGTAAAGACCTTCTGCCACAATCTGCGGGCCACCAAGCCCCCTTACGAGTGCCCCGTGGAGACCTGCCGTAAGGTCTACAAGAGCTACAGTGGCATCGAGTATCACCTCTACCACTATGACCACGACAACCCGACGCCCGCGCAGACTCTGCCCCAGAAGAGGAGAAAGGGGCGGCCTCCTCGCGCCTCCTTGGCCGGCTCCGGGGATACGGACGACGGCGGGGGCAACGGGGGCGGAGGACCCGGCCACGGGGGGAACACGCCGCATAGCCCCAGCCGGTCGGACCGCTCTCACTCCCCGGGCAGAGAGACCATGACCTACGCCCAGGCCCAGCGCATGGTGGAGCTGGAGTTTCAAGGACGCCTCCACCGCATCAGCATCTTTGAGAACATCGACGTGGTGTCGGAGGAGGACAGCGACGCGGAGGACACCCCTCCGTCCGGTACGGGAGGCGGCGGCAGCGGAGGCGTGTGCAACGGCGGCGACGGCGGAGCCGGCGGCAGCGAGCTGGGAGGGGGTGGCAAGGACCGGCCAGACGTCCCATCCTCCAACGGTGGCAAATCCACCCCCAAGTCCGGGAAGCAAAAAGGCAAAGAGAAGAAGAAGGACGGCTCGTCTCACCATCACAGCGTCCAGTCGGGCCCCGCGGTCAAGCTCCCCGAGGCGGTGTTCAGAGAGCTGGACCAAGAGAGGCCGGACGCCCCCCCCCGACCATCGTCCTACTACAGGTCCGCGTCACGAAAGCAGGATTCCGCTCAAACGCGTCGTAATGTGGAGCATGTGGGGAAGCTGAGCTCAGATTCTTCATCCTTCTGGTGTTCAGGTACATCGATAAGTCGGTGGAGGAGCTGGACGAGGAGGTGGAGTACGACATCGACGAGGAAGACTACATCTGGCTCGACATCATGAACGACAAGCGGCGGCGTGACGCCGTGACGCCCATCCCCCAGGAGGTCTTTGAATACCTCATGGACCGCTTGGAGAAGGAGTCCTACTTCGAGAGCCACAACAAGGTAACGTATGGAGAAAAAAAAAACATACTGAACACTCCGATTGGAATGGAATTCATCCAACTTTGACCTCCACACCCCCCCCCCCCCCTGCAGGCAGACCCCAGCACCCTGATCGACGAGGACGCCGTCTGCTGCATCTGCAACGACGGCGAGTGCCAGAACAGCAACGTGATCCTCTTCTGCGACATGTGCAACCTGGCGGTGCACCAGGAGTGCTACGGCGTGCCGTACATCCCGGAGGGCCAGTGGCTGTGCCGCCGCTGCCTGCAGTCGCCGAGTCGCGCCGTGGACTGCGCCCTGTGTCCCAACAAGGGGGGCGCCTTCAAGCAGACGGACGACGCGCGCTGGGCCCACGTCGTGTGCGCCCTCTGGATCCCGGAGGTCAGTCCGCGCACGTCGATGTCGTAACGGTGACCTTTGGCGCTTATATATTAAATATTTAAACAATTTCATTTTTGATAATTAATTATCAGTAAGGTCCATATATCACTCGCACATCTAGACTCCATGAAGTTACGTCTCTTTGATATAATTTAGCATTTAAAACCAGGAAAAGTAACATTTCATTTTATAACCGACACTTGACAAAAAATTACGAAGGCACTTGCAGGTGTTTCGAGGTAGAACAAAAGGTAAACCTTACTTTGATGTTTAATCTTTACACACATTTCATCACATCACATGCTACGTTACTAACAGCCTCTTCATCACAGTCAAACCTGAAAGGGAACGGCTCACTAGTACAAGCACCAATATGTTTAATGAGTCTTTGGGCGAATACAGTTTGGATCCCTTCGGTTTGAAAAATGAGACGTCAGGACTTTCAGGCTGGTGTTGGACATGTGTAGAGGGTTGCCTTGATTGTTTGGTAGTTTTTGTTAAGAGCTCTTTATTAAAGTGATATCTATATGTTGGAAAACGCTGCCGCTTCTCCTCAGGTCTGCTTCGCCAACACCGTCTTCCTGGAGCCGATCGACAGCATCGAGCACATTCCCCCCGCCCGCTGGAAGCTCACCTGCTACATCTGCAAGCAGCGCGGCTCCGGCGCCTGCATCCAGTGCCACAAAGCCAACTGCTACACCGCCTTCCACGTCACCTGCGCCCAGCAGGCGGGCCTCTACATGAAGATGGAGCCCGTCCGA
Organism: Pungitius pungitius; assembly: GCF_949316345.1. Taxonomy (NCBI): domain Eukaryota; kingdom Metazoa; phylum Chordata; class Actinopteri; order Perciformes; family Gasterosteidae; genus Pungitius; species Pungitius pungitius. Next base: position 15,830,921 of record NC_084900.1, on the reverse strand, counting down.
GAGACGGGGGCCAACGGCACGTCCTTCAGCGTCCGCAAGACGGCGTACTGCGACATCCACACGCCGCCCGGCTCGGCCCGGCCCCTGGCGGGGGGGCAGGGCTGCGCCAGCATGGGCTCGTCGAACAGCGACGGGGAGCTGGACGACGACGACGAGCCGAGCATCTGCCAGGACGACGACTCCAAGGGCTGGAGCTCCGAGCGGGCCAAGAGGGCCAAGGCCAAGTCCCGGCTGAAGATGAAGAGGGCGCGGAAGATCCTGGCAGAGAGGAGAGCGGCCGCGCCGGTGGTGTCTGTGCCCTGCATACCTCCCCATAGGTAGGTCGACACTACGACCCCCCCCCCCCCCCCCCCGTCTGTGCTTTGAGTGAGAGTAGTGTTTGTGGCTCTCCAGGCTCAGCAAAATCACCAGCAACCTGACGGTGCCCAGGAAGAGCCAGTTCATGCAGCGGCTCCACAGCTACTGGACGCTGAAGAGGCAAAGTCGCAACGGTGTCCCGCTGCTGCGCCGGCTGCAGACCCACCTGCAGTCCCAGCGGCACATCGACCCCCCGACGCCACAGCAGCCTCCGTCGCTGCTCCCGCCGGTGTCCTGCGCAATTGTAAACCCACACACACTCATAGACACGATCATCTCTTCTCTGGTCGTTCGACTGCGTAACGCGCTTGCTGGCGCTTTGTGTGCGTGTTGGTGTCGGTGCAGCGGGACGGCGAGGAGAAAGCGTCGGCGCTGAAGGAGCAGCTGAAGGCGTGGCAGAGGCTGAGGCACGACCTGGAGAGAGCCAGGCTGCTGGTGGAGCTCATCCGCAAGAGGGAGAAACTCAAGAGGGAGACGGTGAGGATCAGATGACCTCGGTTTCTGAAATGAAGAGCCTTTATTAGGCAGAAGCAAGCTGGTTCCCCAGCAGGGGTCCTCCTTCAATTAGATGTATTGAGCGTGTATCGAGCGTGTGAGTGCGTTACTCATTTATTTATGCAGCCCTTTGCTTGCGCTCAGATCAAAGTGCAGCAGATGGCGCTGGAGATGCAGCTGACGCCGTTCCTGGTGCTGCTGAGGAGCACGCTGGAGCAGCTGCAGGAGAGGGACATCAACAACTTTTTCACCGAGCCGGTCCCGCTGGCAGAGGTAAGCCGTCACGCCGCCTCGGGGAAACCCTCGGTATGCGCGGCTCGCGACCTGGAAGAATCTTTGGGTCAAAGGTCGAGGTAATCTCACGGAACAGGTTTTTAGGCCTCAACAATTCTTATGCTAATTATGACAACTTCACACGCGCGCGCATCTGATGGGATGAACCGAGGAAGATGCTAATTATGAAGATATAATACATTACATGTCATTTAGCTGACGCTTTTATCCAAAGCGACTTACAATAAGTGCATTTCCACATAGAGATACAAACTCAGAAGAACAAGTAACAAGAAAGTACAATTTTCATCAAATAAGCAGTTTCAAAACATGTTATAGAAAAGTGGCATTATAACTACAATTTAAGTGCTGCGATTTGTTAGTGCTACGGTTTGCTAGTGTTTTAGTCAATGTAGAGTCTAAAGAGGTGAAGGCTCTCTGCAGTCCTGATGTCATCAGAGAGCTCATTCCACCATTTAGGAGCAGGACAGCAAAGAGTTGTGATCTTGCCGAGTGCTTTTCTCTCAGTGAGGGAGGAACAAGCAGCTCGGCAGATGCAGAGCTGGAGTGTGTGGGTTGGGATGTAGGGTTTCACCATGTCCTGGATGTAGACTGGTCCCGATCCATTCACAGCATGGTATGTGAGAATGGTTTGAACTGGATGCGGGCAGCCACTGGTAACCAGTGAAGAGAACGGAGAAGTGGTGTGGGAGTATTTTGGAAGGTTGGAGACCAGTCGAGCTGCTGCATTCTGGATGAGCTGCAGTGGTCAAATGGCGGTGTATTCATATTTTAATAGTAATATGAGAGTATTTGTTTGTAGGAACACTTTAGCACTTGATATTAATGTAGAGATTAAATGTTGTTATTTTGAGCATTTCGGTCTAGTTCAGTGGCGGTCGAGGTCAAAGTTCGCTCCCGTCTCTGCCGCGCTGCAGGTGCCGGACTACCTCGACCACATCGACACGCCGATGGACTTCCAGACCATGTGGAACCTGCTGGAGTCCCACCGCTACCTCACGTTCGAGGCCTTCGAGTCCGACTTCGGCCTCATCGTCAACAACTGCCTCAAGTACAACGCCAAGGACACCGTCTTCTACCGCGCTGCCCTGCGGCTCAGGGAGATGGGCGGGGCCGTCATGCGGACCGCCAGGCGCCACGCCGAGCGCATCGGCTTCGACTACGAGGCCGGCCTGCACCTCCCACGGGAGCCCAGCCCAGACGGTCAGCGGGACCAGGAGAGGGAGAGGGAGCGGGAGCGGGACCGAGAATGGGAGCGAGAACGGGAGAGAGAGAGGGAGCGGGACAGAGAGCGAGACCGAGACCACCCGCTGTCCTCTAACGAAGATGGTGAGTCGACCATTTTCACTTTGAGGCGTTTGTCCTTTGGCAAAGGTAACTCGTATATGGATTGTTCTCCCTCTCATCCCTCCTTTCTCCGCCCCCTAGCAGACCTGCTCCTGCCAGAGAACAGGCGGCGCCTCCCGGTGGAGGAGCAGCTGCACTACCTGCAGGCGCGCCTGGACGAGGTCAGCTTGGGGAAGCACAGCATCGGCCAGTCGCGCAGAGCCAAGGCCCTGAGGAAGGAGATCAGCATCATCAAGAGGAAGCTGGCGCACCAGCGGGAGGGAGGCGCCGGCATCGGGGGCCGGGAGGCTGCGGGGGGAGGGGACCGGGGTTCCTCCCTCCCCCATCACCCGTCCTCCTCGGGGCACCACGACGAAGGGGGAGAAAGCAGCAGCCAGGAGATCGGTGGGAAAGGTGCGTCCGTGAGGTGGTGCAGCGTCATTGAAATCCAGGGAATGATCAACGCTTTTCAGGGAAAGGAACGTGGTAAACTTTTGGGGGGATTTTTTTGTCCCTCCTCCTTTTTAGATATGAGTGTGTCCTCCTCCGCCCTGGCTCCAGAGGTGGGCCGTCGCACATCCGTCCTCTTCTCCAAGAAGAACCAAAAGATGGCCGGACCCCCCAAAAGGCCAGGGCGGCCCCCCAAGAACCGGGACGCCGTGTACGCCGCTGCGGGGTTGGGCCAAAGCCCCATCGGCCCCCCTCAGCTGCCCCTGCTGTCACCGAGCAGGCAGAGGAAGAGGCCCCGCAGCCCCCGCACCAGCTCCAGCTCGGACAGCGACAGCGACGACGACGACCTGCTGCCGGGTACGCAGGGCGGGAGCATCACACACACACACACACACACACACACGTGCACACTCTCACACGTCCCCACCCCCCTCTTTCCCTCAGGTCTGCCGAGTAACGGGTTCGATGGAGGAAACCAGCCGGTGACTGAGAGCTTCCTTGTGTACAGGAGCGAGTCCCGCCTCCCGCGCTCCAGCTCCGACTCCGAGTCGACGACCAGCAGCAGCAGCAGCGCGGCGTCGGACCGGACCAGGTGATTTGTGCACGACGCGAGCTCAGCGCTTCCCAGCTTTACGAATCACTTTTAACTCTAAGCTACAGTTAATACACAAGCCTAGGTTTGTTACTGTGGAGCCAGGCTAGCTGTTCCTCACTTCTTTATGCTAAGATAAGGGCGCTGCGTAGTTCCTGCAGAGATGGGCTCATTTCCTGCTCTCATGCAGCGGTTAAACATTCAGAGAAACCCGATATCTTCAGCAAGAAGCGAGGCGCGCTTATCTGTGGTGATCTAAACATCGAGAACCCGAAAGGTGTGGTTTCTCTCATTGTGATCTGTGATCTTGTCTCTCTCTCTCCCAGTACGACCCCCTCCAAGCAGGGCCGGGGGAAGGCCTCGTTCTCCCGCTCCGCCTTCCCAGAGGACAGCAGCGAGGAGACGTCGGGCACGGAGAACGATTCCTACTCAGTGGGGGGGCCGCGCAGCGTCTCGCACTGTAAGCACACTTTCACACGCACGCACGCACACACACATCCGTGCGCGCCATAAAGGGTGAGCCTGTGTGCGCGTGGACAGCGAGCGTCTTCTCTGAATGATCTTCATGCTGATCAAGTGCGTCAATGTGGTTCCGCTGCTCATTTTTAAAATTCTATCCAATTTATACGAAATCAAAGTTTCCCCTTCCTACGGGACAAAATGGTTCCTCTTGGTGCAAAAATATTATTAAGTGAGAGGACACACATTTTATTTATTGTTATATGTAAAACAATTAAAACCAGAAGCTGGGAATTGAGTCACTTGAAAAACCAGACAGCTGTTGTTTCCCACCATATGATTCAGAGATAAAAGTACAGATGAAGAGAGCAGGTGTGACCCTTAAACCCCCCCCCACCGCCGGGCTTGTTGGAGCTGGATCTTTATCCATTTAACCAGAAATCCTTTATCACTTCCTCTGCCTGTCACATCTTCCGATCATCTATGTGGTGGTGTAGATTAGCGATGGTGCAATGGTGACCGTCTTCCTGTTGCTATGTGGCCCTTCTTCCCGCCGGGGGGCAGGGCTAAACAGGGAGGGGGGGGTTCAGGCTGCTGGGGGGTGACCTCTGACGACTATTCTTCTCTTGAAGCTCTGGATCTGGTGTGGGCCAAGTGCAGAGGCTATCCCTCCTATCCCGCTCTGGTGAGACTCACACGCGGCACCGTTCACGACGCTCTGCGGGTCGCCGGCTGGATGTGTCTAACCCCTCCTTCCTCCTCCCCCCGCCTCTGCAGATAATCGACCCGAAGATGCCCAGGGAAGGGGTGTTCCACCGGGGCGTCCCGATACCCGTCCCGCCTTTGGACGTGCTGAAACTAGGGGAGCAGATGACGCAGGAGGCCAGAGAGCACCTGTTCCTGGTCCTCTTCTTCGACAACAAAAGAACATGGTCAGCACTCCGTCGTGTCTTTGTGTCAGTGCCATCATGTTCTCGCTGACAAACCCCAAAACAACGAGAACAGCGAAAGCAGAAAAGGCTTCTGTGCGTTAGTGTGCACACAAGCACCTCTGTGGGGTTAGTTGGAAGGAAGCGGCGGTCGGCGAGCAGGCGACGGAACATTCAGCAGAATCGGGGCAAACGTGTTTTTCTAGAAGAGAAGAGATGGGGAAACCAGGCCGGGTTTTAGGTCACGCTCGTCTCTCGCAGTTCGCTTATCAAGTGTGAAGAACAACAAAGTGTGAGAAACCCGATGGGAGTCAGAAGGTCATCCAGGAGGTGAACTTCTCTCACGGCAGCAGGAGTTCACCTCAATAGGTTCTTATGTGTGATGATAAGTGACGCTCAGCCACAAACGCATGTTTAAAGGGTTCCGATAACTGACGCCTGCTCAAAGCATTGCATCCAACACGAAAGAATAGCTTACATTGTTTATTTCATGTGAACAAATGCTTAAAATAGCTGCTTTACCTGTTCATAATAATGTCAAATGGTTATATTTTTTTCTCCGCCGAGCCCCAGATAAAGATCTTTTTGTTCCTGCTGTGTCTGTGCGGATCCAGGCAGTGGCTGCCGCGCTCCAAGCTGGTGCCGCTCGGTGTGGACCAGGAGCTGGACAAGGAGAAGATGCTGGAGGGCCGCAAGTCCAACATCCGCAAGTCGGTGCAGGTGGCGTACCACCGGGCCATGCAGCACCGCAGCAAGGTGCAGGGAGACCCGAGCAGCGAGACCAGCGACAGCGACTGAAAGGGAAGCTTCCCCCGTCCGGAGCACCGGCGCCAGACCCAGATCCAGGGCCAGACCCAGGGCCTGTGACGCAGAGCGCGGCAAAGCGGGAGCCCGCGGCGCCGGGCCCCTCGGGACGCCGCGCGGGCGCTCAGCCGCGTTTGAGACCCGACGTGTAAGATATTGTATTTAAGAGAATTGAAATTGAATTAATAATGGTGGCGGGGATGGAAAATGTGTTCGGGATCGGCAATTCGAAAATATCACGTGTTCTCCGTCTGTTTGGTGGAAAAAAGGGACGACGGTTCACGGACTGAAGAAGAACAGAACGCCCCCCCCCCCCCCCCCCCCCACCTGACGCTCTTCCACATTCTACCATTCTACACCCAAACAGGGGAGTGTGCGTCGCGTGCACATCTTCACCCCCCCTCCTCCCTCCCCTCCCCGTTGTTCCGCCTCGACCAACCAGGAGGAAGAAAAGGCCCGGCGCCAGAGCCTCGAACCAACGATAATGTTATTTATTCTGCTTCCTCCTCCGAGGTCAACGAGCTCCCTTTTTTATCATGGACCACTTCTAATCACTCCGCCGCGCACGGCGCCGTGCGGCCGTCCTCGTCGCTCTGTGTCCATCATGTCTCCTGTTTTTACGGTTTCTTTTGTTAACGTACGTCTGAGCGCCTCGCGGCCTGTCTTAGACTCAGGCCGGGGGCTTTAGAACTTTTATATATACAGATTGCATCAAGAATAGAAGTTTAATAAAAAAAAAGTTGAGTTTTTTAAACGTGTGTGTGTGTGTGTGTGTGGATTCACACCCAGTGTGCCTCCTGCTTGTGGTGAGAGTGTTACAGTTCATGTATGCTCACCGCACCTTCACTCTTTCCAAAGAAGCGATGAGTCATGTGCTTCAAGTGTGAACTTCCATATCACCCATACGGTGTTTGCTTTACTCTGCCTTCCTTGTGAAGGAGCTCTCATCTCCTGGGATGAGTTGTGCAGACACTGGTTCCCGTTTTATTCAAATCAGGGATCGTGTGATCGTGGACCGAGACATCGTGTCTGTCCACGTTTTAAAAAAAGAGACTTGTTTCCCGTCCTGAAGCCACTGTGCGTGACGGAAACCACAGAGGTGCACGGCAAACTGTAGCTCCCAACATCTGCTCAACATCTGACACGTACACACCGCACTGTGTGTTTTGGGTTATAATAAGGTTAACGGATGAGTTACACCACACAATAGATACTGTAGTTACAGAAAGTGTTCCAAATACGGAGGTAAATACTTCCTACTCACGTGTATAAAAATACTTAATATTCCTACTAGAGGTGATGTATTTGTGAATTACGGCAGGATTAAATAAGAAAACAAATGAAACTCGAGCCATGTGAGTGTGTGCGTGCCTGCGCGTGTGTTTGTTTTCGGGAAGGTGCCACCCCGGCGGATGTGCGGGGGGGCGGGGGCGGAGCCTAGGTGAGTGTTTTTTCCAACAAAACGCGCTACACGTGTGCAGAGGGGCGTCCGCATCGCTCGCCTCGCGCCCTCGAGAGGACAGACTGCGCTCATGGACCCGCGGGACCCGCGCGGCGAACCGGATTCTAACGACGGGACCGGCTCCTCTCCCGATGCGCTGCGGCCGCCTCGGCACCGCGCTGGCGCTCGTGGCCCTCGTGACGTCATCGCTGCCGCTGGAATGTGTCCCGGGATGTCACGTGAGTTCAACACCCCGCTCAACTTGGGTTAATATGTCGATGACGTTATTTCAATGGCATTCACAAGTCCGCGCGGGAGCTTATTATTATTATTATAGACATTATAGATACGAATGCTTGATGTTTAATAAATTGTTGATTTGTTTTCATCTTCAATTGACTTCAGAAGAGAGAAGGAGGAAGAGGGATCCAAAGAGGTACCCCTTTGTAACTTTGTATCTCATCGCGTTAGAGGCCCGATCAGGAGGCCACATCTGTCTGCATCTGTCCTGATGCTTCCCTCTCGTCTGTGCAGACCACGTCCAGAGGGACTGTCCTGTGGAGCTGAGCTCGGTGCGGCCCCCGGCCTCAGGGGGAACCTACTCTGAACGCATCACCGTCCGCGTCTGGATGACGGCCGAGGGTACGAGGGTACAGGGGTACAAGGGGGTGTATCTTCTCTCCCGGGTTGTAGTCGTCTGACGCGTCGCGCTCTCTTCTTCCAGACCTGCGCCAAAAACCAAGGATTGAAATCCTCTCGGCGACAGGACTGATTGTCCTCCAGCCGTTCAGGAAAAGACAAACGAAGGTTTGCTGCAGCCCCCCAAAAAACGCTGCTTGAGAAAGGTGTGCGTCACCTGTCTGACTCTACTCTGTTTTTAGTCCAAAAACAAGAGACAGGAGGGAGAAACCTGCGTCGAGTGTTCCAGCAGAGCCGGCGGCTCCGTGGTGAGAAGGTTTCCTTCCTGGCTCAGACTAAGAAAACCTGCAGTAAAGACAATTTGGCGATGTTGTTGTTGTTTACTTGGTATTTATTTCGTTCTGACAGTGGGAGCTGGTCTATAATTGCCTCGACGCTGAAGCCGGGACCGTCACCGCGTCCTACAACACAGCGTCGCAGAGCTGCCGTGTCAATTACACGGTGCCAGGTAACCGGCGGCGTCGAGCCTCGAGGGTTCACCTTCGTCCGGCCTCCCCTCGGCTTTGTGAGAAATGCGCAGCGGCTTCCGGTTCGCGCTCACAGGCGCGTTTCGCGTGCGCCGTTACCCTGGAAAACCATTTGGGTTTCCACCTGCACAAATGTTTCCTTTGATGCGTCACCGGTGTGCATATTGTGACCTGGTTTTACCATGTAGCACTGATGTGTGCGTGTGCGTGTCTTAGATCCCGTACCAGACTTTGATCTGTCTGTCAACCACTCATCTAAATCCATCTCTGTCACCGTGGTGGGCCCCGGGCACAAAGTCAAAGCCAGGTGGTGTTACCGCAAACACGGGAAGGCCTGCGTGGCAGAGGACTCCCTCCCGATCGAGGCAGGTACCGAGCGGCGCTCCTCTCGCGTGCGGAACCGCCGACGTGCAGGATGAACATCTTCTCGTGTCCTCTGCAGATTGATCCGTCCGTGTCTCCCTTCGGTCTTCTCAACCCCCGGTACCTGCTGCCCTGTGTGTGCGTGCAGGTACTTAAGCTTTGTTGTTCTTGTTCTTGTTGTAACCCTTGAATTGAAACGAGCGCAATAGTCTTTGTCAAACCTGCGCGTGTCTCGTCTGCGTGGACAGGTGTACTACACCCACGCGGATGCCAGGCGCCATGTCAAGTGCCCGTTTCGAAACGAGAGCCTGCCAGGTGAGTGTGGCGGATGATTCATGTCAGGTTGGAAATTAAAAACACCTCGTGGGGAAGTTCTTGACATTTTACCTTTTTATATATAGGCCTATATGTTTATTTTGTTGGTTGACGACTTTTGATTCTCCGTCTCATGATTCAGAAAAACCAAGACGGGTTTTTCCCCTCCGTCTGTCGGCTGCCGCCTCGCGGTTGTTATGACACTAGTTTTAAACTTTCTCACTTTCTATCCAATAAGTTTGAAGTGGAGCTCGCCGTGCTCCGCCAGAGAGCTGAACGTCTCTGCTTCCCTCTGCTGCCATTAATCGCTCATGCGATGCTGGAATTGATTTAAGGATTTTTTTAAACATTTTCTTTTGCAAGTACATCCGTTTTATCATTTGTTTAAAATTGCTTCTTTTAAATGATCCATTCAGCAAAGTTAAAAAATATATCATAATAATAATAAATTGCCTCGAGGTGCAGATTGTTTTGGTTTGTGAAGGTTTTAAGCCGTCGGTGAGAAAACCTCATTGAGTACAGTTTTCACGATAAGAAACCATCAGTCACCTGGGTTCATATTTACTGATTAGATTATCATAAATGAGAGATTTAGCTAATTATTTCCTGCATCATTGTGCAATCCCTTTGATTGTTCTGTCACGGCTCGTAAAAACCAAACTATCTGCATGGCGAGAGAAATGAACGCTTCATTTTTCTTTTTTAACTGACCCCTTTTTTAAAGCGGATTTCACACTTGTTGTGACACATTTACTATGACACGATATTCTCATTATCGAGGTTGCGATTGTGGTTGGTTGTCGACGTCATCATCTGCGGCCACGTTGCCTCCGCAGATGTCCGGGATGTCTTGCGCTCCTCTAAAGACACCCTGTACGAGTCGGGTTTGAAGTGGAGCTCGCCGTGCTCCGCCAGAGAGCTGAACGTCTCTGCTTCCCTCTGCTGGAGGCAGCACCAGCACCAGCACCCGTGCACGCCGGTGCCCAACTCCACCCTGCAGAAGGTGGAGCAAAACGGGGACCTGGTAGGCTCAGCCTCAGATGCTTATTTCAGCACTAGAAGTTAATTTGAGCCAAACGCAGTAGTTTTGTTTATTAAAACTTAACCCGAAATAAGTCAAAAAGACAGGAATGGACTCCAGATTGAAATAAACACCCACTTTGCCTCCTCCACAGATGTTCAACACTGCAGCGTTGGACAAACACCCCCAGATGTGTGTGCAGGTCAGAATTGTCACAATGTTTCCACGTTGAAGGTCCGGTTATTTGAGCTGCAGAACATCAGAACTCCTGTTTCTTTTCATGCAGTTTTCTCTACAAGGCAGCAATAACATCTCTTGCCCCTTCTCCCGGGGTGAGTCAACCCGGAGGCCCCCCACCCCCGCCTCATAGTCATAATGTACCTTGCCTGTCTCGGTCTTCTGACTCAGTGTCTCCTCGTCCCTCTCAGACATGTCCTCGTGGGAGGTGAGCTACGGGCCGGGCCGGCGCGCCGTGATTTTGTATCTCGCCTCTTCGGCTCCCGCGACGTTCTCAGCTCAACTTTGCGTCCTCACCCCGAGGGGTTGTGCGCCTGAGGGACACGTCCACGCGGCGACGGTGGTAAGCGATGAGACAAAGGCGGTGAGGAAAAAGAGACGCTTTGAAGGAAAAGAAAAAAGAAATGTGCATCTCTTCCACAGGGGAGCAACTCGAGTGGAACAGCGATCCGAGTGCCTCTTCACCTTCTCGCCGAGCAGCCGTGTGTGCAGGTGAAGTTGGCGCCTCGGAGAAAGCCGCACCTGCACCTGGTCCCATTTTTCATCTCCTCACACGCTTTCAACCTCCCGCAGGTGTGGCAGTCGGATCCCGCTCTTCGTGGTAGACGGGTTCTCTGTCCGGACTGTGAGTCCACGCCAGATGCACCCAAACACACGCCATCTTCAACACACAGACTCGTGATGGATGAGTGAACGAATGAATGAATGAATGAATGACTGAATGCACACACGCACGACTCCTGCAAAGAGTAATCGGACGGCTCTGTTTCCTACAGACGCGCACCACAGACACGGCTTGTACGCCGTGGCCGCCGTGGTGTTTGTGGTTGTTGTTTCCTTTCTGGGAGTTTTGATCCGGCGTCTCACCAAGAGCGGAGCTTCAGGTTCGTTAATCCTTTGAATTCTACTGTTGGATTCATTTGCATTGATCACACATTAACAATCCAAAGGCTGCTACAAGGGACTTGAGTTGAAAGTTTATTTTTGCGGTAACTAATGGACGAAAGTTGTAGTGTTTCTGAGCACCAGAGACCCTTTGGAAAAGCTCTCATTTTGAGCATTTAAGTAAAGTGGGTGTCGAATTTAAAGTGGTTTCAATCCAGCTAAAAGATCATCTTAAGGGGGAAGAACTGCAATTCAAAAGTCTTTTTTTCGTTAGGCTGGCTCTGCATCCAGGAGCCCGTGCTGCTGGTGTGCTCCTCAGAGCAGTCGGCCCACATCTCTGCCGTGTGCTCGTTGGCCTCCATCCTGCAGGGAGAGCTCAGGGCCACGGTGCACACGGCCCTGTGGTCCCAGGGCTCGCGGACGCAGGCCGGGCCCGGCGTGGCCGACCTGGGTCCGCTGCCGTGGCTCTACGGCCAGTGGGGAGCCGTGCGAAAGGCGCGAGGGAAAGTGCTGATCATTTGGAGTCCCGAGGCCACCGAGACCTACCGGAGGCGGAGCGAGGAACGGGCGAGCGTGGCTGAGGGAGAGGGAGCGCAGCCGGAGCGCGGCGGAACCAGGGCCACGGTGGGAGAGGGCGGGGGGAGGGTGGGGAAACACGAAAAAAGGGCCGCTGGAGAACGTGCGAAATCACGCGGAGAGAAAGACCGGAGCCAGTGGGAGCCCTCCGCCGTGATAGCCCCAGTGTTCACCGCTGCGCTGGCCTGCCTGGAGGCGGCGCTGCAGGAGGGCAAAGGTCAAGGAGTGGCCCTTGTCTACTTCCAGGGCCTCTGCCACAGGCGGGACATCCCCAAGACCTTCAAAGGCCTCCCGCGGTACTGCTTGCCTCAGGATTTCCGGGGCCTGATCCAGGAGCTGGTGGGAACGAGCAGGCGGGCAGGAAGCGGCGAACCCGGCGGGCGCCGCTGGCCCCGACTCGTGTCCAAAGCGCTCGCCGCGTGGCTGGCGCAGCGGCTGACGCGCAGGCTGCAAGCGCTGCGGGGGCCGACCCGCGGCGGGCTGGGGGCGGCGAGGCCCGGCGGCGCGGGGGAGCTGGAGCCTCTCCGCGGGTCGCCGCGGCGAGCAGAGGAACTTTGACCCTCGAGGCCTCGCGTGTCTGCCGGCAGCCGACTTCGCTTCCCGCTGGAAACGCGGCACGCAGCCGGGTGTCTCGTGGCCATTGTTTTCTCGTCTCTATGCAAAGCTGCAAAAAACATTATGAAAATCTGTTTGCAAATGGCGCTGCACGCTTCACGGGTGCGTTTGATATTTGAATGCTGACAGCGGGGGAGACGAGGAGTACCGGACCAGGCAAATTTGCTTGGGGGTTTGATAAATGGGGGCATTGAGGCAGAGCTGGAGTAGGTTTTCCAGCGGGAGGAACAATAAAGCAACTGGCGTTGTGTGCGAAGCCATTTGGGGATTAAACCATGTGGTCATGAACACACATATGTGCACATACTACCTCTTAAGACAAAGTAGAAATCCTCCATTTTATTATTAGACTGAAAACTTTCTATTTCATTGGCAATAAAAAGTGGTAGGAAAAATAATAAAATGCTTTTAATGAGGATGTTATCTTTATTAATGTGTGAACAATTATATTAATAAAATGTTTTTTTTGTTCTTGAGTTTCTTGTGTTTTCTTCAACCTGCTCATTCAAACGAGTTAAACCAGTTATGAAGACAACGTTAAAAGGTGAAAGCCCACAGTCCTGATGTGAGGGAACCCCAGTCGCTGCCAAAACATGTTCACTATTTCCTCATTTGGCAACTGGACAGACTTTTCATGAGCTGACTAAACGACACGAGTATGTAAATATAACGTGTGAACAAACACGCAGGACGTTTCAGACCCGGGGGAATGAATGGCCGTAAAATAAAATAAAAATAAAAAAACCTATTATCGATTTGAGATTTATGATCACAGGCAGTTGGTTGGATTTAATCAAATTGTAAATAAGGCCATAAAAGAGCTGCATGTTTGAGTTTTGTAGCGTATTCCTTTGGCACGTGGCCATCATGGAAACAGCCAAATGTATTTTATACCCACATGATTTTGCATTTTCCTGATTACAAGCACCAAAGGGCCCCAGAAGCACAGCTAACACAGGTGGACGGTCTCCAAATTGTACGGCAGATAAGCGGGAAAACTTAATTATCTACTTACCTAAACTACTTAACTAACTTATTCGCTCAGATAGCCGTTAATAATTAAACCTGAGCCCTCCAACTGAAAACATTGCAACAGAAGCTGTATTCATACTAGAGTGCAATGGTGGTTCAGAGTCAATGAGCCAACCTTGTAACCAAATCGTCTTCTGTTACAGCATCTAGATGGAGATGAGCTGACCGCTCAATCCCCTTTTGTAAGAGTTTTGGACGCAGATACTTGAAAAGTATTGAGTATGTTAATCATAATATCTTGGCCCGATTAAATAAAAACTTTTTGCATACATACCGTCTATAGAATACATGCTTGTGACTAACTTTTACTACTTTTCCCACAAAGTACATACAGTATGCATTAAATTAGTATATACTGCCTTATTATAACATTGCACAAAATTCACTCCCTCGTGCTCATGTTATTTGTGAAGAACTGTGCACTAAGGCTTACATACTGGGTTTTGTAAAACTAATATATATATTCTAAATAGTGTGGTTGTGTATATGTATATATAAAAAGTGATATTTAATATTGTCGTGCTTTTTTCATATGATAATGCTAAATGACAGGATTTTAGAGCGTGCGACATTTTACAAACGGCTCCCAGTGTGTGTGGGTCCAATAACCGCCAGACACACCTGCTCTTTTTTAACATCACGTGATCCTCATCGCCATCTGTACGTCAGATGTGACAGTTGGATCACGACTAATCGGGCCACGCTTAGTTGCCCCTGTTCCGCTGAGTGATGAAGGCAAAGCAGAAGCTCTGCGCAGGTGACAAGTCGCATCTATCCCACTTGAGCAGGTAAGCGCTGCGACACGCCCATCTGCACCGGGCTGTCAATCACGAGCAGCACGACGCGCAAGAGAGTCCCGGCGGATTGAGTGTCGGTTTAGTGCCTCTTCGGACGTCCCCCGTGATGCTGGGAACGGATTACCGGCTCCGTGCCCGCTGATTTTCGGATGAGGGGATTCGAACCCTCGAACCGTTTCCACGCGGGGACGCGCTTCTCCGAGAAATGTCTCTCCTGCTCCTCCGGGGCCCGCCGCCTCCGCCGCGCGTCTTCTTCTTCTTCTCTGTCTGGATCCTCGCGTCTACGGGCGCGCTGGAGACGATCGACCCGGACAGGCCGGAGCTGAGCTGCAGCGAGGTAACGAGTGGCGTTGAGTCCGGCGGCTGCTCTCATTATAGAGACGCTTTGGCTTTATTTATCATCATTATCTGTACGGTCTGTGTTTTGTCTTATTTTGGAAAAATGTTTGCTTAACAAAAAAAATCCCCCAAAAGATTAATTATGTGCCCAACTTGGCACAACGCTTCCAAAAAAAAACGTATTCGGAAAACCTTATTAACCTAAATGGAGGCCTATTTACTATGACGCATGTTACTTAATCACAGAACACATGGAATTAAGTTGTAATACGGCTCTTTCAATGTCAGCCACTTTGTTTTACGTCAGATGTATAAATGTTACAGTATCTTGGTTTTCAATGCAAGATCTGGTCAATCATTACACGCAGACTAACGTTTTAGTACGGGGTGAGGGAGAGAGCGATCAGAGTTTTATTTCCATTACTTATTTACTATCGTCCCTGACATCTTACCCCACTGCTCCATTTCAGGCAGGTTTGTTGGTGCTGGAATGTTCTCCCTGAACTTTTTGTTCCAGAGATATAAATCAACCAGAGAGTTCTTCAATATGTGTAGCCAGGGTTCGAAATGACTTAGGACTCTTGGGGGGGTCCCTTAAATGTAACTATAAAAAAACTGAAGACTATCTTTCTACACTATAAACTGCAGGCAAAATTATATTGACATATTTTGAAAGTGGGATAATGGTCTTGGGATGTTTTTCATGGTTTAAAATCATCAACTAAATCCGCACAAGAAAACCTGTGACTCTCCATAGCTCACTGCGTAGTCTCGTTGGCCGCGGGGTTCGAATCCCGATCGTTCTGATCTTTTTTAAAATATATTTTCTTAAATTCACGTTTTCATACGTGGGTGTGATGTAGTGCTCACTTATACAATCGTGAACGCTGCAATGGATTTGTGATGCGTTTTGTAGATTCAGCAATATGTTAGTGAATGTGCTGCTGTTAGCTGGCAGGTTGTTTGGCTTCATACACATACAGCAAGAAACTCTTCTAATCATTACGTTACACTGGGTATCTAAGTTATTTAATGCAACTTTTGATATAGGAACACCAACTCCAAATATTTACTATAATAAGCAATTATTATGGAGATATAAACATAATCGAAGCACTTACAGGATTTCTATGAGGTATTTCACTTTTTGTGAGGCTTCGTTTTTGCCGCGTTCAACAATAACCTACGTGTCTGCGTCAGAGACCAAAACAACTATCTGTGATGCTATTGGCTGGCCTGATTGCTGCCCAATCGCGCTAGGAAATAAATAAATTATTGTTATGAATATAAAACGTCACTTAAGACCTTTTCACAATCATTTTTAATGTAAAAATATTTGTCGGGGACCCCCCAAAATCTAAAAATAAATTCTTATAGGGGGTCCCTAATGACTTACAGGGGGTCCGGGACCCCCCAGACTCCCCTCATTTCGAACCCTGTGTGTAGCATCAAACATGAAAAAAGCAGAAGTAGCATTGACATGTGACCTTTTCATATGGAGGTCAGTGCTGGTGTTGGTTCGGGTTCACACGGTCAATCTCACATGGGACATTTAAATATAATGGTTATTGTTGGCTTTTCTAAGACAAACTGGGAAAAAGGCCTTAGTAAAATTGTATAATAGCATATGTGATGTCTACATGATGTATAATTGTTTCTCTCTGGAACCGAAATGACCATTTATTTAAAAAAGATGACTCAATACTCATTTGACTCATTTTGATGTTTTGCTAAAAAGTGGCCCGGACGCATTGATGTCGCACACATACTAAATCATTAAATGCAGAAGTCACTGATCCGAAATGTTTACTTTAAAGCGTCACCTGTCTGTAGTCTCCATTTCCATTATGAACACAACTTTGAAATTTAGATAAAATAAATTCCCTCACAGAACTCTCCTGAGGTGTAACGGTTCCACCCAGAAGTTGGTCTGAAGGTTTTCCTTCTTCGAAGGAACCCTAACCCTTCGGGTTTTACTGACAATGGTTATACAGTCTTAGGTTTTCCTTTAGAACCCAGACGGTCCTACCGGGAACCCAAGGTTCCATCTAGAAGGTCCTGAGATCTCATGTTCTTCGCGTTGTGAAATGAACAGCTGGGACAGATGTGGTTTTGTGAGCCGAGGACGCGTTCGAGAAAGAAATCAACCTCTTAGGATCCTTATCTCTGAGGCGCGTTCACGACCCGAGAACCTCACCGTGAGCTGAGCCCCCGTTCGGCGTTCTCGATGCTTCTTACACGCAACTTTCTCTCCCCCCCCCCCAGGGTTTGAGCGACTGCGGCGTGATCTCAGGTAAGCCACACCGTCCACGTTGAGTGGGTGACACCCAAGGGTGGCCGCACATTGTGTTCTGACGCAGCAGCTGTCTCCTTCGTCCGCAGACTCCCCCCTCGCTGCCGTGCCGGACGACGCGGTGGACGTCGCGCGCGTGCGGCTCCGCGTGGTGCTGGGGTGCTCGGCCGCGCAGGAATGTGAGCCGTACCTGCGGATCGGCATCGCGGTGCAAGGTGGGCCTGTCACCTGTCACCTGTCACCTGCCGCTCCCTGCATTCTTCTCCGCCGCTTCCTCATCGCGGCGAACGTTTTTTCCCCCCGTTTGTTGTCCGTAGTTGTTTGACAGGTCAGAAGTCGAGGGTTTCGGCGAGGCCGGTTATTTGATTACTTTACTGATTGTCGTTGCAGACGTGGTCGGTGGAAACAAGGCTTCCGGGGACCATGACCCCGACGAAGAGGACTTGTTTGGAAGCAACCCACCGGCGTATGGAAGCGGCGCCTCGGTGCCCCCCGAGCAAAGAGGTACGCAGCCGCGCACTCAAACACACACACACACACACACACACACACACACACACACACACACACACACACACACACACACACACACACACACACACACACACACACACACACACACTGTGTCTTACTCCATGCACGCTCATTTCGGCTTCTGCAGCTCTGCTGGCGGTGTGCATCAGTTCTCCCGGCGCCCATGAACTTTGGAGGACACTCCAGTTTAAATCGAGCCATTCCGGTTTCAACCGAGCCTCAGCTCCGAGTCCCACGCACCAGGTATTTGTCGCGCGAGGACGCCCTGAGGCACTTACCTCACGTTGCTGCTGTTTACTCATTTAATAGATGTACTGATTGTAGAAATGTGCATTTAAATGTGGTGTGCGATAGCCAGCGGCATCTGGGGAGGAGGATATTGACAGATAAGGAATAAACTATCATTATGTGTGATGTCTTTACTATCTAGTGAAATACTCTCTAGCTCCAGTTAAGGCCGCCCACACTCTGCAAGCATCAGATCCTCTCACTGCACCTCCTTAAATATAGAGTTTTTGAGTCCCTTATCTACTTTCCAGTGCAGATGCCTGTAAAGGAGATAAGGGACTCAGGGTAGAGGCCTACCCTTGCACTGTTGACATTAAATCAACAAGCTGCCGCCTCTTGGCAGTAGGAATCCGGTTCGGCCGCTTTTCAGATGTTGGACTTGTTTTCTGTTCCAACTAAGAGACCTTTCTAAACCTCTCAGGGGGGTTCATATGAAACGCTTTCTATATTTGACGGACGTGACGTTGTTGTGTTGGAACATTTATGTGAAGGATCCCAATACTTGTTCCCTCAATGCCAGAGGTGTGGACTCGAGTCATGTGACTTGGACTCGAGTCAGACTCGAGTCATAAATTTGATGACTTTAGACTCGACTCGACAAAACGTACAAAGACTTGCAACTCGACTTGGACTTGAACACCGATGACTCGTGACTTGACTTGGACTCGAGCCTTTTGACTCGAGAAGACTTGCTACTTCCCATGAAAACTGGGGGAAAACATTTTCACACCACCGCGCCGCTCTGTTTATCTGCATCTGTCAAAAAAATGTGCGCCATCTGTATGCGAGAGTGCGCGCTGCCTGCACGACATCCAATCACTGCAGTCCATTTGACCGTATCAACGAGACAGCTCGTTCATGTTAAAGCTGAGTTAAAGTTATTAGTTAATCAGTTATGCAGATGTTGCATGTGTTCACGTTATGCTTTGTTACCAGCTGTAGTTACGCGAGACAACCCGAGTTTTGGGGGTCCGTGTATGCGGAAGTGTTCGTTCGGCGTGGTGACGGCCAACAGTGACCGAAGTTGAGTTGTTTTATATAAATAAATGCAGCGGAGTTGCAAGCCAGTCATCGCCTCCTTATTTACGCTGCAGCATTGGGGTGAGCGTTACAGTGGTATAACACAGTCACAGTCGATCCACCATTACCCTTCCCTTCGTAGTCTAGGTCTGTGAGGCAGCGCACCATCACCCAGGGTTCCCCGTCCCCACTATAATAAAAGGACTCGAAATGACTCGAAAATAAAATGGTACGACTTGTGACTCGACTTGAGACTTGTTGGCTTTGACTTGTGACTCGACTTGTGACTTGCTTCGTCTTTGACTCGACTTGACTCGGGACTCGAGGGCAACGACTTGAGACTTGCTTGTGACTTGCATGACAGTGACTTGTTCCCACCTCTGCTCAATGCTCCCAAAGACGTTTCACGATATGCATGTGATCTCCACAAATGCAGCTGCTGTTGACGGTGAAAACAATGTTCGGCGCGCCGGTTGTGGTCCTCGTCTACACAACCGGGAAGCACATCAAAAGAAACATCACAATCCCATCGTTGGAAGCGGGTGAGTTGAACCGCCGGGTGGGGCGCTGGGGGGCATACAGCCCGTTTAGTGGCTGGCTTGATCATTAACTTCACCTCGTTTCTCCTTACTGCATTAACCTCACTTACCGGAGTGGAGCCGTTGATTGGCAGGAAATAAAAATAAGCCTGTAAAAAGTTTTTGATGATTTTGATGAACGATTTCAAACTTAAAAAGAGAAAAAATATTGCAATGAATGAATGAATACACTGGAGAAAAGCCTTTTAACGTTGTAATAAACTACAGATTTTCATAATGAATTCTCTTTAATCACAAACTGTTGCAACAAGGACCAGATAAAACTCTAAAGCGTTATGACATAAGAGCAAGATGTCGGTGTCTCAGCTTAAAGGGGCTGCAGATTGACATTATTGATATTGCAATTAACATTTCTACTTTTTTCTTTTGCTGAACTGCCTCCTTCCAGTTTGCTCCATGAACCTCGAGAGGACTGAAAAGACATGTGATGGTAAGCTGTGTTGTTGAAAGCTCGGTCGCGGCGCCGCATTTCTGCGGATTTGAATTTTTTGAACGGCCCAGAACTTCACAACCCGACGCATCCCTCCACCCACGTGTGCCGAGGCGCGAGCCCAAGGCAGTGGCAGCAAAATCGTTTTGCATACTTGTAGAGTGATTCAGCTCAATTATAGATCGTGATGATTGACGTCTCAGTTCCCAGGATCCGAGCGGTGATTAACAGCGAGAAACACGTGGTCCTGCAAATGGAAAGCGCCGAAGCCGCGTCCCAGTGCCGGTTGGTGTGGAATGTGACCGGAGAGGTTCTTGTGTGGGTCAGTGGACGCTCGTGTCAATCTACACCACACATTGGTCAAAATTATGTTTAGTCGTTGGGTGCACCTCTTAAACGTTGGTTTGAACCTTTACAGCCCAAAGGCGAGGGGGAAATGGTCCTTCCATCCAACTTCGTGGCCCCGTGCTTGTGCTTCCAGGTACCGGATCATTATCACTCACTCACAGGCCAAAGTCAACCTCAAATGTATCTTATTTTTTTAAAATTTGTCCTTCATTTCCCTCAGGTGTGGTGCGAGGGAAAGGAACTCCGAGGTGAATTCTGCCCTTTCAAACACCAGCAAGGTAAAAGGCGTTGGTTGAAGTCAGCACCTCGCGACCGACACCGTAAATAATTTCACAGCGACGTTTCTTGTCTTTTCTTTTTTTCCCAGATATGCTGGAAGGAATGCAGCTGAGCGTGTCCGTGTCGTTGTCCCAGTCCCCGGTGAGGGAGGGTGGCGTGGGCCTGCTCTGGAATGTGACCGCCCCCTGCAGACTAGAGGCCGAGCTGAGGCTGTGCAGGCAGGAGGTGGCGGCGGGAGGCCGCTGTGAGGAGGTGACGGGCTCCAGGCTGAGTCTGCACGGCGGCTGGAGCGCCTCGCGAGAGGGACTCTGGGTACCAAGAAATAAAAAATAAAAAAACATGGCATTACTACTCTAAAGTAAACAATCAATATACTCGATCCACTTCATTATTCATTTCTTTTATTTTGACTTTTCAGAAAGCAGGAGAGTTCAACGTGTCGTCACATCCACTGCTTTGTGTCCAGGTGATCTTCCTCTTGATTTATTGAATATGATCTTTAATTGGTGTGAACCGGAGAAGACGACCTCCAAAGCCCCCCCCCCCTTCCCCTCCTGAGCACATTATTGAGAGGTCCAAGGTCTTTTTGCAGGAAATAACCTGCAGTAAACCAGTGTTTCATTGCTTCTTCCCGAGCTGCATACAGTGCTGTTAATAACTCTACTTCTTCTTGTATCTTTTTTTTAAGATAAAGCTACATGGGATGAAGTCATATCTGGAGCCCCAGTGTCCATTTACAAGTAAGACTGTTCATTATCGCAACACCTGTTATCCGCTAAAACGAGATACTTTTGTTTTCACTAGGACTGATAAGTTGTGACACATTTCCTGTACACTTGGCAGTGTCTGTCCGTAACAATTCACTTATCTCCCAGCGTCTCGATGGAGATGGAGCCTCCCCATCTTCGTCGGACTGATACTGATGTCTTTGGCCTTACTTGGAGCCTACCTCATACGAGGGGTCCTAAAAGGTCGGTGTGTGATCGGTCTGACATTAAATATTTATAGCACCGTGGCAAAAAATAAAGAGTCGTCTACTTCTGTTTTTCTTCAAGGATACATGTGGAGATGGTTGAAGGATGATGATGTTAAAGGTATGAGAAGCCTATTGTGTAAACTCTAATTTATGCGTGTGTGAATAGAGATGTTATGTTTGGCAGCAGCAGACACACTAGAAGACCTCCCCTCCCTCCCTTTCAGGTGCTGTGGGTGGGGGTCACGTGGTGCTGCTGTACCCGCCGGACGACGGCGACGACCACGACCAGGCTTTGCCGGAGCTGATGAGTCACCTGGGCTCGTGCCTCCAGGCCCTGGGCTTCAGCGTGTCTCTGGACCTGTGGAGCCGCACCGAGCTCAGCGCCCTGGGCCCGGTCCCCTGGCTCCACTCGAGGCTGAACCGACTGCAGGGTCAGGGGGGCAAAGTGGTGCTGGTCCTGACCCAGGCCGCCTGGGTCCGCGCCGAGGAGTGGGGGGCCCGGAGCCTGGAGAGGAACGGAGACGCGGGGGACAAGGGCGACGCCCCTCCGCGCTGCGGGGACGTTTTCACCGCCTCGCTGAGCTGCGTCCTGGGGGACTACCTGCAGGGGCGCGCCGGCGAGCGCTTCGTGTTGGTGCAGTTCAAATCGCTCCTGCCCCCCGGCGGCTTCCGGCCGCTGCCGGAGCTTTTCCGCGGCCTCCACGTCTACAGCCTCCCCTCCCAGAGCCTGGGCTTCCTGACCGAGCTGGCCGGTGCGCGGCGGGTGGCCACGGCGTCGGCCAGGCGCAAAAGAGCCGGGGGCCTGCGGATGGCGTCCCGAGCTCTGGCGCGCCGCCTGTCGGGGTTCACGGCGGGGACGACTGTCCTGCGCCTGGCGGGGGTTGAAGACTCGGGGGAAACGGTGCCGTTGCGGCCTCTTCTTGTCACGCCGCCCTCCAGTCCCGACGCAAACCACAAGGGCGGTGACATGGAAGCAGTCTGACGGCTCATGGGGGAGGGGAGGGATTTAGGAATGAGCAGCCGGTAATTATTGTCTGCAGCTGATCAACATCTGGGGTCCAGGGTTCAGGGTTCAGTGCTTCACAATAAAAGCATGCACAAATCAGCGAAGTCAAGACCACCTAAAACGTAAAAAGACATTTTGGGTTTGAGACCAAACTAAGACGAAAGTGGGTGAGGGAGTCAAACCCCCTGCAAGAAAATATTAGTAGGCCAGCAAAATGATACTAAAATGAAGAACCCGTCTCAAAGTATTTGCTGCTTTGTTTGCCTCTCAACGCGGTTTGTTCTTCTCAAAATGAGCCGTAACATTCTAATGATTGACGGTTTGCATGCGTATGTAGCCTGATACACTGCTTTACTTTTAACTGTACACTCAAAGGCAAAGTAAGTTACCTCAACAGTACTGTTTTACTTTACTTTAAATATGTTTTGCATTAAACAGCACTACCGTCTGTGTGCTTCAGTATATTCAGCACAAAGTTAAAATAGATTGTACAAGCGCAGTGGAAGGTGAAATGAGACACACAGCTTTCTTGTAGTTGGAGAATGATTTCCAAAACACTAAGAAGATGTTTACTATGATGTGTGTGTTTTCTAGAGTAATATTCACAACTGTGATAAAATAAAAAAAAACTACAAACTAACTGACGCTAATAAATGATCCCAAAACATTTATTGAACTAAACATGAGTTAGGAATCTTCATAAATATTTTGGTGTATGATACTGTGTTTTATAGTACAATTATTGATACACAACTCTGCACTATTGAATTAATAACACTACAAAAGAACAGATTTATCGGGGCAGATGGAAATGTTGCCCTTCGTCTGGGTCTCTATCAGGTAAACACGGGTTGCTCTGTCAGCACTTTCCTTGTTGTTAGCATTGTTAGCATCGTTAGCTGTGAGCCACAGCCATAGAGAGGCAGTCAGCGTCCTCCTTATGGTGTTTGTACATGTAAACATGGTTGACTACTAATTGATAACAAAGATTCTGCATCACAATCATATAAAAAGAATATACGTTTCCCCACTGCCCCCCTCAGCTAGCTAACGCTCAGCCCTTTAATCTCTTCCCAGATAAAAATGATAACTAATCTAATAAACCCTGTGAACCACTTAAAGTACACAATGAAGTGTAGCCTAGATAGATTCATATGAAATGTAATACAGTGTAACTGTAACTTGCGTATAATCTCTGCACTTTACCACAATGCAAAGCACTGTAAAGGTGTTTATTTTGCATGTTTTGGGGCCTTTTGTGGTATTTCAACATTGGAAAGCTCTGACATGAAGTTTAAAAAATATATACAAAAATAAGCTATTTTCTTATTCATACAGGAGAATATTTTCAATTGCATTGTCCAGGCATGTCTGGTTTGTCATACTGTGTAAAGTGGGATTTGAATAAAGAACCTGTCTGAATATGTCACACATACTGTACGTCCACATCATAGTTTATTTTTCATCTTCACTGAGTGTTCACATCATAGTCTATTCATCTCCACTGCATGTTCACTAACTCTCCTGTCATTTCAGATCCTCCCACCTCGTCACCTGATTTCCTGCACCTGGTTCTCCTCACCCTCACCTGTGGTGCCTCCCCTCGTCAGTCACTCACTATTTAAGCCAGTCACATTCTGTTGCTCACTGCCAGATTGTCTTGTGTGTTTAAACCAAGTTTTCCAGCGTAACCCGAAGTTATCCTGTTTTCCTCGACCCCGATTTACATGCCTGCCCCGTTTTGGATTTGTCTGACTGTCCGTGTGCCATCCTGCTTCTGACCCTGCCTGTCCTCGTCTACGGATTACCTGCCTGCCCCTCTGGACTCGTTGGCCCCCCGACGGATCTCCCGGTTTTGACCCTGCCTGAACTTTGATTAAAACCCTCCTGTCTTGTCCATCGTGTACGAGTCGTGCATTTGGGTTCTCCCGTACTCCGGTACCAGTAACCGTGACAGAATAACATAGAATGTGGTTTCCTGGCAGTACTGAAAACAATTTAATATTATTAAATAGAAACCTAGCATGAGATGTCTTTTTTGACACTTGTGTGCCATTTTAATGTTTTAATTCTAATGTTTTGTGTCACTACGTGGCAGCAAGACCTTCATTACAAAGGAGTATTTAAAGTCAGTTGAAGGGTTTTGCCGTGAAGGAAATCATTTTGATTTATTAGGGTCCTTGCTACGACTAGTCGTAGAGGAACCTATTGTATTTCAAGGAATTATTATTATTCTCACAAACCGTTAAAATATGACATTTTCTCTGTTACAGTTTATTGTGCAAAGTATAAATGCATAACAAAAAGTAAACACCCAGACAACATCCCTGCTATCTTTAAATCCACAGTAAGTATCCTCCCTTGCTAGTCCCACTCATCCTCAACGAGAATCCTTTCCCCCGTTGGTCAGCTTTCTTAAAACAAGCTGTTTTCAGTCTGATGATACTCCTTAAGACCAACAGGGGGCGATATGACCACGTTCAAAATCATCTTACTCCAGGAAGTGTGGCAGCGGATTTAAAAGGCCTTTGGAAGCCATCACACCCAAGGTAAAATTTTGGGCCCTTTAACATCTTTGTGGTTCCTTTCATCTTGACCGTGTCCCCCCACCAGGGCCGGCTCTAGCCATTGGCTGCCCTAGGCAATACTAAAATGTCTCCCCCCGACATAGGCCCACTTTGAACCATAACCATTTAAAAGTTAAATAAGAATATTGATACCAGGTAAAAAAAAGACTGGATTTTTATCATGGACAATAGATTTTTTGCTCCAATTTTTGAAGGCTGGTTGTTGGTAATTTTAGAAGACTTTTAGAGACTACATCGAGTGGTTTACGACAAACACAAGCCTTTTTAGGGCTGTTTAATGCAAAACATATTTAAAGTAAAGAAAAACAGTACTGTTGAGGTAACTTACTTTGCCTTTGAGTGTACAGTTAAAAGTAAAGCAGTGTATCAGGCTACATAAGCATGCAAAACGTCAAACATTAGAATGTTACGGCTCATTTTAAGAAGAACAAACCGCGTTGAGAGGCAAACAAAGCAGCAAATAAAATTACATTAATGTAATGTAATGCTCGGCTGGTCTGCGAGCACAAAACAAAGCTTTCAGACCTCATCAGGGAAAAGAAGGGTTTATCTCTGAAGCTCACAGAGACCACAGAACAACTTACTGTCAAAAGTGCTGAACTCACGGTCAACAACAAGACCTGGCAGCAGAAGTATAACGATCTGGAGGAAAAGACATCCAACGAACTGAAAAACAAACAACAGTCCTTGGAGTCTAAAGTAACAGGGTTACTCTCCACCAACGGTTCTCTACAAGAGGCGCTGCAGTTGGAAGCAGAACACAAACTGCTGAAGATCGTGACAGAGGCTCTGGCTGCATTACAAAAGAGCCAGGAGGAGACCCACAAAGACCACCAGTGATTTCACTGAGTCTTGCCTCGTCGCAAAGATCCGACCGATGGAGAATACCACCGCCAAAAGACATCAGATCCTCATCACCAGGATCCAAGATCTAGAGGACGAAAAAACAGTGATCTGACTTTAAAAAATGGTGTTGACAGCGCCCCCCCCCCCCTCTCCCCCTCTGCTTCAACCCCAATAACACCCGGGGTCGACAGCACTAAAGACCAGAGGTGGGAACAAGTCACTGTTAGGCAAGTCACAAGCAAGTCTCAAGTCATTGCCCTCGAGTCCCGAGTCAAGTCGAGTCAAAGACAAAGCAAGTCCCAAGTCGAGTCACAAGTCAAAGCCAACAAGTCTCAAGTCGAGTCACAAGTCGTACCATTTTAGTTTCGAGTCATTTCGAGTCATTTTATTATAGTGGGGACGGGGAACCCTGGGTGATGGTGCGCTGCCTCACAGACCTAGACTACGAAGGGAAGGGTAATGGTGGATCGACTGTGACTGTGTTATAGTACTGTAACGCTCACCCCAATGCTGCAGCGTAAATAAGGAGGCGATGACTGGCTTGCAACTCCGCTGCATTTATTTATATAAAACAACTCAACTTCGGTCACTGTTGGCCGTCACCACGCCGAACGAACACTTCCGCATACACGGCCCCCCAAAACTCGGGTTGTCTCGCGTAACTACAGCTGGTAACGGAGCATAACGTGAACACATGCAACATCTGCATAACTGATTAACTAATAACTTTAACTCAGCTCATTACAGTACTTTAAAACGGACGTTGACATAATGTTGGCGAGGATTTCCATCGGAGTCTGAATCCGGGTTCAAAAATCCCGATTTTTGTAACCATGAACGAGCTGTCTCGTTGATACGGTCAAATGGACTGCAGTGATTGGATGTTGTTCAGGCAGCGCGCGCTCTTTGCATACAGGTGGCGCACATTTATTTGACGGATGCAGATAAACAGAGCGGCGCGGTGGTGTGAAAATGTTATCCCCCAGTTTTCATGGGAAGTAGCAAGTCTTCTCGAGTCAAAAGGCTCGAGTCCAAGTCAAGTCACGAGTCATCGGTGTTCAAGTCCAAGTCGAGTTGCAAGTCTTTGTACGTTTTGTCGAGTCGAGTCTCAAGTCATCAAATTCATGACTCGAGTCTGACTCGAGTCCAAGTCACATGACTCGAGTCCACACCTCTGCTAAAGACCCCCCCCCCCCCCCCCCCCCCCGCTTCAACCCCAATAACACCTGGTGTTGACAGCGCCCCCCCCCCCCCTCCGCTTCAACCCCAATAACACCCGGGGTTGACAGCTGTATTTGCGCATGTACCCTGAACCCGGTTGTTTGGATGAACTACCATGGCTGGTTTGACGAGTCAATGGCAGCAATGTGAGAACGTAGTCTGATAGTTTCATTCAGCCGTCATTGGAGAAAAGGTTCACGGTTTAATCTTTTAAGTTATACAGCAGGTGAGTTAGACACATATGTCCCCCTCTATAGTTTCGGTGATGCCATGCCAATATTATAAACATATTATCATACTTTTTATAATATCATAGACGATAATATAGGACTAATATCATAGAAGATAATATAGGGGTAATATCATTTAGCATAATATAGAACTAATATATAACATAATATAGGACTAATATATAACATAATATAGGACTAATATCATATAGCATAATATAGGACTAATATCATATAGCATAATATAGGACTAATATCATATAGCATAATATAGGACTAATATCATATAGCATAATATAGGACTAATATATAACATACTCGGTTTGGCTCTCCTTCCTGTTTTATTTTGCAGTTTCATGTCTCTTGTGTCCCTGGGTAACTTCACTTCCTGCCTTGTCCTGTGATTGCCTGATTGTGTCCAATCACCTGCACCTCCCTAGTGTATTTAAGCCCTGAGTGCCTGTTGTCCCCTGTCGCGTCATTGTCTACGTCAGTCATCGTTGGTGCACGTCCTTCCTCGGGTTTGCTTTGAATAAAGAGCACCAGTTTGAAAACTGCATTTGAGTCCTCCCTGCAAGCAGCCTCCTGACACTAATATCATATAGCATGATATAGGACTAATATCATATAGCATAATATAGCAGACATGGCACTACACTTAGTATTTCTAATATTATATAACATAATATCATATACAGTGTTTTCCCTACCATTACACCCCCCTGGCGTGCCCCAACACCCATGCCCCCCCTCCGGTACGTCCGCCCCCCCAAAGTTGGGAACCTAGGGAAAACACTGATATGACATAATATAGCAGAACTAATATAGCAGACATGGCTTAATACTTTTATTTATAATATTATAGAAAATAATATTGTAGAACTAATATCATAAATATAGCTTCAAACTTATAATAT
The DNA here is from genome assembly GCF_949316345.1 of Pungitius pungitius. Classification (NCBI taxonomy): domain Eukaryota; kingdom Metazoa; phylum Chordata; class Actinopteri; order Perciformes; family Gasterosteidae; genus Pungitius; species Pungitius pungitius. The sequence goes on along the minus strand of NC_084900.1, from coordinate 15,802,853 downwards.
AATTTAACATAATATCATAAAATAGCATAGTATTACATATTTCTAATATCTAATATCCCAAATATAGCATTATACTTGATATTTCTAATATATAACATAATATCCTAATACAATATAATAAACATAATATAACATATGCTATATTTCTAGCCATGCCTTTAATACTTAGCCTCACATGTCCTCCTCTATAGTTTGTCTATCGGGGGGTTCCACCATGAGGGGGTTCTACCATCGGGGGGTTCTATCATCAGGGGGTTCCACCATCGGGGGGTTCCACCATCAGGGAGTTCCTCTGTGGGTTTTCCTTCCCCTTCTTGGGTTTCCCATATAAAAAAAAGTCACCACCGTGAAAAGCCACCTTAACGCGGTGGAGGAGTTTGCGTGGCTCAGTGATCCTGTGATCTGTTGTCTCTGTGGCCCGAGGACAACAACAGGTCTCAGGGGAGAGTCCAGACTAAGAGCGATTCAAAAAAACATTCTGTATTTCCCCCAAAAAACACAATCCAACACAGAAAAGAAAGGTTCTTAAATGGTTCTTTAGAAGGCAGTGGGTTTTACGAAGAACTTCTTAAGAACCATTTCATCTATTTGATGGTTCTACGTGTTTTTTATATGGTTTATTGGGAAATTAAATGGTTCTTTGAGATATTATTTTATTCATTTTCACACTCATCCGGTGGGCCGCACTGGACCCCCCAGCTGGGCGGATGTTTGACACCTCTATAGCAAATCTTTTCTCTTTACACTCAGTCATTTCCCTTGTTAATGTAAAGCAGCTTTACTAAACCCATGTGGTACCTTAAAATGATTAATTAGGTATTAGAATGTGTCAAGAGCATGGCACCATCACTATGCTAGCTGGAAGGCTCCATAAGGCATGACGCGCTAGCTATGTAAAGGACAGTATTAATCTAAAGCATCCCATGTGTGACATGAAACCAATTGTCTGAGATACAGACCTCTATGCAGGGCCTTCCTCTCCTCCTCCTCTTCGTCGTTGATTTTATGTTAGCTTGATCTTGCGCTTGAGTGTGACCATTGCCTTGCAACGCACATAAACATAAGCACGCAACCATAAGTTCCGCTGCGCGGGATCGTCCCCCCCCTCCCTCCCCAAACACATATAAAATTGAATTTCAACATATGGCTGTGTTTTAATGATGATTTTACTTCACCAGGGTTTTGTTTCATTTATATTAAAACACATCTCTTGGACCCGTCCAACGGTGCTCGCAGCTTTAATTCTTCATTATAATTGTGTTAAATCTAGTTTTGAATCCTTGATTTCAGAATGGAAAACACACATTACGTCACTAAGTGGCCAAATGTGTTCTGGAAGAGGTTAACCGCGAGGCCGCGGGGTGTGACGTTGAGTGGTTGATGAGTTAAATCCCGGTTGGGCGGGGCTACATCCTGCGAGGCTTCAGCTGCACGGGAAACACACACACACAGGACCGACGGGAGGCGGCACGTTCATCCATTCATTCACCTCCAGCGCAGGAGGCGAGCCGCCCCACACCGGCCCCGAAGCAGCTCCACCAGCCGGTCCCCTCCGGTGGCTCACAAGCGACCAAAAAAACACACAAAACTCCACACCAGAAATGGCACACTCGAAGCATCAACAGTGTCCCCCCAAAGTGTGAAACTCCGCCCGCGTTGTGTGTGCCCTCAGGGAATCAAACAACCATCGTCGGCGGACGCTGTGGCTTTGCAACAAGGTAAAGAAAGCGAGAGAGAGCAGCTTAAAGACTGAGATTTGGGCTCCTCTGATATCAGGAGTAGCCTCAACTGCGATGGATGACACCCGCTGGGCTGTGAGACGCGTAGTGACGCGGGGAGGGACGCTGTCACCGGCGTTTCGTGTTCTTTATTAACACAGTTACACCGGAAACATTAGCTGACAATGACGGACACCGTTTCGGCTAGCAGCTAGCTAGCTAGTTGTCGCGTTTAGCCAGCTGCTAGTTGGCCGATTGTGTGTGTGGTGCTGATGCTGAGCCTGCTAATGCTAACGGTGAGAGGAGCATCCCTACCAGGGGTTTTAGAATGGACTTTGTTAGGAAAACAACAATAGGAGAGTCTTTAATCTACCAGAGGGATGCATTGTGTGCGCGTTTAAATAACGCCCAAATTATGAAAATAACTTAAATCGGAATGATAATATGAAAATGTGACGGCACAAAAGAGGATGAGCTAAATATCAGGGCAGCAAAGAATGCTATGCAGTTATTCTACTAAGCTTCAAAAAGCGTTATCACCACTGTCCCAATATATATTATATTATATATTAATACTATATTAGTACAAAGCAGAACATTATGCTTCACAAAAGTATATATTTCATGGATTTATATTGTATGACACTTATAATCAATGTACAATACCATAAATAACTGTTTTACTAAGCAGTACAAAGCAGAACATAATACTACACAAAAATATATCTTGCATACTTTTGAATATATAAATACTTCAATTATAAAATGGTACAAAGCAGAACGTCCTCACAAAAGTATGTATCCAATGAATAATACTATTGCTTTAAATTGTGCAGATATTGTCGATTTGTCCCCTCCTTCTATGCAGTATTACTGCTTCACACCCAGGTAAATCCAGGTGAGTTATACCAGGGACCCTGGAGACGGACGACTGCTGAAGCAAGTGTGCTAGATTTTATTTGCTATGGTTTATCGCTAAGAAGGGTATCAACCCCATATATTTTCTCCTTTTGCCTTAAATCCCTGTGTTTGTGTGTGTTCTCTGAAGGACCATGTGGTTCCTGCCCGCCCTGGTGCTCCTCTCGGAGCTCTCAGTGGTGAGAGTCCAGACCGCTCCGTGCCAGACCTGCCGGAAACTCACAGAGAGTTTCATCAAGGTACCGAGGCATCCGCCGGGGGCCGGTCTTCTGGGGAAAAGTCATTCGTCGGTAAAACCGAGTGTGGAAATGTTCCGTGTTTTTAAAGGGCTTGGAGAGAACGGCCACCAAGAACTTTGGGGGAGGAAACACTGCCTGGGAAGAAGAGAAGCTGGCCAAGTATGCAAGCAGGTAAGAGGAAGTTCCACCCGCACTTTTATTGAGTCATTTGATCTAATGGAGATTTTTGGACTGGTTAGAAATTATTATTAGAAATACCTGATGGCAATTGCTGCTCTCTTGTTTTCAGTGAGACTCGGCTCCTGGAGATCGTGGAAGCTGCTTGTGAGAAAGCCGATTTTGAATGTAACCAGCTGCTGGAGCAGATAGAGGACCAGGTGGAGACATGGTGGTTCCACAGGTAAGGAGAGATGTGTATCAGGTTGTATGATTCTTGGTCTGCGTAATTTGAGGAATGACAGAAAGGAATGCGTGTTGTTGGATTGTAACAATACGCCTTTGTTTTAACTTGGTGTTTGTGTGGGTGTTTGTGTCCTGCAGGCAGCAGGAGGCACCAGACCTGTTTGAGTGGTTGTGCATACAGGAGCTGAGAGTCTGCTGTCTACCTGGGCGCTTTGGACCTGACTGCAAAGGTGTGAGAAACATTAGAAGTTAAACGGAAGCATCCTGATATCACTTTAAAAACTCGTATCAAACCTTTTTTTATCCAATAATAGTGATGCTGATCTTTAGAGTACCACTTCTATGTTTCCCATACAGAGTGCCCCTCGACGCCTGGCGGTGTCTGTGGAGGACTGGGCCGCTGCGAGGGGGAGGGGACCCGCCTCGGTGACGGGGAGTGTGTCTGTGATCCCGGGTACTCGGGTCATCTGTGCCAGAGCTGTGCTGACGGCTACTTCAGGGAGAAGAGCTCCAACAACGGCACAGGAGCCTGTGCAGGTGCGTGAGATTCAGACGAACGATACGAACCCCTGCGTGCATTCAAGTCCGTGTACAGGTTGTTAAGAATGAATGAAAACGCTTCCCCCCCCCCCCCCCCCCCCAACCATCCCCTCTCTGTGCAGCTTGCTACCACTCGTGTAAGAAGTGCGCAGGGCCGCAGGACTACAAATGCCTCGCCTGCAAACCCGGCTGGATCCTTCATGACAACAAGTGCGTGGGTGAGTCTGGCGCCGGGAGTCCGCTTCATTGACTCTTTGTTTTCCACGTTGTTGTGCGTTGTTTGAGCCCTTGTTGTGCGTTGTTTGAGCGTTATTGTTTGCCTCTGTGTCTCTCAGACGTGGACGAGTGTGGTACGGAGCTGGCTCGTTGTCCTTCTAACACCTTCTGTCACAACACAGAAGGATCTTATGAATGCAGAGGTACGTTTCTCTTTTATTAGTCGCTGTTGTCAACGTACTTTATGTTACCAAATTAAATCACACATGTGCGGCTCCCTCAACGTTCTGCAGCTGGGTTTTTCTGTTCTTTTAATAGAAATCAATCAAAATGTAAATATATAACAAAGTAATTCAAACAATAGATGGCATTGCCTGCTAATAACCCCGACATGAGCCTCATTTGTATTGAAATCATTAGTTTTATTTGATTGACAGCTCCCAACCAGCAGACATTTTCCACTGCTTGCCGCATTCAGTCCTTCCTACAACAGGAGGCGTTTTGCAGCAGGTAATCGTGACCTTCTGTCGTCCACAGGCTGTGACCAGGCGTGTGTGGGCTGCATGGGGACCGGCCCCGCCCGCTGCAAGAAATGTGCACGTGGCTACAGACTGAGAGGGGCCAAGTGTCTCGGTGAGGACGCAGCGCTTCTTCTCTCTTCTTCTCCCCGTGCAGAGGAAGAACACCGCGGCACCTTTCCCTTCCCCTGTTTGTTATTATTTACTCTTTGCTTCCTCGCACAGACGTCGATGAATGCAGCGATCAGGCGATCGCGTGCCCCGGACTCAACGAGGCCTGCATCAACGAGGAGGGCTCCTTCCACTGTGACTGTGCTGATGGATTCATCAGGAGAGATAGCATCTGTGTGGAGAACAAGCCTCCCGGTAAGCTGCCGTAGACCTACAGAGAGTAGAGGGAGACTTCGGGGACACAAACTAATCCATGTCCATGTCCTCTTCCTCCCCAGCTGGCCCAGAGAAGGGTCTGTTTGACGACATGACGGACGACGAGGTCCTCGTGCTGCAGCAGATGTTCTTCGGCATCGTGATCTGCGCCATAGCCACGCTGGCCGCTAAGGGCGACATGGTTTTCACCGCCATCTTCATCGGAGGCGTGGCCGCCATGGCCGGATACTGGCTGACGGAGAAGGGAGACTACATGCTGGATGGATTCCTGAAGGGACGCTAGACTGCCTGCAGAGAAAGGACCAGCAGCCAGTTAAGGAGAAGAAGACTCAACAGGTGGGGGGGGGGGGAAGGGGGAGAACTCGAAAGGCCGTGAATATTGAAGAGGAAGAACGAAGCAAAACTGCACTGACACAAAGGAGCTGAACTCGATCCCTTTCCTCAACTTTGTTGGGAGCAAGCGGGGACACAAAGACCACAGCTGATTGTTAAAATCTATTATGCATTTGGACGTCTCATCTGGCCGCCATGTTGAAGCGATGTCCGTTTCTTCCAGCTGATCCCAAACCTCCCTCCATCACGCCCATCATGTCTTCATCATCTGGATGCTGTGGAGCAGAAGGTTTCCCCACAGTCTGAACGCTACTCGAGTTTCCGCCGTGTCTCCAGATTCCAGAAAGCGGGCGTTTGTTCAGATGAGGGAATCTTTAGGAATTTGCTTCAGTCGCCCCAAAAAGCTCATTTAAACTCTGGGATGTTTGAATAAGGAGCCGCTGGTTATTTATGTCCACAGAATGACTTTTTACCTCCTTACGTACTGAATGGTTATTTTGACTAATAATGCATGAGAATAGGATTTGAAGTAATCGGTATTGAACCTTATGGATGGATGTATTTATTTATTTATTTATTTATGGACTTAGTTTAGCATGAAAGACTGACTCCATCAGCTGTGTTGGATCACCCACACAATACTGCTGTTTGCTCATTGTGCTTAAATATCAGCTCACATCTGGATGATTAAAGCCATTTTCTGTTGCCTTTTCAGCAATATTTATTGGGAAAGATATTTATAACATTTGGCTCTTGACATTTCCCTTTGTGTGTATTTTTTCGATGCAGTTTCTCTTGTTTCTCCAGCAGATAAAGTAGCGTCATGTTAGAAAGCCGCCAAAGCATCTCCTCTTACTCCCACCCATCTACTTTGTTTTTCCCAGTTTGGAAAGTCATCGTTATCTTACTTACGTTTTGCTTTAAAATAAAAACTGTCACTCCGTTTTTTAAATTTGAATTTCTGTCTTGATTTTTGTGACATTCCTTGTTGCTCTAAATAAATAAAGAGAGTGAGTAAACACATCTGAGGTCGTTGAAAAGGATTTTCTAACATTCACTAAAGCTGCTCTTCAACTCTGCTTGAGGCGAGCAGCTCAAGGCAACATTAGCATCTATTAGCACAACACTTCTCCAACAGAACTATGAATGGTCAGGTTGTTTTTTCCATTTACTGACAATATGTAGTACTATTTGATGCCACGGGTTTACTCTATTGACCCCGCAGCAGTGATTAAAACCACCCTTGTGGTGTAAGATTAACATTCAGAAGGATGCTGGACACCTTCATCTGGTTTAAAAATCCCTACAAATATTCCACATTAGCTTTGACAGCACAATTGACATGTGCTAAATATCTCACATCCCACGGCTGCTGGCTCGAGTCGCACCAGCGCGTCTGACCGAGAGAACGCAGAGCAAAGAAACACAGCCCTCAAACATTTGGGATTTTTACAACTGCTAAACCTTTTATAACAATAACGCTGCCTGAACTGATACTGGTTTTTAAAAGCACAAAACAACGCTTGAAGAAAATGATTTTTTTTCTTCTTAAAAGCAACATATGAAGTGTTTAAATTACAGTGTAAATATAAATATATAAAAATCACTTGGCTTCAAAGAACAGTCACGATGACTAAATCAACTTTGTATTGTCTTTGTATAATAACCTATTTCCTAAAAGTACAATATAAAGCTTTGAAATCTACATGTACTACGTGCTAGGTAATATGTTGTGATGAGATGAGCAAAGGATTATAGGGATGGGGTGATGATGGCAGAAGAGCTACAGCTGGGCAAACATGGGAGGTGCATTGTTCAGCCTTTTAGTGCATCACTGCCCCCCAGTGGTGGCTGCAGACGCTGCATCTCTAATGCATCCTCCCCCAACCATCAGCTCACCGTGACTCCTTCCACGACTCATGTGGCTTCTGTGACTTTCTTCCACTGCCTGGAAATCAGAGCGTTTTGTCTCAAACCCCTATGAGTTACACATGAAGAGGAGTTTAAGAGTTTAAAGGTTTAAAGGCTGAGTCTCATTTCTCTCAAAGTCAGGAAAGTGCAGAATGGGACAATCTATCAATCCATCAATCATGTTAAGAATAACTCGGCGAAGGTGGATGATATTTAATGGTGAAGTTCCCTCGAGGGTGTAAAAATCTGCACAGTTCCCCTAATGGGAATTCAGTAACAAATAGATCATATTTTAGATCTCAGATATAGAAAGCTGGCAGGAGTTTGTTGGTTAGTCCTAAAGCTTTTGATGCGTGTTTTCTTACAGCCATCAGTTGCTAAATGGAACAGTCGCTTTGAAAGTGACCCATTATTTCTGCATCACTAAATGTCTTCCGTTGTCTCGAGTCGTCTGTAAGTTAGCAGGAAGAAATATACAATCTCAGGCAGAAAAGGGACACCCATTATATGTGAAATTGTATTTAATTTATCCACTTTTACTGGAAAAATGATATTACAGAAGGACGTAAGGGTAAAACCTAAAACTGTTTGTGCGGATGATGAAATGTCTCCAAAAGATGAAGGTTCTCATGTCCCCAGGGGGAAGCATCATGGCTCTATGTTACGCTGACGTATCGGGGAAAGAAAGATCAACGTTCTTTTTTTTTAACTCTACCTCTCTGGATACAATGAAGAAACCTGCAAAGATCAAATCATCCTTTTAAAACAGAACCTCATCTAGCCAAGCAGACTAGAACAAGGGAAGAAGCTTCCTTAGTACACCAAGCTGTCTGCTCTGGAGCTGATTAAGGACACATCTTAGATCTTAAATAGATTCTGGATCTGGAAGAGAAATAAACAAAAAACACAATAAGGGTTGTTTGAAAGGAGCTTAAAGGTGCTTCATGACGTATAACTATGTGACATTTTTTTTTATAAATGGCTTCATTACCAGATGTTCCTGGTTTGACTTCAGAATAAACAGTTTCCTCTTCTGCTGCACATCTGGATTTTCCTACCAATGAAAAGATTTTATTTTTGTATGTTTGCCAGTAATGCCTTAGTTAAAAATAATTAAGACATCAGATTTGTAAAACACAAAAGAAGATAGAGTGTAACATTATGCAGAATAGGTTATAATAATAATAGTTGAAGTGGGGATAGACAGACATTAATTAAGAATATTTTAGAAACAACAAACTACCATTTAACGTTTAAAATGTGTTTTGGATGGAGACAGAACTCACATCACAAGGAGTCAATACCTGATGTGGACTCTATTTACCTTCATTGCTCTTCTTTTCAGTGGGGGGGTGAACCTGGGCATACGTCACGTTGTCATCTAAAAACACAAGACACATTTTCAGTGTAATATTGATGGATGGATGAATATAAATGAATGAAATGTGGCTTCCATCTTATGTCTGTTTCATGACTGCATCGTATTAAATTCCTTCTTTTATAGTTCATTTTCATTTGTTACTAGACATCAGTTGGGGGCTCGTTCTAACTTGTGATATTGGCTCTGGGTGGGGGATGAGTTGGCCATAATGCACAGATGAGCAGATTTTGTAAAACCTAAACGAGACAAGAAGAGAGAGGAGTGAGGAGACAAGATAAATTACGGAGGAAGAGGGGATCAGGAGGGTGGTGAAGATGGCTGAGGAAGAGAGAATAAGACAGGACAGAGAGAAGCTGGAGGAAAGAATGGAGAAGGCTAGGAGGGAAAAGGAAGAACATGGACAAACATAGAGGAAAAGAAAAGCCTAGAGGAGGTAGATAGAAGGCTTCAGGCAGAGGAGAAGGTTGGACATGGGGAAGAAAGAATAAGGGTGGAGGAAGAGAGAAGGAAGGAAAATGGGCAGAAGTGGGCGGAGGAAAAGAGGACACTAGAAGGACAAGAAAGGACAATCGAGAGAAAGCAAAGGGAGGAAGAGGACATGATTGCACAAGGGAAGAGGAGGCAAGAGGAGCGTGCTCAGAAAGGAAAGGAAGAACACTAGAGTCCGGGGTGTGCAACTTCTCCAGGAAGTTCACACGCCACCAGCTGAACAATTCCACCAATGAGAAGGAGACGCTGGCCATGCTTCTCGCACTGCAGCATTGTGAGGGGTATGTTTGCTCTCCGGCTCTCCGGTGACTGTTCGCCATGATCCTCTTGCCTTCCTGGTCAAAAGGTACAACCGGGACCAGCGGGGGATGCGGTGGGCCTTGTTGGGGCAGGGGGTCGATAGTGGAATAAAGCATAAGGAGGGGGCAGAACATGTGGTCGCTGATGCTTTGCTGTGCTTGTGTGTGTGTAGATCAAACATAACGGGGGTGTCGATGGGGAGACATCCAGAAAACGGGTGTTGTGTGAGTGTGGCTTAAATGAATGTAGCTGTGTGGTGTGATCAGTCCAGAGAAATGCATGATGGGAAATGTCGGGGGCGAAGGTGCTCGCTGATGGCTGGAGAGGGAGGTTACGGAGTCTGTGTTTGTGACACCTGGAAGCTGTGTGGTGTTGACTGTACCTGCAGCTGATGCAATCCTCACATCTGAGTAAACGGTCCTCTGGTCTGGTTCATCGTGCTTCTCTGTCACAAAGACCACATGAAGAACTTTGATGGAACTACATCATCTCTACTGTCAGAGGTAATTCTAACTAAATAAAGTAAATCACCTACCTCTCTTTTTAAGATTTTTGAGCTCAACCACAGAATACGTGAGGCTGGATTCATCTGAAATGACAATTTCTTGTTTAATTCAAGAGATTTTGAATTGAATTTGAATCATCTGATTCTAGTATTTCTAACAGCTGTGTGATGGGAATTTAAGCTGACCAGGAGGAGCAGAAGCATAATGTCCATCTTGAGTTTCACCCTGGTTCATCATGTGGTTTGTAGCTGGGCTCTGATTGGTCCTCTGAGACCTTGTGGGTCCAAAACATGAAGTAAATACAGAGGATTGAATGAGGAACATGTAAAGTCCTGCTGCCATGTTCAGAGTGAGAGAAGATAAGAGAGAAGCTTGTACCAACCTGCTGGGGCTTGAAGCTGAAGAAAAAGGTTTCACATTGATCATTAATTAGTGTGTGTAATAATATCTGTGACTTTGACTTATTTCAGTGAAATCAGTCTCATATCAGAAGGAAAAGATCTCACCTTTTGACTTTCTGTAGCGACACAGAAACAGCAGCAGGAGAATAATCAGTAAAACTCCAGAAACCAGACCAACAACCAACAGCACGGGAAACACAGAGCGTGGTGCTGCTTCTTCAGGATCTACACACAAGTACACATCAACCATGAATAGATAGACAAGTAATAATAACAATAATACATTTTATTTCTAACGCACTCTTCATCAACAGATCTCAGTGTCACAGAGCCAGAAAAACACTTAAAACAAAGTAAAAGCAGGTAAAAACATAGGTACTAATGTGTTGTAGTACTAAACAAGTACTACAACACATACACTCAAATACACAAACATGAACCATTGATCACATACTGTTCACCTTTCACTGCTGCTAATGTTACATTTTAAAATAATGTGTTTTTACTGAACATGAACATTTTTAAAACTATATTGTCTCACACAAACAAATATTTTAAGATAACTTCTAATACAGTGATACCTTTTCTAACTCAGACTGTAACACATGTTACTAAACTCATACTCACATTTCACTGACAACCAGCTCTCTGCTGAGGTCAAAGTCTCCAAACCTCGAGGTGATTTCCTTCCTCTACATTTATAAAAGCCTTCATCTGACTTAGTAACTGCAGAGATAAGCAACTCCCCTCTGACAGCATTTGGGACGAGTTTGTCATTTTTATAGAAATCCACATCATAAAGAAGGTTTTCTGTCCTCAACTTGCAGCCAAGAGTGACCGAATGTCCCTCAGTCACAGGACGGACAGGACTCACCAGGATGACATCACCACCTGTAAAGAGACCAGAGGACAGGAAGTCAAACAAGCTGATGTCCAATGACCAGAAGACATTTATAGTTTACATTTGTTATTCACATTCATACAGCAGCTGAGTGAATAGCTGCATTTCATGGATGAAAGAGACGGCCCTTTGGTGACGTACATGCTCACAGTTACATCTTTAATTAATGCTCAATATGTGGGAGACAAATGTCCACTTAGTGGCAGTGAGCTACAGAATGGTCTAAAAGGGACAAACTGAGGCAGATAACTCTACAGCTCGTCCTGGTTTAAAGTCAATGGTGGACGTCTATGGTCATAAAGAGGAAAGTAAACCACAAAGACATGTTGGATAATACAGAGAAATGATACTGCAACAAACTAAGAATGTTGAGTCGTTTGTTAAAATAAATATTGATTTAAACTCATCATAAAGTCACCTTAAAAATATCAGTACTCTGTAATAAGATGTGTAAATATTTTAGATATAAAAACCTTTAAATGAATATAAACTCACTGTGTATAGTGATGTTGGCTGCATTGCTGAACTCTGTTTCAGACTCACACCAGTACACTCCACTACTCGCTCTAGTGTCGGTGTTGCATGTGGATCCAGTCATTTTACCCCAGTTAGAACAGAATGACACGTCACCATCTTCATCAGCCCTCATCACTCTCCACTTAGTAGAGTTTCCCTCACAGCTCAGTGACAGTGACTCTCTGCTGAAGTGCTGCAGTCTGTGAGGACTCACTGTGAGAGACGCTGCTGGATTCACACCTGAAGACACATCATTAGGAGACACACACAGGACAAACAATGTCAACACAAAAAGGACATTTATTCCCTTGTGCAAGAATATAAAAGTCAGAACAAACTCACCTCCAGACCAGACAAACTTCACATCACTATACCGAATGTAAAACACAGGATCTCCTCTTCCAGCTCTGCACCCATATCCTGCTGTATGTGTCTGTCCATGAAGAATGTAGGAACCCTGTTCAGTCCCCGTGGTGCTACCAGGTAGAAGCTCAGCAATGTAGGCATATTTGGAGGGTGACAGTTGTGCAACAGTCTTATACCAGAAGAATCTCCATCCTGCAGACTGAGGTTCAACACTGCAGGTCAGAGTCACTGAGTCTCCAGGACTCGGCCATGATGGAAACACTGTGAGGACAGACTGAGGGACACCTGTTGGAAAGAGGTTTCACAGAATAAAGACGTGTTATGATGAGTCTGTGGCACACTCAACACTGTGACTCCCACTCGCTCCGCAGAAACAACGTGGATGTCAAACTGAACGCTTGGTGTCGTTTCTGCTGCTCAACTGTATCCGTGTACCTTTTGATGATTCCCTTTATTGTAAAACACAAAACGAAAATACCAGTTTTCTCGTTTTTTCATTTTAAGTCAATAACAGTAAAACGGAAACCAGTCATTTCTCGTTTTTCGTTTAGAACCAAAAGACGAGACAAACGCACAACTTTTACTTCCGTTAATCCCTTTAAAACGAAAATATGAAGCGTAGCTGCTAAACTGGAAGCATGCAGATTTTCACAGTAAAAGTCAACGCAAGGGAAGGTTTGGTTGCTAGAAATCTGTCTGCGATGCCAGCGATTACCATGGTAACATAAGGAGAAAGATGAATTCATATAAATACCTAATCCTGATCTGACGGGATATGAATATCAGAGACAACAGTAACAGATGTGCAACCACAAACCACTTTTTATTAAACTATATTTTAAACTCCATTATTAGCAATATTATTACCTGCATTATCAACTATATTTCATCAAACAGGCAAACATCATTATTATGGGCAAACATCATTATGGGCAAAAACCAAAAAGGGATTAACGGAAGTAAAAGTTCTCAATTGAGAAACGACTGGTAACTTCCGTTTTACCGGTGGTGGGAGGTTATGTTTTAAAGAGGCAGCACCGTCAATATGATCAGGAGGATCACATGCTACAGGTGTTGGTATTTGTGGGGAAGTAAATACGTTTTTACTGTGACAGGGCGAATGAGACAGAAGCATTAAGATCATTTGATGGTGTCACTAATGAACTAAATAAAGGACATTTGTTGCCGTAGTCTGGGCGGTGTCCCTCCCACCATTTGACCTGCACGGCTGAAAGGCATCTCGCAATCAGCTCCAGGCCTCATGTTCTCCAGCCTTCCACACAATCTCCACCAGATCGTCCGTTCACCAACCGGGAAGTAACCCTACGGCTCCTTTGCTCCACGAACTTGCGTTCGATTAACGCTTCTCTGTGTACTCAGGTCCGCTGCCACTCCGGATCCCCACTGACCCTGCATTGGGGACGCAATCTGCCCCAGCCTGCTGACCGTCTGAACAGCCTAAACTCTATCTTGCGACCTATGGTCCTTGACTAATAAAGATTGCTGAACCTGGTTCGGCTGTGTTCTGCTCTTGGGTCCTACACCACAACTCACCATGACAATTGGAGATGTCTGAGTGTTTAAAGGCGTCAAAACAAACTGAAGCACCAACCAAGGTGACTTCACTCTGCTCAGCAAAAGGGTCACGAGTGTTTTTTACGGTGAAGGAGAATATAAAAAGGATGGCACAGAAGATGCTGGTGTTTGTCTCTACATGTGAACAGACTTTTAGTGAGATGAACACTAACAAAGCAGATCACAGTAAGTGATGAACACCTCAGAGCCATAATGCAGGTTTTGGTGATTTTGTTCATCTTAAGGGAAACACTTGGTGAATTGGGTCAAGGCGAGGCGGTGTCTTATGCTGCGTGGTGCCTGTAACCAACCAATGTGATGTAATTCAAGGGAAAACGCATTGGTAATTACAGTATATGCAGAGCACAGATTAAAATGACTTAAAGACACTCAGAATTCACTGTCCACTGCACTATTTCTGAACATGTTCCCCCCGTTTGCACTATAGTGGCTTAACACATCAAATGGAAATGTGTTAGGGCCTCTACAAAAAGAACAATAATAAAGGAAAAAATACTGCAACAAAATAAGATTGAGTTAAATTCATCATTAAGTCACCTTAAAAATGTCAGCACTCTGTAATAAGATGTGTAAATACTTTAGATATAAAAACCTTTAAATGAATATAAACTCACTGTGTATAGTGATGTTGGCTGCATTGCTGAACTGTGTTTCAGACTCACACCAGTACACTCCACTACTCGCTCTAGTGTTGATGTTGCATGTGGATCCAGTCATTTTACCCCAGAAAGAACAGGATGACGTGAAGCCATCTTCATCAGCCTTCATCACTCTCCACTCAGTAGAGGTTCCCTCACAGCTCAGTGACAGTGACTCTGTGCTGAAGTGCTGCAGTCTGTGAGGACTCACTGTGAGAGACGCTGCTGGATTCACACCTGAAGACACATCATTAGGAGACACACACAGGACAAACAATGTCAACACAAAAGGGACATTTATTCCCTTGTGCAAGAATATAAAAGTCTGAACAAACTCACCTCCAGACCAGACAAACTTCACATAACTATTCTCAGTGTAAGACACAGGATCTCCTCTTCCAGCTCTGCACACATATCCTGCTGTGTGGGTCTGTTCATGAAGAATGTAGGAACCCTGTTCAGTCCCCGTGGTGCTACCAGGTAGAAGCTTTAGGGTGTAGAAGATGGTGGTTGACAGATCTGGAACAGCTTTATACCAGAAGAACCTCCATCCTGCAGACGGAGGTTCAACACTGCAGGTCAGAGTCACTGAGTCTCCAGGACTCGGCCATGATGGAGACACTGTGAGGACAGGCTGAGGGACACCTGTTGGAAAGAGGTTTCACAGAATAAAGACGTGTTATGATGAGTCCTTGGTGGATTACTTTCACTGCTGATGTCCTCCATCTTTTTATCTGTCTTCAACTGTGTTATACAGGTGTTTGGGGACAATGTCTTTAAACATAGTAACTAATCTTACATTTCAAATATTCTATTTTAGATCCTTTGTCCTTAAATCTGCACTTGTAAGAGCTCCCATCAGACATCAGAGAAATGGTGATTTCATGTGTGTTTTGATGGTTTGTGTTCATCTCAATAAGTGTTTTGTCTTTGTAGAAGTCAGCATTCTTCTCCTTTCTCTGGTCTCCATGTCTACAGTGAAGAGTCACTGATTCTCCTTCATACAAGGAGGACGCAGGAGTTAAAGGATCACATCTTTGTCTGTGGAACACTTCTTTGCTTTAATAAACCAGTTTAATTAAATGAACAATGATACAATACATCAGGGATTTATGTTTCCTACATAATTAGAATTTAACATAAAGTTGCAGACAGAAGAAGACGTCAAAGTCAGTCTCCATGTAATAAATAATAAAAGGTTCACTGAGTAATGAGTACATTTAATCTAAAGGAAACCACCAGATCCTTATCTCCTCCCTTCAGGTCTCCCTGTTACCTCCATTCAACCACTGCAGCTCATCCAGAAAGCAGCAGCTCGACTGGTCTTCAACCTTCCGAAATTCTCCCACACTACACCACTTCTCAGCTCTCTTCACTGGTTACCAGTGGCTGGCCGCATCCAGTTCAAAACGGTTGCGGCCAGAATAGATCGGGTCCAGTCTACATCCAGGACATGGTGAAACCCTACATCCCAACCCACACACTCCGCTCTGCATCTGCCGACCTGCTTGTTCCTCCCTCACTGAGAGAAAAGCACTCGGCGAGATCGCGACTCTTTGCTGTCCTGGCTCCCAAATGGTGGAATGAGCTCTCTGATGACATCAGGACCGCAGAGAGCCTCTACATCTTCTGCCGAAAACTCAAGACACACCTCTTTAGACTCTACCTTGACTAAAACACTAACAAATCGTAGCACTTAAATTGTACTCATAATGGCACTTTTCTATAACATGTTTTGAAACTGCTTATTTGATGAAAATTGTACTTTCTTGTTACTTGTTCTTCTGAGTTTGTATCTCTATGTGGAAATGCACTTATTGTAAGTGGCTATGGATAAAAGCGTCAGCTAAATGACATGTAATGTAATGAAGGAGGCGCCACACTCTGCTGATGTGTTTGATCCATTTGTGTTATCAATAATTAATAAATAACTAATTTATCATTTGTCAATGTGGATAAAATATGGGATGGTTTGTCTTAACTCTGTCCGTCTTTCTTTTGTTTTATTTGAAATAATCAATATTACCTGATAATTGATCCTTTTAAACAAAACTAATAAACAGCATCAGTGTCAACTTATAATTACACTAGTTCACACTTATTAATTATCACTACATTAAATTACATTAGCACTTCATCAAACAGGTTTATTTAAAATGTCTTGATGGTAAAACTTACTTGATACAGTTAGAGAAACTTTATTACTTTCTCTTGTAACATCAGGACGGATCTTGTGATGAGCAACACACTGATATTCACCACTATCTCCTCTAGTTAGAGATGATGATTTATATCTATTTACTGTTCTGTTGGTGGTAAAGAAATGATCATTCCTACTGAATGAGTAATTCCAGTCAGTGTCGTTTCCTTCCCTTGAGTCACATATGAAGGTAACTTCCTCTCCACTAAATAAAGGGGACCAGTTTGGCTCAATATGCAGCAAAGCATTTAGAAACAAACACAACATGCAAAGAATGAATCTTGTCTTCTTTCTTGTATTCATCATAATTAACTAAAGAGAACAGAAATGTTAAATGTAAAATAGAGATAGAAAGTGTTGAATCGTCTTGAGGGAAAGTATCAGAATAAAGAAAGTTGTATAAAAACCTTGAGCGTGTCCACAGTAGAGGAGAATATTCAGCACTAAAATAAAGTGAGAAACATCATCATGCATCATCAAACTGACAGAAACTATTAACTTCTGGCCTTTAAAAAGTTGTATCTATGAAAACTATCATTTAAAGAGAGAAAGTACTCACAGAAAAGCCCCAACACAGCAAACAAAGTGTGTCCCATCCTCACGTCCACTCTGACACTCTGACACTCTGCTTGTGAGAAACACTTCTGCTTTGAGTCAAGAGACAGTTTGAAAGGTGTGAAACATCCGGAGAAATGTGGAAATGGAGAGAACAGATGAACATCAGATGTGAGGTTCCTCTGACTTCTGGTTCTGTTCATGATCCATTCTTTATTCTACAGCAGCACATTTTATTTAAAACATGTCCAGTGACCCAGAGAAAGGTGTTCTAGCATTTCAGAATGACTGATATAAAAACCCTGTGAGATGAAGACTTTTAATTAGACTTAAATGTAGTGAGTGAGTCATTTTATTTTATCTATCATAAGTTTCCTTTTTGTGCATCAAAGCCACATTCAACTCTAACAGCAAAACACAGCAGCAGGAGGAAGTGGTGCATTCTGGGACGCCTCTTTCATCACAACTGAACTGCAGCCTGAGACGTGTAAATTAAAGTAAAAAACATTTTGTATTCTGTCTTTTGGGGTTGTTTGTCGTTTTCGTGTTTTGCAAACGACAAATAAAAACAACTATACATTTAGAGAAGGAATCAAGTAAAACGATTAAGACACATCAAAAGAGGAAACAGTTAAGACTCTTTCACAATCCACCTCATTGCAAAAGATGAAATGGAGAAAATGGAGTGAATTTCCACCAACTCTTTACTTCCTCATTTGCAACAACAATTCAGTTTTACTACATATGTACAATATAAATATATATTTTTATAACCAAATGGTTTAACATACAATAGCGATCATACAGATGAATAGAAATACAATTATAGACCTTGTGACACTTAGTGTAGGATGATGATAACTACTTGAGGTGACACTTGATAAACTTTAGTGCAATATGATTAACACATGAACCGCTTTCTTATGAATCTGTATGAATGACCTGTATGAATAACTAAGCTACTTTTTAAAGGAGTAATCAGTAGTCAGTAATCCGATTACTTTTTCAAAGTAACTGTGGCAACACTGCTCCCAGGTCACCTGGACATGGAGACCTGGGACAGAACCCGAGCAGGATGAGTCCTGGACTAAAGGAGGACTCGTAGGGGCCGATTAGGGCGCTCTGCCGCCCCCTTGTGGTCCTCTGAGGACATTTCAGACTCAGCTGCTCGGTGAGGTACCGGGAGGCTCTCTGGGAGCCCGGTGCCTCTCGCTCCGCCTCGTGTCGTTCTGTAGCCACGCCGCCATCACCCTCCCCCTCAGGTGACCTCGTCTCCTCCCTCTTGGGCTGTCGAGGGCGCTGCTGGTCTGGCGGGGGGCCGGGGCGCCTTCACCTTTTCATCTCTCCACCCGGGTGGGGGGGGGGGGGACGAGGCCTCCGCCTGCTGGCTTCGTGCTATCCAAGCAGCAGGTGTCTCCACCTGGACACAACGCGGTTTGCAACAATGTACCAAACACACGCTACGACGAGACGTCTCCTCACGTTACGCTGACGCTCTATTTCACTTCCTGAAGGAAGGAGTTCAGAGCACTCTGACAAAAGTAGCACAAAAGTATTTGCCCACTTCCTGGTATCTTGAGTGAACTGTAATTATGATTAATGACATTTTTTGGAAAGCTGAGTTCAATTCCAATTACCTTTTCACAAAGGGCAAAGTAGATTTGTGCCACTCAGGCAGTTCTCTTGATAACCGGCTCCAGGAAAATGCACATTTTAATCCATGTATTTAGTACAAACAATGTAGCATTGTTTTTATTAGAAATGAAAGCTACAAATGATTGATTTGACAGACATTGATTATCTAATGAGATTATGGCAACAAGGCCGATGTGAAAAGGATCTGCTGACAATGTGATCATATGGTACAGCTGTAGATCCAAAACATCTGTCCATTAACTGCAGTCCTCACAGTGTTGGGGTTCTGAAGGCCCCTCGAGGGAGATCACACTACAATGAATCAAAAGAGTGACCTGGCTCTAATTTAAAATTAAAAAATCAAAAGGTATTTAATAACTAAACAAAGTGATAAGGAATACAATTTACAAAGTGAAATACAATACAAGGTGAAGCAGCTGCAGGAAAATTCTAACAGTTCTTCTCTCAGTTTGGTATTTTGAAAACTCCCGGGGGGGGTCTTTTGGGTGCGTTTGAATGTCATTGGCTTCTTCTCCAAAGTATCTCCTCCTGGTTCATCCTCTTCACATCCAGGTGTGATTCTGCTGCAGTAACCTGAAACCTCTCTGTCTTTTCTCTCCCTCACATTCCAATGCATTCTATGTAGAAACATTTGGATTTATGCCTCAATGAGTGAATATAACACAGCATACATAGTTTGTCTCCATCTTATAACTAGTACACTTCAATTACATCACAACATATAAGATCATAGTTCTTCATGGTTTATCACAGTTTATGTGGCCTCACTGCTGTCTTGCATTCAGTTGCTCATCTAATACCTGACACGAGAAAAAACTCATGTTATCAGCATGTTATTAACCAACGCACTTGTAAATCCTCTAATACCAATTAAAGTAGTACAACTCTGCATTTCTCCTCTGTGCCAATGTTTTTGTTGCTAAAAACCCCAAATAAAACCGAGGAAGACAGATGAAAATAAAAAAGGAACCTCGTTGAAGTGGATTGTTAAATATTTCAGGCGTAAGAATTCAGCGTAAGACACTTAACTCTAGTGACTACTTTAACTATTTCAAAGAGACATTTGAATTTGTTTCTAGATGAATCTTACTAATGTGATGCAGTAGGAGCATGTGGACAGATGTTACCTGTAATCTCTAATATTTATTTTATTTAAAAAATGACTAGGAAACACTGCTTAGAGCTGCAAGTTTATTGATGCATGAAAAGATGAAACATTACAATATGGGTTAAACACAAACAGGTGAAGAGGAAATACAAACATCACCTGTTAAAACTCTTAAAAAGACAAAGATAAACTTAAATGTTGGAGAAATGTGTTGTCCAATAACAGATCAAATGTGTAATAAATGCTAAAAGCTTTTTTTTAATCAGAAATAAAACAAAAAATGACTTTATATAGAAAAATATCACCAACATACTGAAGCTCAAAGATGTCAATCTGCTTTTTTCTGCTTTTTAAACCAGCCTCCATTAAAAAAAGCTTTAAAAAACAAAGTGACTGAGGAGATAAAATGAAATATACAATAAACACTCAACACCAACATTTGAATAAGTAGATGGAATAATTTGCTCTTTTCACCAAGTAAAACTTTTAAAGACATATGAGCTAAATGATCTGCTCATTAACTACAAAATTCTGTCTCATATCAGGAAAGAAGAATTTCACACAATAATTACTCAAAAAGACAAAGGTTTTTCATGTCGTCATCCGTTCCCCTGGTTCTGTTCATGCAGGTGTTTCATCCATCTGAAAAAAGAGAGAAGGAAAAGAGGTTAAAGGTTATTTAAGAGTAACAGGTGTAAGTGTTGTGTTTGACCTTTGCTGACTGCTGGTAGTAATACACAAGTACACTCAGATTGTACTACATGGTCTGTTGTACTTAAAGTACCTGCAGCTGGTTACATCGTCACATTTTGGTAATCTCTCTCCTCTGGTTCATCATTCGTCCCTGTTAGAAGGATCAGATGAATGCATGAAGAGACACTTTATTTTCCTTTTATTAAAGCTCTGCTGGCCTCCAAAAGTATCTCAACTACTGCAGGTTGTTCACTTATAGAAGTGTTCACATTAGCCATCAATGTCTTTAAGCTCAAACACAGAATCTGTGACATCATCAATACACATTGTCTTTAATTCAAAGGATGGTCAACCAGTCACTTGATCATGTAATTCTATTTAACAGCTGTGTGATGAACACACAGGATGTACTGCACCATGTTCAGGTTCTTCAGAGCCTCTGAGTGTTTCATAGACACAAGAACCACCTGCAGAGCAGTGAGGATAAAGACGAGGTCACATCAATCATTTGAACCACTTTGTATGAATTATATAATCTTCTCAAACAGAAAACCAGAAATGGAAATGTTAGCATTAAAGTTAAGAATATATTATTAAATAAATCAGGCTTAAAGCTGACCAGGAAGAAGAGAAGCGTAATGTCCGTCTTCACCCTGGTTGATCATGTGGTTTGTAGCTGGGCTCTGATTGGTCCTCTGAGACCTTGCGTGACATGAAGTAAATACAGAGGATTGAATGAGGAACATGTAAAGTCCTGCTGCCATGTTCAGAGTGAGAGAAGAGAGGCTTGTACCAACCTGCTGGGGCTTGAAGCTGAAGAAAAAGGTTTCACATTGATCATTAATTAGTATGTGTAATAATATCTGTGACTTTGACTTATTTCAGTGAAATCAGTCTCATATCAGAAGGAAAAGATCTCACCTTTTGACTTTCTGTAGCGACACAGAAACAGCAGCAGGAGAATAATCAGTAAAACTCCAGAAACCAGACCAACAACCAACAGCACGGGAAACACAGGGCGTGGTGCTGCTTCTTCAGGATCTACACACAAGTACAGACCAACCATGAAGAGATACACAAGTAATAATAATAACATTTTATTTTTAACACACTTCTCATCAAAAGATCTCAGAGTGTCACAGAGCCTGAAAAACATAGTTAAACAAAGTAAAAGCAGGTAACACACACATTCAAACACACAAACATGAACCCTTGATCACATATTATTCACCTTTCACTGCTGCTCATGTTACATTTTAATATTATGTGTTTTTACTGAACATAAACATTTCTAAAACTATATTGTCTCACACAAACAAATAGTTGATTTTAAGATAACTTCTAAATCAGTGATACCTTTTCTAACTCAGACTGTAACACATGTTACTAAACTCATACTCACATTTCACTGACAACCAGCTCTCTGCTGAGGTCAAAGTCTCCAAACCTCGAGGTGATTTCCATCCTCTACATTTATAAAAGCCTTCATCAGACTTAGTAACTGCAGAGATAAGCAACTCCCCTCTGACAGCATTTGGGACGAGTTTGTCATTTTTATAGAAATCCACATCATAAAGAAGGTTTTCTGTCCTCAACTTGCAGCCAAGAGTGACCGAATGTCCCTCAGTCACAGGACGGAAAGGACTCACCAGGATGACATCACCTCCTGTAAAGAGACCAGAGGACAGGAAGTCAAACAAGCTGATGTCCAATGACCAGAAGACATTTATAGTTTACATTTGTTATTCACATTCATACAGCAGCTGAGTGAATAGCTGCATTTCATGGATGAAAGAGACGGCCCTTTGGTGACGTACATGCTCACAGTTACATCTTTAATTAATGCTCAATATGTGGGAGACAAATGTCCACTTAGTGGCAGTGGGCTACAGAATGGTCTAAAAGGGACAAACTGAGGCAGATAACTCTACAGCTCCTTTGATTTAAAGTCAATGGTGGACGTCAATGGTCATAAAGAGGAAAGTAAACCACAAAGACATGTTGGATAATACAGAGAAATGATACTGCAACATACTAAGATTGTTGAATTGTTTGTTAAAATAAATATTGAGTTAAACTCATCATAAAGTCATCTTAAAAATGTCAGTACTCTGTAATAAGATGTGTAAATACTTTAGATATAAAACCCTTTAAATTAATATAAACTCACTGTGTATAGTGATGTTGGCTGCATTGCTGTACTGTGTTTCAGACTCACACCAGTACACTCCACTACTCGCTCTAGTGTTGATGTTGCATGTGGATCCAGTCATTTTACCCCAGTTAGAACAGAATGACACGTCACCATATTCATCAGCCTTCTTCACTCTCCACTTAGTAGAGGTTCCCTCACAGCTCAGTGACAGTGACTCTCTGCTGAAGTGCTGCAGTCTGTGAGGACTCACTGTGAGAGACGCTGCTGGATTCACACCTGAAGAGACATCATTAGGAGACACACACAGGACAAACAATGTCAACACAAAAAGGACATTTATTCCCTTGTGCAAGAATATAAAAGTCTGAACAAACTCACCTCCAGACCAGACAAACTTCACATAACTATACAGAGTGTAAAACAAAGGATCTCCTCTTCCAGCTCTGCACACATATCCTTCTGTGTGTGTCTGTGCATGAAGAATGTAGGAACCCTGTTCAGTCCCCGTGGTGCTACCAGGTAGAAGCTCAGAGGTGTATGAGTTGGTGGTTGACAGATCTGGAACAGTCTTATACCAGAAGAACCTCCATCCTGCAGACTGAGGTTCAACTCTGCAGGTCAGAGTCACTGAGTCTCCAGGACTCGGCCATGATGGAGACACTGTGAGGACAGGCTGAGGGACACCTGTTGGAAAGAGGTTTCACAGAATAAAGACGTGTTATGATGAGTCTGTGGCACACTCAACACTGTGACTCCCACTCGCTCCGCAGAAACAACGTGGATGTCAAACTGAACGCTTGGTGTCGTTTCTGCTGCTCAACTGTATCCGTGTACCTTTTGATGATTCCCTTTATTGTAAAACACAAAACGAAAATACCAGTTTTCTCGTTTTTTCATTTTAAGTCAATAACAGTAAAACGGAAACCAGTCATTTCTCGTTTTTCGTTTAGAACCAAAAGACGAGACAAACGCACAACTTTTACTTCCGTTAATCCCTTTAAAACGAAAATATGAAGCGTAGCTGCTAAACTGGAAGCATGCAGATTTTCACAGTAAAAGTCAACGCAAGGGAAGGTTTGGTTGCTAGAAATCCGTCTGCGATGCCAGCGATTACCATGGTAACATAAGGAGAAAGATGAATTCATATAAATACCTAATCCTGATCTGACGGGATATGAATATCAGAGACAACAGTAACAGATGTGCAACCACAAACCACTTTTTATTAAACTATATTTTAAACTCCATTATTAGCAATATTATTACCTGCATTATCAACTATATTTCATCAAACAGGCAAACATCATTATTATGGGCAAACATCATTATGGGCAAAAACCAAAAAGGGATTAACGGAAGTAAAAGTTCTCAATTGAGAAACGACTGGTAACTTCCGTTTTACCGGTGGTGGGAGGTTATGTTTTAAAGAGGCAGCACCGTCAATATGATCAGGAGGATCACATGCTACAGGTGTTGGTATTTGTGGGGAAGTAAATACGTTTTTACTGTGACAGGGCGAATGAGACAGAAGCATTAAGATCATTTGATGGTGTCACTAATGAACTAAATAAAGGACATTTGTTGCCGTAGTCTGGGCGGTGTCCCTCCCACCATTTGACCTGCACGGCTGAAAGGCATCTCGCAATCAGCTCCAGGCCTCATGTTCTCCAGCCTTCCACACAATCTCCACCAGATCGTCCGTTCACCAACCGGGAAGTAACCCTACGGCTCCTTTGCTCCACGAACTTGCGTTCGATTAACGCTTCTCTGTGTACTCAGGTCCGCTGCCACTCCGGATCCCCACTGACCCTGCATTGGGGACGCAATCTGCCCCAGCCTGCTGAGCGTCTGAACAGCCTAAACTCTATCTTGCGACCTATGGTCCTTGACTAATAAAGATTGCTGAACCTGGTTCGGCTGTGTTCTGCTCTTGGGTCCTACACCACAACTCACCATGACAATTGGAGATGTCTGAGTGTTTAAAGGCGTCAAAACAAACTGAAGCACCCACCAAGGTGACTTCACTCTGCTCAGCAAAAGGGTCACGAGTGTTTTTTACGGTGAAGGAGAATATAAAAAGGATGGCACAGAAGATGCTGGTGTTTGTCTCTACATGTGAACAGACTTTTAGTGAGATGAACACCAACAAAGCAGATCACAGTGAGGGATGAACACCTCAGAGCCATAATGCAGGTTTTGGTGATTTTGTTCATCTTAAGGGAAACACTTGGTGAATTGGGTCAAGGCGAGGCGGCGTCTTATGCTGCGTGGTGCCTGTAACCAACCAATGTGATGTAATTCAAGGGAAAACGCATTGGTAATTATATGCAGAGCACAGATTAAAATGACTTAAAGACACTTCACTGTCCACTGCACTATTTCTGGCAAAACACGTCTGAACATGTTCCCCCCGTTTGCACTATCGTGGCTTAACACATCAAATGGAAATGTGTTAGGGCCTCTACAAAAAGAACCACAAAGACATGTTCAATAATAAAGGAAAAAATACTGCGACAAAATAAGATTGAGTTAAATTCATCACAAAGTCACCTTAAAAATGTCAGCACTCTGTAATAAGATGTGTAAATACTTTATATATAAAACCGTTTAAATGAATATAAACTCACTGTATATAGTGATGTTGGCTGCATTGCTGTACTGTGTTTCAGACTCACACCAGTACACTCCACTACTCGCTCTAGTGTTGATGTTGCATGTGGATCCAGTCATTTCTCCCCAGACAGAACAGGGAAACATGAAGCTATTTTCATCAGCCCTCATCACTCTCCACTTAGTAGAGGTTCCCTCACAGGTCAGTGACAGTGACTCTGCGCTGAAGTGCTGCAGTCTGTGAGGACTCACTGTGAGAGACGCTGCTGGATTCACACCTGAAGACACATCATTAGGAGACACACACAGGACAAACAATGTCAACACAAAAAGGACATTTATTCCCTTGTGCAAGATTATAAAAGTCTGAACAAACTCACCTCCAAACCAGACAAACTTCACATAACTGTACTCAGTGTAAGATACAGGATCTCCTCTTCCAGCTCTGCAGGAATATCCTGCTGTGTGTGTTTTTCCATGAAGAATGTAGGAACCCTGTTCAGTCCCAGTGGTGCTACCAGGTAGAAGCTCAGAGGTGTATGAGTTGGTGGTTGACAGATCTGGAACAGTCTTATACCAGAAGAACCTCCATCCTGCAGACGGAGGTCCAACAATGCAGGTCAGAGTCACTGAGTCTCCAGGACTCGGCCATGATGGAGACACTGTGAGGACAGGACGAGGGACATCTGTTGGAAAGAGGTTTCACAGAATAAAGACGTGTTATGATGAGTCCTTGGTGGATTACTTTCACTGCTGATGTCCTCCATCTTTTTATCCGTCTTCAACTGTGTTAAACAGGTGTTTGGGGACAATGTCTTTAAACATAGTCACTAATCTTACATTTCAAATATTCTATTTCAGATCCTTTGTCCTTAAATCTGCACTTGTAAGAGCTCCCATCAGACATCAGAGAAATGGTGATTTCATGTGTGTTTTGATGGTTTGTGTCCATCTCAATAAGTGTTTTGTCTTTGTAGAAGTCAGCATTCTTCTCCTTTCTCTGGTCTCCATGTCTACAGTGAAGAGTCACTGATTCTGCTTCATACAAGGAGGACGCGGGAGGTAAAGGATCACATCTTTGTCTGTGGAACACTTAGTTCTTCGCTTTACTAAATCACTTTATTAAATGGACAATGATACAATATATCAGGGATTTATGTTTCCTACATAATTATGATTTAACATAAAGTTGCAGACAGAAGAAGACGTCAAAGTCAGTCTCCATGTAATAAAAAATAAAAGGTTCACTGAGTAATGAGTACATTTCATCTAAAGGAAACCACCAGATCCTTATCTCCTCCCTTCAGGTCTCCCTGCTACCGCCATTCAACCACCGCAGCTCATCCAGAAAGCAGCAGCTCGACTGGTCTTCAACCTTCCGAAATACTCCCACACTACACCACTTCTCAGCTCTCTTCACTGGTTACCAGTGGCTGCCCGCATCCAGTTCAAAACATTCTCACATACCATGCTGTGAATGGATCGGGTCCAGTCTACATCCAGGACATGGTGAAACCCTACATCCCAACCCGCACACTCCGCTCTGCATCTGCCGAGCTGCTTGTTCCTCCCTCACTGAGAGAAAAGCACTCGGCGAGATTGTGACTCTTTGCTGTCCTGGTTCCCAAATGGTGGAATGAGCTCTCTGATGACATCAGGACTGCAGAGAGCCTTCACCTCTTTAGACTCTACCTTGAGTAAAACACTAACAAATCGTAGCACTTAAATTGTACTCATAATGGCACTTTTCTATAACATGTTTTGTAACTGCATATTTGATGAAAATTGTACTTTCTTGTTACTTGTTCTTCTGAGTTTGTATCTCTATGTGGAAATGCACTTATTGTAAGTGGCTTTGGATAAAAGCGTCAGCTAAATGACATGTAATGTAATGAAGGAGGCGCCACACTCTGCTGATGTGTTTGATCCATTTGTGTTATCAATAATTAATAAATAACTAATTCATCATTTGTCAATGTGGATAAAATATGGGATGGTTTGTCTTAACTCTGTTCGTCTTTCTTTTGTTTTATTTGAAATGATCAATATTTCCTGATAATTGATCTTTTTAAACAAAACTAATAAACAGCATCAGTATCAACTTATTATTACACTAGTTCACACTTATTAATTATCACTACATTAAATTACATTAGCACTTCATCAAACAGGTTTATTTAACATGTCTTGATGGTAAAACCTACTTGATACAGTTAGAGAAACTTTATTACTTTCTCTTGTAACATCAGGACGGATCTTGTGATGAGCAACACACTGATATTCACCACTATCTCCTCTAGTTAGAGATGATGATTTATATCTATTTACTGTTCTGTTGGTGGTAAAGAAATGATCATTCCTACTGAATGAGTAATTCCAGTCAGTGTTGTTTCCTTCCCTTGAGTCACATATGAAGGTAACTTCCTCTCCAGTAAATAAAGGGGACCAGTTTGGCTCAACATGCAGCAAAGCATTCAGAAATAAACACAACATGCAAAGAATGAGTCTTATCTTCTTTCTTGTATTCATCATAATTAACTAAAGAGAACAGAAATATTAAATGTAAAATAGAGACAGAAGGTGTTGAATCGTCTTGAGTGAATGTATCAGAAAAAGAAAGTTGTATAAAAACCTTGAGCGTGTCCACAGTAGAGGAGAATATTCAGCACTAAAATAAAGTGAGAAACATCATCATGCATCATCAAACTGACAGAAACTAGTAACTTCTGGCCTTTAAAAAGTTGAATCTATGAAAACTATGATTTAAAGAGAGAACGTACTTACAGAAAAGCCCTAACACAGCAAACAAAGTGTGTCCCATCCTCACGTCCACTCTGACACTCTGACACTCTGCTTGTGAGAAACACTTCTGCTTCCAGTTAAGAGACAGATTGAAAGATGTGAAACATCCGGAGAAATGTCAAAATGCAGAAACAACAGATGAACATCAGATGTGAGGTTTATTCTGACTTCTGCTTCTGTTCATGATCCATTCTTTATACTACAGCAGCACATTTTATTTAAAATATGTCCAGTGACCCAGAGAAAGGTAATTAATCTATCATAAGGTTCCTTTTTGTGCATCAAGGCCACATTCAACTCTTAACAGCAAAACACAGCAGCAGGAGGAAGTGGTGCATTCTGGGACGCCTCTTTCATCACAACTGAACTGCAGCCTGAGACGTGTAAAGTAAAGTAAAAAACATTTTGTATTCTGTCTTTTGGGGTTGTTTGTCGTTTTCGTGTTTTGCAAAAGACAAATAAAAACTATACATTTAGAGAAGGAATCAAGTAAAACGATTAAGACACATCAAAAGAGGAAACAGTTAAGACTCTTTCACAATCCACCTCATTGCAAAAGATGAAATGGAGAAAATGGAGATGAGAATTTCCACCAACTCTTTAGTTCATCGTTTGCAACAACAATTCAGTTTTACTACATATGTACAATATAAATATATATTTTTATAACCAAATGGTTTAACATGCAATAGCGATCACACAGATGAATAGAAATACAATTATAAACCTTGTGACACTTAGTGTAGGATGATGTAACTACTTGAGGTGACACTTAATAAACTTTAGTGCAATATGATTAACACATGAACCGCTTTCTTATGAATCTGTATGAATGACCTGTATGAATAACTAAGCTGCTTTTTAAAGGAGTAATCAGTAGTCAGTAATCCGATTACTTTTTCAAAGTAACTGTGGCAACACTGCTCCCGGGTCACCTGGACATGGAGACCTGGGACAGTACCCGAGCAGGACGAGTCCCGGACTAAAGGAGGACTCGTAGGGGCCGATTAGGGCGCTCTGCCGCCCCCTTGTGGTCCTCTGAGGACATTTCAGACTCAGCTGCTCGGTGAGGTACCGGGAGGCTCTCTGGGAGCCCGGTGCCTCTCGCTCCGCCTCGTGTCGTTCCGTAGCTACGCCGCCATCTCCCTCGCCCTCAGGTGACCTCGTCTCCTCCCTCTTGGGCCGTCGATGACGCTGCTGGTCTGGCGGGGGGCCGGGGCGCCTTTACCTTTTCATCTCTCCACTCGGGGGGGGGGGGGGGGGGGGGGGGGGGGGGGGGGGGCGAGGCCTCCGCCTGCTGGCTTTGTGCTTTCTGAGCAGCAGGTGTCTCCACCTGGAGACAACGCGGTTTGCAACAATGTACCAAACACACGCTACGACGAGACGTCTCCTCACGTTACGCTGACGCTCTATTTCACTTCCTGAAGGAAGGTCAGAGTTCAGAGCAACTGGAGCGAAGGTAGCGCATGGAGTAGTGTGGTGTGCTGGAAACTGAAAAGTGGTGGTTTGAATCCCTGCCCATGTGCCATGTCAAAGTGTCCCTGAGCAAGACACCTGACCCCCAATTGCTCCCCAGGAAAAATGTAATAGATGCAATGTATAGATGAAGGATAAAGGATAAAAGCGTCAGCTAAATGACATTTAGCTGTTGTGGCAAAGGAGCCCTTTGCCACAACAGAGTTATTAAAACTACTGCAGCTACACACACGGTAGATTATGTTAGCTGCTGCATGACGAGTGTAAATGAAGGTTTTCCATTGGCTCAGGCACCGAAAGGAAGCGCCGACATCTGCCTATCGGTACGATAGGTGGCGGTCGTGTAGGAACCGGTAGCAGTTCTCCGGTTCTCGGTACCCAACCCTTCCTGTACCTGTGGTACTCTCCTCTGCATGCTCTGACACCTCTGGTGGTTGTGGTGGTCAACCGCCGGACCGAATGTGGATGCAGAGGGTTCAGTCTATGAATACTCCAGAGGAGAGCAGATTCAAGGGAGTATTTTTACCTCCACTGAACCCAATCGTCCTCATTAAGTAACGGGAGAGTCAGCCGATGGACCAAGTCTTCATGAATCTGCTCACCTGACAGCTGACAGAGTCTGTGATGCTGGGAAAGGTCACGGAGGTGACCCCTGTGCCGTGAGGAACATTCAAGGGGGTGGAAGCTGTGCAGAGGGCAGCTGTGGTAATGGAGATTGAGATGGACTGAACCACAGCACGTGTCTGAGATGCTAGTAACTCTAAAACAGATCCCAGAAAATAATTTAAAATGCTGCACATTCATTTGTCTCCTCCAAGTTGGAAGATTTCTAATCAGTCATAACTCCCAAATATAAATGTAGCAAATTCCTTTGCCGGCGCTGGTTACAGAATAAACTGTGACGGCAAAAAGGAAGCTGCTATGTGGAGTTTAAGGTCATGTGTCACCAGACTGTGACAATGGAAGAACTTCTAAAGCACTTAAAACAGTTTATTACACATGAGAAAGTTAAAGGAAGCAGTGAGATCACAGCATGATTTTAAAGGGAGTTTTACGTATCGGCTTCATCTTAAAACCAAAGTAACGAGTTTTTGATTGTGGTCTTGTCACATTCCGAGTGTCCCGTGGTTCTCCCACAGCCAGGCGTGGTATTTGTTCAACATGTGATCTTCCGGTTTCACCTTTTGATAAAAAAAGCCCCATTAAAAACAGCATTCAAATATCTCGTGTCATTCGTGGACGTCACAAAACGCAAAGCAGACCCTCAAAGGGACTCGCCTCTCTCCACTCCTCCACGCAGAAGATCCTGAACGAGTCGTTGCCGTACTTCCCGATGCCGTGCAGCTCGGCGGGGGTAGCGCCACGGTTTGCTCACGTACTCGTCTGCGCGATGGGGGGGGGGGGGGGGGGAGAGCGGATTATATCATAACAAACCAATTGTTTGATATGTGTTGCCCAAAACGAGCACACTCACCAGAGAAGCGCACGAGCGTCTTGGCCCTCAGCTCGTTCAGGCCGAGTGGCTTCATGAGGTCACAGAGGGGCCTCCAGTCGGCCCGGCGGGTCGCCTCTGCAGACGGGTAACGCTCAAAGAACTGCCACAGCACCGGTATGGCCATCTTGCCTGTGTTGTTGGAAGGAATAAAAGCCAGAACTCAGTGGCGTTTGGAACAACACTGTCGCAACGCAGAGTGTGTGTTGGATCTAACTGACCACTGGTCTTGTTGAGAAAAATGGTGGCCACGAGGAGCCTCCAGGGGTCGTGGAAGAGGGTCTCCTGCACGAGGTTGTAGGGCGAGCGAGGCGGCGTCCACTTCCTGAAGGCCTTCCTCCTGGGGGGGCTGAGGCCTGTGTGCAGACGGTGTGCACGTCTCCTTATTGCAGATGTGCGTTTGATGTCTCTGCTTCTTGGTCTAACGTTACCTTCTCTGAAGGGCTTCCTGCTGAAGTAGGGGCTGGTTTTCCGTTTGTCAACTTTGGACTCTGGTCAGACAGGAAACAGTTATGTATATTTATTTATTATTGTCTTCAAGGAGATTACATGATCACAGCAGAGGTCGTTTGTTTTGTTTAAAAGAGAGAACGTAAAGTCTTTATGTGCATGAACCCAAACACATGATATGGAGGAGGTATGTGCTCTGAAGGGGACTTGATCAGGTAAATAATCAAATTATGGGAACTGAAATGGAGCAAACCTCATATATTGTGTAATAAGTTATTTTCTCTTAACCTTTAATCCCCCCCACAACGGACCTGTTGACATTGTTGTGATTTTGTAATTAGTACTTTGGAGTTATTACTTTTTACCAGGTGTGAGACATCGATGATCATACTCACTACTCCTCGGTGTGCGACTCCCCCCAGGGGTGGCGGGTGACAGCCCCTCCTTTCCCTCACCCCGATGACCTCCGACCTCCGGCTCAGGATCGGTCCCTCGCCCGTCCTCGCCTTGAGCGGGGGGGTCACCCCTCAGCGCCGGGACGGAGGGCCTCGAGTCGGCCTCCTCGTCCATCTGAGCTTCGGGAGGGTCTTGTCGCTCACCGTAGGGGGGGGGCCCATGCAGCTTGGCCCTCAGCCGACCGCCCCGCTGAGGAGTCTCCCGCGGTCCCACTCCCTCCTCCTCCTCCTCCTGCGCAGTGGGAGGAACGGCTCCTCCGTCTTCAGCATCCCTCCTGGGGGAGGAGGCGGTTCTCTCGGGTTCATTTGGAGGAGGCGGCTCCTCCGCTGTCCCCTGTTGTCCATTTGAGTGTCTTTTCTGTCTCCCCCTGCGTTTCCCTTTGGAGGCCTGTGACGGGGGGGCCACGTCGTCCTTGGATGCGGTGAAACCAAAGAGTTTCATGTCTACGCTCCCTTCTCCATCCTTGAGGAGGAAGGCGAGCAGGGACGCTCTGGAGCGGAACCTCTGCCCTCCGGGACTTTGCACGACAGAGAGAGAGAGAGAGAGAGAGAGAGAGAGAGAGAGAGAGAGAGAGAGAGAGAGAGTCAATTAGACGCTCATCCAACAAAGCACTGGAGTCCTGATTAAAGGAAACAACGAGTCACCTTGTAATGTAGATGTCCACTTTGCCCGCTGTCTTGCCTGCTTTCCGCTGCCGGACCTCTCTGCTCCAGCCAAAGGGCAGCGTGGACGCAGCGAGGATGTCATCACGTCTGGGACTTTGGTTGTTGTTGCCGGTATCACAGCCGGGGTGTTCTTTTCCTCCCAGATCAGCAGCCATTGCTGGATCCTTTACCTGACATGATCATTCCATTGTGGCCGTAATGGACACAACAATGCACTCTAATATAAAGTATGCAGGCATCTAAACATCGTGGATCGAACTAAGCAGCAGATGATGAGTTTGAGTGTGTGTTTCTCCCCCCGGGTGATTCCTGACGTCAAGATGGACTCAGCCGCCTCGCCTCCACACCCGGAAGTAGCGAGCGGGTCCGAGTCTGCGCAGTGAGAACGAGTCGTGAAAACGGAGCTTAGCATGAAAAACCGACGAGCTAAAGCAACCTGTTGATGCGACCCCCCCGACCCCCTTAGTACGGTTTGTTGTTCAAATAAAGAGAAGGAGGTGAGATGAGAGCCGTTCTAGCGTGGAAAGAAACCATTCGGGACCAATGGTGAGCGTCTGGACGTTTGGGTCGCGTCTGTCATGCCGCGATGTAACGCTAGGTGGTTAGCAACGGCGGTTGCTATGTAAACTAAAGACAGCCGGCTAACGTTAGCTAGCATTAGCCCGCAGCAACTGTCACAAATAACAGATAATGTGTCAGGTTTACGATTATTGCATCTTCTTTATCATGGGAAATGTTTTCTCTACCAATAGTGTAGCTTGTCATCTTTGCTACGGCACAATGCTAAGTTGAAGCTAACGTAAAGCTAACGTTAGCTTAGTTTGTTCTCGTTTATCTCGGATCGGTCTCGGTTGTTTCTGGAGCTAAAGCTCCTTCTTTGCCTGCTGCTACTGACATAACGTAACATTTAATGTGTACTAACATTGGCTTGGATTATAGAACCAAAGTTCTTGATATTGGCTTTCTAAATACATTCGTATCGGGCTGTAACTGTAAATGTTTAGTTAACAGTTGTCGTGGCAACAATACGTATTAAAGGGTCATTTGTTGTCATTATCAAATACAGGGCTGCACAACAAAATGCAGAGACAAACATTTTCAGAAAAAACAGTCAAATAGACCTTGTGAGCCTTGTGATTATTCCAGACGCAAATCCCTAGATATTCAGTTCACTATTATTTAATACAATGTGCAAATCAATGCATTTATTAGTCCCACAGTGGGGACATTTGCAAATCCTCTTTATTAAGAACCTTAAACCCATGGATATCTGTCATGTTTCCGCAATATCTGACTTCATTGACACGTGGTTTGTTAATAACTGGAGAAACAAATAACCTTTTTTGCAGCATTTATGACCTTGCCTTCAAGCCGGATGGCAGCCAACTCATCATCGCTGCAGGACTTCGCGTCCTCGTAAGGCTTTTCCACATTTATTTGGCCAAGACAGATATATAAAGAATAAATGCTTTCCTATCATATTAATTGATGTGTGATATTTTGGTTGCAGGTTTATGACGTAGCCGATGGAACTATTATCCAGCCTTTAAAGGGACACAAAGACACAGTGTACTGTGTGGCCTATGCTAAAGATGGTACTCGAGGGGCTTTTCATTTGTACACTACATTTGACTTTATAAGTCTTTATCTGTTACTAACTCCATTCTTCTACAGGTAAAAGGTTCGCCTCGGGGTCTGCTGACAAAAGCATCATCATCTGGACTTCTAAACTGGAGGGTATTTTGAGATACACGTAAGTGTTTCCTTATCCATCACTCTATAGTCACATAAATGTATTTCTTGTTGTCCCAGTGGGCTTTACAGTCTCTACACACCCGCTGTGCCCGGGACCCTCACACTGCTACAGGACAAACTGAAAAAAACAGAAAGAAATGTTAAAGTAGGGATTCCCCTACTAGGAAGGCAGGAGTGCAATGGATAGATGTGCAGAATTAACAACATAACAGAGTATAAATGCAACCTATTTAATTTGTACTACTTCTTCCCATCTTTTCATTTGTTCATCTGTAGTCACAATGACTCTATCCAGTGTGTTGCTTACAACCCTGTCACTCACCAACTTGCCTCCTGTTCTTCTGGGGACTTTGGTAAGTGCACCATGAGTCCATATTGCACTTAAATATATTGTTCATAATGTATTATAAACATTAATATATAATATATATTGGACATCTCAGTATATTTTTACTTCCTTAGGTCTTTGGTCACCGGAGCAAAAATCCGTGAACAAACACAAAGTGAGCAGCAAAATAACATGTTGTGGGTGAGTGAGCTTTGCAGTTGTAACTGTCTACAACATTTCATTCGCTTTAACACAACACATTTACGCTGAAGGCTTTCGTTGAAGGTGGACAAACGACGGCCAGTACCTCGCCCTTGGCATGATGAACGGCGTGGTGAGCATTCGGAACAAGAACGGAGAGGAGAAGGTCAAGATCGAGCGTCCAGGAGGCTCCTCTTCCCCCATCTGGTCCATAGTCTGGAACCCCTCAAAGTTAGCACACATCACAAAATAAAATAACACGGCTCTTTATCTTCACCAATTCATTGGATTTTAGGCCCTGCACTCACTCACTCAAGTTAAAACAATGTTGCTAGGATTTTAAGAAGTGATGTGCTGTCGGGAGTCCGTTGCTTTTGAAGTGAATAGCTCGCGTGGGACCAGTAGGTGGCAGCAGTCAACCAGGGAGTATTGGAAGTCTTCCTCACTGAGGAAGAAGAGTTAGATGCCGCCTACAGTCGAAGTGAGGAAGACAACTGTAGCCATGACAGAGGACTGCTGGACAGGTTAATTAAGAGAAAAGGGAACTCGGCAAGAGACTAATTAGCTAGAGGGAGTTTAAAGAGGCCATAGAGGAGAGACGATATTTATTTTAACAAAGACCGTCCCGTGGAGACTTTAAATATAAAACAGGGAGGTCAGAGCTCAGGGTCAGCCAATGAAAAGTGTCTGTTCTGCCGCCAGGGATTCAGTGTGTTGAGCATGAATAGATACCCGACTGTCAATGACACGGATTAAAGACAAATGCAAAGTCACGATAAGCACATTTCAAATCCGGATACAGCTTAAATATTTCATTTGTCATCGTTACCTAAACAACCAAAGTCCCCACGGTGCAGTGTGTTGACAGAAGGGCTCATGCCTGAGGTCGTCGTGGTCGTCGTTGTTGTTATTGTTGTTGTGTGTTTTCACAGGGACGAGCACAATGACATTCTGGCTGTGGCAGACTGGGGTCAGAAACTGTCCTTTTACCAGCTCAGCGGAAAGCAGGTGAACACCGCAGGTCCACCCATGTCCGTCAGACCGCGTGCCTTAACATGGGGACTTTGCTAGGATACGTAATACGTGCACGGTCTTACTTGTCCGACATGTTCTAATAGAATCCATTTATTTTTCTCCCCTGCCGCTTCAAACCTTTCAAAAGTACCTTTTTAAATGGCCAAATATGTGTGGCCTCGTTATAACGTTATAGCAACACGCTATCGGCTCCGTGTACGTGCCTTCACTTGCTTTAGCAATAAGTCTGTTTATCTGTCCGAAATATGTGGTATTGGGAACCCGTAACAGAGTTGAAGAGCGGCATTTCCTGTTGTAATAAGCCTGTCAGGCTCTATTGAAACCATAACAGTACATTGGAAGTGATCCTGCTATGCTCTAATACCCCCCCCCCCCCCCCCCCCACACACACACACACACACACACTGTCCCTCCTTCCTCCTGAATTCCCTTAGGCCATTACTGTAATTATAGACAAATATGCATTGTTCATTACTCTGCCGCTGGCTCACATATTGCCATTGGCCTTTTTTATTTAAGTGAACACTCTGTTTTGATTAGGAACTGTTTGCAATAAAAGAAGAGAGCGGATTGTCGGCCAGCTTTGAGCAGCAGAAACAGACTGATGCGCTGCGCATGTTGTCTTTGAACATTAAGACAACAGAAAACCTTTTTATGTGCATCGTTTGAAGGAACACACAAAGGGACGAGTGTACTCGGGACTTTGATGTGAGACGGTGGGAGGTGCTGCCCCCCCCTCCCCCCTCCCCCCCTCCCCCGGGCAACAAACACCAGAAAAGAATCTTCTTTTTATCCTTCGGTTAACGCTCACTTTTCTTTTTTTCTCTCTCAGATCGGCAAAGACAAGACCCTCACCTACGACCCTTGTTGCGTCGGCTACTTCTCCAAGGGCGAGTACATAGTCCTGGGGGGCTCCGACAAGCAGGCGTCCCTCTACACCAAGGACGGCGTGCGGCTGGGCACCATCGGGGAGCAGAGCGCCTGGGTGTGGACGTGCCGGGTTAAGCCCGACTCCAACTTCGTGGTGGGTTCCTCAGCTCGATGGAGCAATGTGTCTGGAGAAATGATCCCCAATTTTGAAGTAATAGAGCATGTCAGAGCGAGAAGAGAGGTGAGAAAATGTAATGCAAAACACTGATGAAGCTCAGACCTTCTATCCAGAGTGTCAGTCTGCATTTGATACAAGAGTCATTTCATTTAACACTAACACCTTAGCCTTTTTTTTTTTTCTTGGTTCGGCTATATTTAGCTGAAAGTGATGGGGAATCCAGGAGAGAATTGGCTGCTGGCACGTTCTCTCGGTTCTACTGTGTAGACGCTTTAGCAACAGGAACATTTTCCCACTCTTTCAGTCTTTTCTTAGAGGCGTTAATAGGATGCACTGCTACATTGTTATCTCCTCTCTAGGTGTTGGGCTGCCAGGATGGGACCATCGCCTGCTACCAACTTATCTTCAGCACAGTTCACGGCCTCTACAAGGACCGCTATGCGTACAGAGACAGCATGACGGATGTCA
The DNA here is from genome assembly GCF_949316345.1 of Pungitius pungitius. NCBI lineage: Eukaryota > Metazoa > Chordata > Actinopteri > Perciformes > Gasterosteidae > Pungitius > Pungitius pungitius. Next base: position 15,765,424 of record NC_084900.1, on the reverse strand, counting down.
TCGTCCAGCACCTCATCACTGAACAAAAAGGTGTGCGTTTGCCTTAGCCGCGGGATATTTAGTTAATAATAGAGGATGTGATTACCGTTAAATGTGTCTGTCACTTCCATGATAAAGGTCATAGAAGCCATATTAAACTTTTTTTTAATATCAAAGAGTATATAGTTGTTTTTATAAAGGTGAGATGTCAGCTCATTACTATCACCATCAATCTTTGCATGGGCTAAGACAATAACACCTTCCATTTCCTTCGCTCCCTAGTACGCATAAAGTGCCGCGAGCTGGTGAAGAAGATCGCCATCTACAGAAACCGCCTGGCCATCCAGCTGCCCGAGAAGATCCTCATCTACGAGCTCTACTCGGACGACTCCTCGGACATGCACTACCGGATCAAGGAGAAGATCTGCAGGAAGTTTGAGTGCAACCTGCTGGTGGCCTGTTCCCAGCATATCATCCTGTGTCAGGTCAGAGGAGATTCTGTTGAATGCTCGTGAAAACAAACCGTCCAGAACACTCATTTCAGTTTGATTACTTGAAACGCCTCGCTCGCTGCTCCAGGGGGCTTTTTGTGTTTCGGGTCACTCCTCGCGTAATGATACAAGCCGTCCCCCTCCCCCCCCCCTCCTGGTTCTGCCTGTCAGACTAAATCGTGCTGACCCGAGGTGTCACTCTGCTTCTTTGTAAATGACACTAATGCACACTTGACAGATTGCGCGAGAGGCCGTCGGGACATTTGAGAACTATTACCACGATGGAAGCAGAGTGAGTCAGTGTTTAGCCATTCGATACCAGCCCAAACAGCCCGGCCAAGAATGAAAACATCTCGCAATCGCTGCTTTTCCAGATGTTTCTTCCCGGCTTGCAAAAGGCTCCAGCTGTGCTTGTGCTCTGCAGCCTCCGTCTCGGCCCCCTCAACCGCCTTCGAGCTGGATGCAGCCGCAGAGTTGAATGAAGCGCCGCATTCTGCTGAAGCAGCGGGGGGGGGGCTCCTCTCCCTTCCTCGTCTCTGCGTGTTTGACAGAGGCTGCAAGGGGGGGGGGGAGCAGCCGTGACACGGGGGTTATTTCCTTTTTAAATCTGTCTGTGTGCGACAGAGCTGCTTCAGATCTCAGACTTCAGGCCTCAGCTTTCAGACCCCATAAATGGGCCGTGTGCGGCTCTGTCAAATCCAATCACTGTTTGTCTTTTGGGGCATTGCTCTCTGCCGCAGAGCCTCACACAGCTGGTAGGCCTTTCCGGGCATGTCGTTAAATAAGGTACGGCGCGCAAAAAATACAGCAGGATAATTGAGTCACACCGAAGGAGTCAGTGTTTGACGCGTTAAATGTAATTGTGGTCTCACCTCTCCCGCTGCGCTCTGCAGGAGAAGCGCCTGCAGTCCCTGTCCTTCACCAGCGTCAAGGAGAAGGAATGGGTGATGGAGTCTCTAATTCGATACATCAAAGTGATCGGTGGTTCGCCAGGCAGAGAGGGCCTATTAGTGGGCTTAAAGAACGGTGCTGTGAGTATTTTGGGAAAATGCAGCCCCCTCATTAAGTAACCCTCAGCAATGACACCCGTGCGCAGCGGCCACCTCCGACCTCCACTCAGTCTCCCTTTTCTCCGCCCCTCGGGGCCACGTAGATCCTGAAGATATTCGTCGACAACCCGTTCCCCATCACGCTGCTGAAGCTGTCCACCTCGGTGCGCTGCCTGGACATGAGCGCCTCCCGCAACAAGCTGGCTGTGGTGGACGAGCACAACACGCTGCTGGTCTACGACGTCGTCAGCAAGGAGCTGCTCTTTCAGGTCAGCGGGCCGGAGGTGGGGAGGGGGGGGGGGCAGCTGCAGAGGGATGTAACGACATAGAAACACGTGTGTGTGTGTAATTGTTTGCGTTGGGTCATCTGGTCTGTGTCTCGCAGTCACCTCTTGACCTTGCCCCGCCCCCTCACCCACTCCCCCCTCTTGCTCCCCGTAGGAGCCTAACGCTAACAGCGTGGCCTGGAACACCCAGTGTGAGGACATGCTGTGTTTCTCCGGCAACGGCTACCTCAACATCAAGGCCAGCAACTTCCCCGTCCACCAGCAGAAGATGCAGGGCTTCATGGTCGGCTACAACGGCTCCAAGATCTTCTGCCTCCACGTCTACGCCATGTCGGCCGTGGAGGTGCCTCAGGTGTGTCAGCCCGTCCTGGTCTGGAGGCGGAGCCTGTGTCCCGTGCGGCCAATGGGTCTCAAATTTGATGCTATTTGTTTGTAACGGCAAAGGCCAAAATGATGAAAATGCCTGGAGGGCTCCAGTTATTGACGTAGAAGTGGCGTGAATCCCCACTTCCTGTTTATTGATCAGTCTGCTCCTGTTGGACGGGCTTTTTGTTGTTGCTCCACTCAGTCGGCCCCTATGTACCAGTACCTGGAGAGGAAGATGTACAAGGAGGCCTACCAGATCGCCTGTCTGGGCGTGACCGACAGTGACTGGAGGGATTTAGCCACCGATGCCCTGGAGGGACTCGACTTCGACACCGCCAAGAAGGCCAGTAACACACTCGCACACGTCGCGATTGCAATCGACCTGCTGGATTTACGGCTTTTAGCTTCACAGAATCATAAAAGCGTACAAATGGCAGCAACTTCCTGCAGATGTGAGGACATTTTAAATAAATGTTCAAATCACAATACTTTCTGCAGTATTTTGAGGAAACTGCTCCATAATGATCTCTTGTCTTCCCAACTTCCAGGCCTTCATTAGAATCAGAGACCTGCGCTACCTGGAGCTCATCAATAGCATCGAGGTGAGACTCACTCATGAGAACGGGTACGGTGTTGTGTACAGCCAAGCTCACTTAAATAAAAAAACCCTCCCTCTAATGATTTCTGCTCCAACCAGAGTCGACATCATTAGGTGTATCCACGGCAGAGGGAAAGCTCGGTCAATCACAATTATTAATGGTCGTCATGCCTTTAATTGCAATGCTTTGCCCGGAGCTACACTTAAAAAGCTCTCGAGGAAGTGAGGAACGTGCATCCTTAATGACCTCCCCGGGGCCCAGAATACACACACACACAAAGGACACACACACACGCAGGACAATATTCATGACGAGCAAAGAGACGTTTTTTTCAGCTTTGTATCTGGAGAAAGTTTGTGCTCTTCCTTCATGAGGAAGGGGGAAATACCGCGTGCGTGTTCGGTTACGTGACAGAAATGTTTATTGTGTCATATAAACATTTTTGTTGTCTTTTCCCGTGGTGACTGATGGGTGCCGTAGTTTAGTGTTCGTTCAGACCCGAGGCTGATTGCATCCTGCAGGCCAAAGCGTATTCAGTGACTTCTGTGCGGTTTTACTTTGTTGACTCGTTGTGTGCGTTGGTACACGCACGTGAGCGTGTAGCCCTGCACACGTGCCACTGTTTGTGTCCACTGATTTTCCAGGAGAGGAAGAAGCGGGGGGAGAGCGACAACGAGCTGTTCCTGGCCGACGTCTATGCCTACCAGGGGAAATTCCACGAGGCAGCACAGCTCTACAAGCGCACCGGCCACCAGCCCAGAGCTCTGAGCATGTACACCGACCTGCGGCAGTTTGAGTACGCCAAGGTGATCAAAGCACCGATTGACACACACACACGTACCTCAGTATCAATGCGGACAGAGACACCTGGAAAGCGCGGTGTGTTTAAGGGTTGTGGAACATGTGTTTTTCTTCATGCACAGTTATGCCAAGTTGGGGCCCTGCGTTCAAACCCCCCCCCCCCCTCCTCCTCCCCTTTACCGTCTGTCTTTCATCTCCTCGTATATCACTGGAATCTCCACATATATCATCTGATCTGGGCACACACACACACACACACACCGTGCTCCTGCAGACGTGTCCGCGTCCTCCACACGGGGAACTTACACACATAGTTAGAGATGGAAATGGAGCACAAAAGGAGAGAAATAAGGCGAGCGTCTGCTTTTTTTCTTTAACGTTGATCACTTTGATGAGGGGGGTCATTCGGAGTTGAGGCAAATTCCTGCTTTACTGTGTTTACATGCGCGGAGGCTTTGATCGCCGTGCGTCCACGTCTTTCTGGAGCGGGCGACACCACTGCGGCTCGCCGCCTGTATGTTTGTGTGTGCATCAGACTGAATGTGTGTTTGATGTGGCTGTGGTTGTATATTTATGTGGCTGTGTGGCCATCTGGTGCTACAAGCTGCTTGTTTTGGGTGGGACCGACACCGGAGGGCCAGCCGGGCCGGCTGTTTGGACGGCTCTCTTCCTCCCGTCTCGGCCGTGACCCGCGCGCTTTCCGGATGTCCGGAACCGGACGCGTCTTGCCGCCCGATTGGCAGACACTTTCACCTCTGAATGCCCGCCTTCCATTTTTACAGCTTGACGTTGCGCTCGAGCTAATCAACCACCGATCGCAAGAGAACTAAACGTCCGCCTGAACCGAGCTACACGTGACGTGTTGCCATGACAACGTAGCGATATAGAGGGCACACGTCCACATTGTTAAATTAAAATGTTAATAAAGGGAATCAAATTCAAAAGTATTATTTACAAAGTCAAACTCCAATCTTTTCTTAAAGGATCTGTAACCGTGTGACTGCTCTGCGCGGTTTTTCTTTCTCGCAGGATTTCGTTGGAGCGACGGACCCGAAGAGCTCTCGCATCCTGATGACCAAGCAGGCCGACTGGGCAAAGAGCAGCAAGGAGCCCCGGGCGGCGGCGGAGATGTACCTGTCAGCGGGGGAACATCTCAAAGCCATCGACCTCATCGGGGAACACGGCTGGGAAGACATGTAGGTCGTTCTGGATCCGTCCTTGAACACGACAGTTACTCCCTTTTAACCTTTTCTAATCTATCTTTTGGGATTTGTGTGCATGATTTCCACAAAGCTTCAAATGCCAGCTAAAATACCTCTTTGAATATTAGAAGTGGACACAAGATATGAAAAAATAGATCATAGTAAACCTGAACTTTAAGGTTAAATCTGATGCTTTAGCATCAAGATGCTTCAGCCCTCACAGGATTCCTTATGGGATGTGTTGAGGTTTAAAGTTGATACTCTGAAGTGTGACTTGCTTATTGTTACTAGACCCCGATGAATGAGCCTCACTCTGCAGAATTTGCAGAATATATTAGTTAGTTGTCTTTATGCATCCACAGGGATCATCTATTGATTGGTTGCATAGTAGCATCACCTGGCATCCAAAGTAAATAACCAGAACTATAGCTGTATTTCCTACTATAGAAGATGCATAGGGAGTTATTACTTTTCTATTATCTTTCACTCACACGTGTGTAGTGGGAGTGTGTGTGTGGTTGGATACCAGGCTCACTGATGAGCACGCTGAGTGGCTCCACACTATGCACACTGCAGTGCTCCTGAGGACCGACCCTGACTGGCTTCTGCTTTCCGCCCCCCTCTGCGCTCTCCCCCAGGCTGATCGACATCGCTCGAAAGCTGGACAAGGCGGAGCGGGAGCTGCTGGCGAAGTGTGCGCTCCACTTCAAGCGGCTGAAGCACCACGGCTACGCCTCGGAGACCTACTCCAAGATGGGAGACCTGGAGGCCCTCGTGCAGCTGCACGTGGAAACCTGCCACTGGGAAGAGGTCCGGCACACGGGGGGGGGGGAGGAGGCCCACCTGCTCTGCTCATCACGGCTTATAGACGTATATATATTTATATATGGAACGTACCGGAGATAATCCTATAGGGGCAATGGGAACCTCGTAGCGCCGCGCTAAATAAACGTGTCAGGTATTTTATCTCTCTAACCACGGCTGAATGCAAACAACAACAAAAAAACGTGTCTGCCGGATATTCTGCACTGAGAAAGTTACAACCACACAGACACACACACACACACACACTACCCAGAGCTAATCATCCAGCTTTTGGATTTCTCTGAATCCATGCCCACATGATGATTGCCGAGTTAGAAGCATAAAAACGCTCTACCGCACTGTAGCTGAGTGCTTAACGCTCCATTCTGCTTCCAATCAAATCGGGGGGGGGTCGTGCTGCCTCAGACAGGGAGAAGATCTAGCCGTTGTTTAATCCGCCTGCGCTCTATCATCGAGTTAAAGGCGTTGCAGAGGTGCACGATTTGCATAAAAAAAGCCTAAAAACAGAGCGACGGCCTCCTGGGTTTATTTATTGATCCTCAGAGAGAAAACCAGAGAGGTTGAGGGAGCTTCAGGTGCCTCACTGGGGGGAGGGGGGAGACACAGACTGGCGCATGGCTCGATGACCACGTACTTGGCTCTGGGCTCACAGGCCTGGGACACACACACACACTGGCTGTGCGGTACCCCTGGTGTGTGTTCCTTGGCTCAGGTTCGTACCACATGACGTTTACGTGAATCATAATGTGTGTCCACATCGCTCTTTAACCGCCATTAATGTCCCGTCATTCAAAAAAGTGCCAGTTGCAACTGAGCGTGAAATCAATTCAATAACTGCGCTCGTTAATAACGCGACGCCATGTTTTGACTGGAAGTCATATGTGTGTTTTCTTTCAATGACGTGTGTGCCAACTTGCCGCGGTCAACTCGTCACGACTCTCCTCCCCCCCCCCCTCTCCTCAGGCCTTCTCGCTAGCGGGGAAGCACCCCCAGTTCAAGAACAGCGTCTTTGTGCCGTACGCGCAGTGGCTGGCGGAGCACGACCGCTTCGAGGAGGCGCAGAAAGGTGAGTGTGCGGCGCCGCGTGGCGTCTGGCCCCGCGCGGCGCCGCAGGAGAACCCGAGCCGCTCGGCCCGCCGGCCCAGCCTCTAATCACCAGAGCTACAAGCGGCTCTTGATGATGATTAGCGGCTGTAACCATAGTTATAATCAGCTCATAGATTCATAATTATGATCTCAGCGGGCGTATTTCCTCCCTCGTACATAATCTCCCCCTCAGCAGTGAACTCGGCCTGATTGTGTTGCAGCTCGCCGACGGCCTCGCGTCCTGCTGATTGTGTGTGTTTTAGTGACGCGGTGTTGTGTTACTGGATTAACTGTAATCGAGTCTGGAGGTTCCAGTCTGTCTCCTGTCCACTCGCTGCGGGCACATTTATTTTTTTTGGGGGGGGGGCGGGCTAAAACGTGGTTCTCGGGAGGTTTTATTGGCTCCGGTGCATTTTTTCATCATCACCTAAGAGTTTACTCACTATTTCCTTTTTAGTTTCATTGCTCTTTTCATCCCAGTTTAACTCATTCGAAAGAATGTTGCAGACGTTACCGACCTGCTTTCTGTTACTGGCCTACACGTCGTTAATGCATGTCAGTGCTGCATTACTGCTGGGGCGGGGGGGGGGGGGGGAGGGCTCGGGGTACTTCCTCACAATAACCAACAGCAGCTGAGTGTGGTTTTTATCCACTTAAGTAGACTGATAAATATTTGCCACTAATATGTCCTGACCCCCACTGTGGTTGCAGGGCCAGGGTCACTGGAAGGGGTGAGGGGGGTAGTTGGGTGAGGGGGGTGGGGGGGGGGTTTGACTCGACTCCCTAAAGCTGCCTCTAATTACCCTCTGATGGGAACATGAAGAATATTACTGGCGCTTATTAGGGCTTCACAGTCAAAGCGCTTCGTCCTTTGATATTCAGGAGAAAGAGAACGTGTGTGTGTGTGTGTGTGTGTGTGTGTGTGTTTCATGTAGGTAGTAAAATCCAATTGTGTCAAAAAAGGCAGCTAATTCTTTCCAGATGTGACTGTGCATGTGTTGTATTGTGACCTCAACTTTCATAAACACACATGATTACTGTTGTACTTGATGTTATTTACGTGACGGAGTAAAGATTCAACCCAAAAACCAGTCTGTAGGAGCCGATCGTTTCCTTCTTTTTAAAACGGGACACATGGGGTATCGCTTAAAAGGAAAAATAGCATTTCCCACTCTAAATGAAACGTCATTTTAAATAATTAAGTTTGCACAATACTTGATGTATTACTTGGTGTCAAATAACGTCTGGGAGGCTCGGTGCTAAAAACCCTGCAGCAACGACGCCATAAACAATCCATCAATCCCTGCTTCTCTCTCTCTCTCTCTCTCTCTCTCTCGCCCTGCGTAGCATTTCACAAGGCCGGGCGACAGAACGAGGCCGTGAAAGTCCTGGAGCAGCTTACCCACAATGCAGTGGTGGAGAACAGGTTCAGCGATGCAGGCTACTATTACTGGATGCTGTCCATGCAGTGTATGGACATCGCCAGAGGTGAGATCAACCTCCCCTGTGATCATTTACAGAGTCTTGTTGTCCCCTCCTGATCCACCGGGTTCGTGTGTTTTCGTCCTGAAGCAGAAAGCGAAGCCCAGAGGGACGAAATGCTGAAGAAGTTCGAGAGCTTTCAGCATCTCGCTGAACTCTACCACGTCTATCGCTCCATCCAGCGCTACACGGTGAGAACCGCTCACCGCGTCAGCTCTAATCACACATGGCCGGACCGGAGGGGGGGGGTTGGCTTTGCTTGGAAATCAGGAGGCAGCCATCAGACTGACGGCTCTGGAAAGCGTTCCCGCTCTGTGGTTCAGGTTCATGTTCCACATTTAGAATCTGTAACTGCGGTTCTGCTGGTTCGCTGTGGCGTTGACAGCAAGCAGGTCGTTCAGCTGGGATCGTCAGGGAGACTTGGGGATGTTCTGGGTCGGGACCACTGATCGATCCTCAGCGCCATCACCAAACCTTTCACAGAAGAGTTGATGCAACACAGAACGGATCACAGTCGCTTCCTGCAACCTCCCTGATCCCTATCGCCGTGGTAACCAGCTGCGTGATTGATCATGATGACTATTTCAACAATGGCCTCCTCCATTGCCTCTCCCCCCAGCCCTAACCCACTTACAAACAAGCAATCTCTGGTTATGAGCACTCCATGTGGAACCTGGCCTGTGTCAGTGTCATCAGTCTGTTGTTTCAGCCCCCCCCCTCCGGGCCCCACTCCAATAGAGACGCATCTGTGTGATCCAGACCAGGCGGGCACCAATGATTTAGATTATCAACTTTTATGATAACGTGCCGCTAACGATTGCTCCCACAGAGTCGTGTGTGTGTGTGTGTGTGTGTGACCTGCCAGATGTAGACATGTTTCAACCTAAACCCAAGCAAGCTGCGACTGAAAACGGGAAATAATGATGAGAAGAAAGTCTTCTCACGGGACTCAAATATCAATCCACTGGATCAAAGTGCTAAATTTGATCCATTCAACTAAAACAATGTGTTCCGTGGAGCCGCTTTGCAGCTCCACGTTGTGATAATGTTGTCGTTGCTACGGAGACTACAAAGATGTTTAGGTCCCTTCTTTTGGGCTGTTTTTCATCTCCAGGATGAGCCCTTCAGTTCCCACATGCCAGAGACGCTCTTCAACATCTGCAGGTTCCTCCTGAACAACCTGGCCAAGGACATACCGCCAGGCATCTCTAAAGTGTATCCTTCCATTGGAGAAAGTAGTCCTCCTTACCAAGCCAAAGATCTCAAGCAAATGCTATTTTATAGAAGAAGAAAGTCGTGTGGGGTCGTTCTTCTCTGTGAAACTCTGACGGACATTTTGCCAGTCTGAAATCAAGCCTGGCAGAGACGGTGATGATAATGTGTCGGGGGGGGGGGGGGGGGGGGGGGGGGGGTAGAAAACGGAAACCAGGCTGCTGCTGCTGAGGGAAAGAAAAGGGGTGATGAAGAGGAGGAGGAGGAGAACGTTTTTCCTTATCCAAACAAAACGCTGTGATTAGTGAACTTTGTGCAGACGGATGCTCACACTAAACAATGTGCTTTAATTAGAAATGATACGCACACAACGCCACACAGACGGAATCCAATGCAGCCACACACACACACACACACACACACACACACACACACACAGACACACAGAGAGGAGGAAGGAAATCCCGGCCTATGAGGAGGAAATCAGCCTGAGCAGCTGGGATCCTCTTTGATTTGTTCCAGTAAACATTGTACTTGGATTCATAGAACGAGTCGGGGTGCTTTGGACTCCATCTGAACAATAAGACACAATGTGACGGAAAAGCTGCACCGAACCAGTTCCTCCTTACCGTGTGTGTGTGTGCGCGGCTGCAAATTATTGACCTGTCACCTGCCACTCTGCGTAGAAATACAAATAAGCAACGACTCCCTCGACTCGATCACAAACAACAGGCTTGTATAAGCGCGCACACACACGCGCCCACACACTTCAGAGGCATTCAGCCAGTGCTGCTGGCTCTGCACGGCTCTTGTTCTCCTCTTTAAGTTGTAGAAATAAAGGAAGTCCCCATACAGAAACCCCTCGTTCCGAATGAGGCATCTGTAGGTCAGCTGTTCCGCTCTCGTTAGTCTTCCCTAACCCGGCCGCCAGGAACACGTTGTACGCCTTGGCCAAGCAGAGCCGCCGACTGGGCGCCTACAAACTGGCCAGGTATTCCTACGAGAAACTCCAGGAGCTGCACGTTCCGTCTCGCTTCCAGGACTCGGTCGAGCTGGGCAGCCTCAACATCCGCTCCAAGCCGTTCCACGACAGCGAGGTCTGTGTTCGAGATGCTTCTGTTGTCTGTGTGGTTGTGTGTGTGTGTGTGCGTCTGATCTTCACCGTGTTTAACTGCAGGACCTGATTGAGGGCATGATGTGCTACCGCTGCTCCACCAACAACCCCCTGCTGAACAGCCAGGGGAGCGTGTGCATCAACTGCCGGCAGCCCTTCATCTACTCGGCCTCCTCATACGGTCAGCGACACGCCGCCCCCACCCCCCCCCCCCCCCCCCCCGCTTCCATGGTGACGCGCTCCCTTGGTAACGCGCTGTGTCTTCCTTTGGGCCCGCAGAGGTCCTGCCTCTGGTGCAGTTCTACCTGGAGGAGGGCGTGGGGGACGAGGAGGCCGTGTCTCTGATCGACCTGGAGGTCCCGCCCGCGGATCAGAGGGACGCACGCTGGCAGGACGTGGACCACGGCGGTATCCTTTGATCACCGCGGGTGTCCGTGTGCAGTCACAGGCGATTTTGCAAGCTCGGTATGAATTATTAAGAGAGGCTGCACCCGCCTCCCCCCCACCCCCCCCCCCCCCCCCCCACACACACACACACACACACACACACACCCGCCTTGTGACGCCTTTAAGAAGCTGTTTAGTCTGTGCTGGCCTCGATCCTGTGCTGGTGCGGTAAGCTGGCCGAGCTAAGTCATCTCAGCTCTCGAGCTAATAGGGTTAGCCAGGCTCTCCTGTCTCGTCTTAATGACACTAACCCTGCGGGAGCCGCAACCACAGCCCCCCCACCCTCCACCCCGGCGCGGGGGATTAACCTGCATTAGCCACAAGACGCTCAAGGGCACCGAGGTCTGCAGAGCCGCGGCGTGACTGACAGGCGCGTCCCATCGGCATTTCAAACAGCCTCCAGGCTGATCTCTTGACAATGGTCTGCAAAGTGCAGTGTAGGACACACGCACAACAAATAGGAAATGCGGCGTTGGTCTTAACGTCCAATCAGAGCTGCAGACTCTGAGGATGAACGAGCGCCTGGACGACGCAGAGGAAGACCCTTTTACTGCCAAAATGAGCTTTGAGGTGGGGCCAATTAAATATTCCAACCACCTGGGCAAGCCAGCTGGAGAGGGTAGAAAGGCCGGGGCTCATAGTGTGTGTGCGTGTGTGTGTGTGTGTGTCCCAAACAGCAGGGGGGCTCGACCTTTGTCCCCGTCAAGGTGGGTCGCGCGGCGCTGCGCTCCATGAGCAGGAGGGACGTCCTGATCAAACGCTGGCCCAGGCCGCTCAACTGGGAATACTTCCGCTCCCTGCTGCCCGACGTCAGCATCACCATGTGCCCCACTTGCTTCAAGGTACGGCGCGCACGAGGCGCACGATGACCCCGCGCGTTTGCTCTGATTCGCTCAGCTGTTGCGTTTTCATCCCCGTAGATGTTTCACAGTGAGGACTACGAGCTCCTGGTGCTTCAGCACAACTGCTGCCCTTACTGCCGCAGACCCATCGATGAGCAGAACTGATTCCCCCCCCCCCCGAAGCACCTCGTGACCATGGACAGTTTGTCATTATTGGTTTGTAATATACCTTTTGTTGTGATGCATCTGCTTCTCCTCCATCGGCCCTTGAGATCAGCGGCGTGTCCTCTGCGGACGGCGGTCATTAGTATAGTGTAAGAAAGTGCACCATCAGCCAATGAGATTACCTTAATCTGTCACTGATTACATCATCACTTTAAGAGGAGCCTGCCGGTACAATGTTTAAAGAAAACGACTATGACCTAGAAGAACGCTATTATAATTCAATGAAAAGGCCTCAGTTTGCCGTGAAGAAAACTCTGAAGCTTTTCTGTATGTTTTATAACCGTCCGGGACACGTCACCTGTTGTTTAGTCATGAAAATGTATCTTTTTATATTACTAGAAAGTATATAAATAAAGTTTGGTACTTTTTGTTACAGTGGTATTAACTTCCTCCTACTTCGGACTGAACTGTGTGTGTGTGTGTGTGTGTGTGTGTGTGTTAGCAGCACGCCCCACTGACTGTGATTGCTGCGAGTGGCGCCGTGCATTATGCAGCGGTCACAGATTAGCCTTTCACCGACGCAAATGAGAAATTTGCTCTGTTGTCGCTCCACTCAGCCGACGGTGGCCTCCGCTCCGTAATCGCCATCCCGGGGACGGTAATGTCGGGGGTTCGGGTAGCCGCGGCTGTGACCTCTGCCCTTGAGAGTGCGGAACACAGCGGGCAGCTATTTCTGGACTTTTCCATCCCGTAATGCCTCCCGGGTAAGAGAGAGGGAGAGAGGGGGGGGGGAGGGGGGGAGAGAGAGCGTCTTAATTCCATCTCTGCTAACACTTCGCTCCAATAATCCCCCCGGCTTGTTAAAAGGTGCTGCATCACTTCGGGGGGCTCCAGAATCTTACATCTTACTTCCAAAGGATCCATCCTCTCCCAGCTGTCCTCTTTCTCTCTCTCTCTCTCTTTCTCTCTCTCTCTCTCTCTGTCTCTCTGTCTTCCCCATTTTCACTGCACGGCTGGTCACAGGTGGTTTCATCTAGCGTCGAGGTCTCTCGGGACAAAAGACGAAGTCACCGAACGTCAGCCATGAACGGCACAGAAGGACCCGACTTTTATGTCCCCATGTCCAACAGGACCGGCGTGGTCCGCAGCCCGTTCGAGTTCCCCCAGTACTACCTGGCCGAGCCCTGGAAGTACTCCCTCCTGGCGGCGTACATGCTGTTCCTCATCGCCACCGCCTTCCCCGTCAACTTCCTGACGCTCTACGTCACGGTCAGAAACAAGAAGCTGAGGAACCCTCTGAACTTTGTGCTGCTCAACCTGGCGGTGGCCGACCTCTTCATGATCGTGGGGGGCTTCACGGTGACGCTCTTCACCGCCCTGAACGGGTACTTCATCTTAGGGGTCACCGGCTGCAACGTGGAAGGTTTCTTCGCCACGTTGGGAGGTAAAATGAAGCATTTTTGTACGCGTGTGAACGTGAAAAACTGCCCGTGTAATGTTGAGTCAATGTGTCTGCGTCCCAGGAGAGATCGCTCTGTGGTCTCTGGTGGTCTTGGCCATAGAGCGCTACGTTGTGGTCTGCAAGCCGATGAGCAACTTCCGCTTCGGGGAGAAACACGCCATCGGCGGCCTGCTGTTCACGTGGGTCATGGCCATGACCTGCGCTGCTCCCCCTCTGCTCGGGTGGTCCCGGTAATCAAATGCTTCACTTTCCAGACCGTGCTCCTCAGGCTTTAAAACCCTCAACAATACATCTCCAGAGATGACCTTCTGCCGGGTTCCTCTGTCATGTGTAGTATCGGCAGGTGTGTGTGCGTGTGTGTGACGGTGTCTGGTGCGTTGGTGCAGGTACATCCCGGAGGGGATGCAGTGCTCCTGTGGGATCGACTACTACACCCCGAAGCCCGAGATCCACAACACCTCGTTCGTCATCTACATGTTCGTGCTCCATTTCACCATCCCCCTCGTCATCATCTTCTTCTGCTACGGTCGGCTTCTCTGCACTGTGCGAGCGGTAAGACGCAACGCCACTCCCCGACCAGGCGTTAATAATAATAATAATAAAACTCCTCCTCTTCTCTTAGTGGTCTCACACAGCAGAGTCTCTGGAGATGTGAGGGATTTAGTGGCTCAAGGACACTTGAGGGGGGCAGAGCATTGCCAACATGGCAGCTTATACCCGGGTCCAGCCGGCATCAATAATCTATTAGTCGTTTCAAAGACTGTGGCTGACATTTATCATTAGAGCATTATCATTTGTTCAACTGGCAACTTGATGACAAACCTAAAAAAAAAAAAAAACTTTTAGGGTACTGGCGCTCCCAGAAATGTGGAATATCACAATCTGGGCTTTTTTTGTGAGCTTAGACAACATTTGCATCAACAAGCCAACAAGCCCATTTCCAATGTCCTTCACCGCCTCCATCTGAGTATCGACACCCGAGGCCTAAGAGCAACTTTTACAACAGAGGGGAATTTTTTCTCTTTCTCAATTTTCAGTTGATTGCAATCTGCAACCTTGACACTAGATGGCGCTAATTCACACTAACATAGACGGGCGGGGTGGGGGGGTGTGATCTAAGTATCATGAGCTCTTTTGAGGAACAAAGTAATAGTCTAAAGGTGTTCCAGTGAACGTGAGTGGAATTATGATACAGAGAATGATCAATATGTAGCTCCTCCTTTACGGAATCATTGTGTTAATCTGGGAGTAACTAACTATATTGTTTTAAAACATGCTCTCATGAATGTTGTGTTAACAACTTGGTTCTGCTGCTCCCATGTGGCCAGAAAAAAAAGGATTTTGTGACAATTATTAAATTCTCAGTCTGCAATTTGACCCTCAATAAATGATGTAAGGCTTAACCTGTGAAAGATAAGCTGTACATTGTTTGTTCACACATACAAATGATTAACAAGCCTTCAAGATAAGACCCAAATAACTTTCTGTGGATTTAACTGTTTTCAAGTGTTGAATAAAGGCACCATTAGGCCGGGGGTCCGGTCCCGGTGCTGATGACCCGTTAATAACTGTCTGTCGTCAGGCTGCAGCTCTGCAGCAAGAGTCTGAAACCACCCAGCGGGCGGAGAGAGAGGTGACTCGTATGGTTATCGTCATGGTGATCTCCTTCCTGGTGTGCTGGGTGCCCTACGCCACGGTGGCCTGGTACATCTTCGCCAACCGAGGAACCGAGTTCGGACCCGTGTTCATGACCGTGCCGGCCTTCTTCGCCAAGAGTTCTGCTCTGTACAACCCAGTCATCTACATCCTGCTCAACAGACAGGTTATTCATAGAGCTGACTACATGCTATACTATGACCCCTCTACATGCTATACTATGACCCCTCTACATGCTATACTATGACTTTGTTTCTACATGCTACACTATGACTCTTTCTACATGCTATACTATAACTATTTATATCTACATGCTATATTATGACTTTCTACATGCTATACTATGACTCTGTTTCTACATGCTATACTATAACTATTTATATCTATATGTTATACTATGACTCTTTGTTTCTACATGCTATACTATAACTATTTATATCTACATGTTATACTATGACTCTTTGTTTCTACATGCTATAACTATTTATATCTACATGCTATACTATGACTCTTTGTTTCTACATGCTACACTATGACTCTTTCTACATGCTATACTATAACTATTTATATCTACATGCTATATTATGACTTTCTACATGCTATACTATGACTCTGTTTCTACATGCTATACTATAACTATTTATATCTACATGTTATACTATGACTCTTTGTTTCTACATGCTATAACTATTTATATCTACATGCTATATTATGACTTTCTACATGCTATACTATGACTCTTTGTTTATACATGCTATACTATAACTATTTATATCTACATGCTATATTATGACTTTCTACATGCTATAATATGACTCTTTGTTTATACATGCTATACTATAACTATTTATATCTACATGTTATACTATGACTCTTTCTACATGCTATACTATAACTATTTATATTTACATGCTATATTATGACTTTCTACATGCTATACTATGACTCTGTTTCTACATGCTATACTATAACTATTTATATCTATATGTTATACTATGACTCTTTGTTTCTACATGCTATACTATGACTCTTTGTTTATACATGCTATACTATAACTATTTATATCTATATGTTATACTATGACTCTTTGTTTCTACATGCTATACTATAACTATTTATATCTACATGCTATACTATGACTCTTTGTTTCTACATGCTATACTATGACTATTTGTTATTACATGCTATACTATGACTATTTGTTATTACATGCTATACTATGACTATTTGTTATTACATGCTTTAATCATTTTTCAACACACAGTCTGTCTATCCCATGTAATAAAATTCCTTAAGTGACACTGTACTAATATTTCTCAGATCAATAAGCAAAGCTGTCACTGAGATTCTTCTTCTTCTCTGCCTGCAGTTTAGAAACTGCATGATCGTCACTATCTTCTGTGGGAAAAATCCTTTTGGAGACGACGATGGCACCACCGTCTCCACCTCCAAAACTCAGACTTCGTCCATCTCATCCAGCCAGGTGGCCCCGGCTTGATGTCTCATCTGTCCTCGCTCGCCTCGGGACCTGCCACCGCCGAGCAGCAGCGTGCTCCACAGGCCGATCCTCTTGACTCTCTCCGTGTTGTCTGCGCTGCACCGGCACAACCCCACAATCGCTGGGACTGACAAAACTCAACAGCCAACATGTGTATTTCCAATCCATTTAATCATGGAACGTGTTCAGCTGGCTGCACAGAGTGGAACCTGGCATAAAGGGGGGGGGGGGGTCGCCCATGTGATTATCCAGCTGACCGCATTCCAAGCTCCCCACAACCCAAACACTCACCAGTTCATCCACATCGATTCTTGTTCCAAGTCATTTCAGCTATATGTCCCCATTATGCGCTTCACAAATGCATATTAGTTAATTTATTTCTTTATGTATATGTACATATTTAATTTTTAAGGCATCTGGTAGGTCTGTCCTCTGGTCTTTATGGTGTTGAAGCTGGGGTTGTTGGCTCTGGGCATCGACTGAGTGTAAACAGATGGACCTGAAAGGAGCCTCTGCAGGGAGAGGGTGCCTTCTGCAGGAGGTTCGTGTTTGTATGAATGAGATGTGGGGAGGGGGAGGGGGGCATTATTTAGATTGTTGTGTAAAGGATCTCGTGGAAGTTGCTCTGTGTCCTGCAATAAAAACTAACGCTAGAATGTGTACATGGATTCTTTTCCCTAACTGGCATCATGAGGGCTTTTACAAGGCTTCCTGAGAAGTTCCAGATGCTGCTCTTTGTGCTTTTGGGTGGCGGGCCAGAGCTTAGTGTAATTCAAACGTTCATAGTGGCCACGCTGCAGCGCATTGTAGAAATCAGGAACTTTGAGAAAAAGTGCAGCACATGCTATGATCATTACACACATTAAAATCCTAAATACTGTAATTTATTTCACAAACTCTGACAAATCATTTGGCATCACAAATACACTCTCTCCTTATATTGAGCTCATTTTTTTTTTCTTCTCATAAATGTAAATTTCCCTCTTTTTAAATTGGTCAGAACAAGAAATTCATCCGTTTACAAGCACCCTGATCCGACACCTCGGTTCTGATGCAGCTCTTCCCAGTGAACCGCATCACGTCTCCACGAGCTTCAGTTACTCGTGTTTCTCTCCGCTCCTCAACCCGCAAAGCCCGCCGGGTCACGCTGACGAAGGGGCCACTTGAAAGCATTTGAACACATCTATAAATATTGCTATGGACATTATAATACAGTACAGTGCATCATTGGCTCGTTCCCTTTGGGAAAAGGGCTTCAGTGCGTTAAGATCGCCACCAGGGCTTACTGTAAAGACATCCAGAATAAGCCTCATCTCCGGGGGGGCCCTTCCCTCTTAAGCTTAGCTGAGCACGACTGCCGTTCGTTCCACGTCACGGAGACACGTTTGGACGAAGATAAAAAAAAAAATTCCCGAATCAGAGGGGGAACCACCTTGTGTTTCCGCGCCTCTTGCAGTCCGTGGGAATAATACTAATGACACTTATGGAGGGAGGAAGGCAGCCGTCAGCAGGAGGAAGAGACGGTTCAGGCCTCGCTGCAGCACTCGTAGATGTTGTCCTCCACGAGGGCGATGACCTGCTCGAACTTGTGGTGCAGCTGGGTGCGACGCGCCGTGGGGTTGGACTCCAGAGCCGTCACCACCTGTGGCCGAGGTGAGGGAGGGAAGGAAAGGAGGAGGAGGAGGAGAAGAAGAAGAAGAAGGAGGAGATGAAAACGCCACGCAGGTTTTTTTTTCCAGCGGCTGCCGATCGTTCGCGCCCGCCGATCCGCCCACCTGCCGGGACACAGGGAGCCGAGGCGAGGAACAAGAGGAGCCGCTCCTCCAGCCGTCACGCATGCCTCCACGCCACAAAGGCCTCTTCACATGTTTACAAAACCCACATCTGCTCGGTTTGTCGGGCCCGACCGTCGTCATGGCGTCAGTGGGATTTATGAGCTCTTAGCGGCGGCGTGCTACGAGGCAAAGCGGACTGAGGGGGGGGGGGGGTCGGGTTAGAGAATAGGCAATCAGGGAGAGAGAGTCCCTGGCCCCGCGTCGCCACAGAGGAGAGCAGCTAAACGGCGTTTTCACGAGGGGGCTCCATTAAGGCCCAGTGACCGCTGACTACGCCTCTCGTTACAGCGGTGGGGTAAGAACCCAGGGGGGGGGGGAGGACAGCGGGGGGAGGTTTAAAACGGGCGGGTTGAAACACGAGCGCGTGGCAGCAGACTCTTACCTGGTGTCTGTATCTCTTGGCGTACTTGTAGATCTCGGTCAAGGCCAGGTTGGTGTTGAATTCGTTCCTGTGCTTCTACAAAGACAAACAGCAGACTTGTGTCACACCGCAGGCGGCGCCGGGGCGCACACGGCGCTCTCTGCTCACAACCACTCACTCTGGACTCCTCGGCCAGGTGGGCGTTCATCTCCTGCTCGCTGAGCGGCGCCATTTCCTGGATCTGCTGGTAGTAGCACTGCACCCTCTTCTTGTACTCGGGGATCTCCTTGGCATACAGCAGCTTGTTGGTGGGGGAGTCCTGAGGTCAAAAGACACATTTCAGTCAGGGGGAGGGGGGGCGGGGGCGGATCTCACGGCGCCGTGCGCCCACCGCCAGGTGTGAAGCTGAGCAATGCTCCGCGGGTCAGTTCATTATTTAGTGGAGGTTGGTGCGTCACGGAGGAGCCGCTCAGCGCTTTCAGACGATGACCCGATCCGAGCTGCCCTGAGACGGGACATTCCAGTCCAAACAATACTCCTTCACATCTCTCTCTCTCTCTCTGCGCCCGTTCAAGCGAGGAGGAGCCGGGCTGAGAGTGTTGTGGCCACACTCGCGTTTTAGAGGCGACTACTGTGTGCAGGAGGAGAAAGTAGGACACGGAGGGGGGGGAAGCAGAGTTAGAGAATGTGCTTACAGCGCACCTCAGTACTCCAGTGTGTCACGAGTTGTTTCTGTCACCTGATGTGTGTGTGTGTGTGTGTGTGTGTGTGAGGGAGGGAGGGAGGGAGGAAGGGGGGTGGAAAGCCCCGTAAAGGTGGTCGGTCCTTCTGATAGGGGACCCCTCTGTCTTCCTCTCTACAAGGTCACTTCCTGCCGGCGCGCCCATCTGCCCGGTAACCCCCCCCCCCCGGTGACCCCGTGACCCCCCAGCCGCCCTCCGCGTCTGCATCTCGCCAGATAAAAAGGAGTGTTTCCGTGGAAACAGCAAGCGTTGCTTGGATGCTCTCACCCTGCTGTTTTTCCTCCTAATACGGACCCCGTGCCCTTTACTGGCCCGTCCCCAGGCCACCACACACACACACACACACACACACACACACACAAATGCCTGTCCTGCCAGTCTCCTTGACCTACAGGACAGAACGTGGAACGTGTCCTTGCGCCTGATGGCTCCAATGAGGGAGGTTTTAGTGTCGGGCTTCGCCTCCGTGGGCCCGGATGGACGTGTTCACGCTCTCAGGCACGGAAGGCAGCAGAAGTTAATAAATCACAGTGTTTCTCAGGGAGAAGAGGAGCATCGTTTGATAAGTCCTCAGCTCCCTGCGGGGGGGGGGGGGGGGGGGGGGGGGGGGGGTCAGTCGAAGAGAGAGAGGAAGCAGAGCGTGATCAGGGTCGCGGTGCCGGAGGGACGAGGCGGATTTGTGAGCGGCGAAGGACGTGCAAGCGGGGGTACGCATGCGCGCGCGCAGACACACACACGCACACACACACACACGCACACACAGCATGGAAAGAGATCCCTGGTGCTGATGACCTTGGATCAGCCAACTCAGCCAAGGTAACATGTGGAGAGGTAGATGGAGATGACAGTGGGAAGGTCTAGGGATGGGGTCCACTGGGGGACTACGGAGGGGTGTGTGTGTATGTGTGTGTGTGTGTGTGTGTGCAAGAGGTGAAGGGACAAAAAACGTCAAAAAGGTATACAAAGTCATGATTTTTGTACACGTGACAATCTGAAAATGTTGAAATGGTGAATGGCTCATTGACGGTGATACTGAGAGTCTGAGAGACGATCTCACCTTTCCGAGCTGCAGGTCAGAAATGGAGCAGGCGTCTATGAAGGCCTGAGCGATGACGGACAGACAGGCGTCCATGTGATCCGTCTTGTCGATGTCAAAAACAAACTGAGGGTTCTTCAGGATGTTCACCCAGAAGCGCAGCGGCAAACTGCACGGACGGAGAAACATTTGACCCGTCAAAGACTCGCAGCTGCGCGGTGAGGCGACCTTGATCGCGGAGCTCGGGGCGTCTACCTGTTGGTTTTCCAGATGTGCAGCGTGTCCGGGTCGGTGATGCCCCGTTTGTCCGCCTGCTCCTCCAGGAAGTCAAAGAAGTATTTGATGGCCAGAGGGGGGCGTTCCGGAGGGATGCTGAGGATGGCTTGAAAGAGGTCATCCAAGAACTTCTGAAGAGTTCCCTGTGGAGGAAAAAGAAGAAGAAGAAAAAAAAAGCGAAGGCGTGATCATATGGCTCCTGAGACATGGGTCACAGTGAGAAGAAACAGGAAGACGGCTCCTTGGCTTCACCTTGGTAGACAGCAGGCGCGTCAGGTAGATTTCGGGCAGGACCTTCTTGCGGTGGCTCTGCCGGTGTGACCTCTTGTTCTCCATTAGGTCGTCATGAGGCAGGACCTGGATGAGCAGAGGTCAAGGGGTCACCACGCGGCACACAATGGGTAATAAACCGAGCTCAATGGAGGCGCTCGTGTTCTGGTTCTTGCATTGGACACACGATCCAGAAAGCACATCTGGGGGACGTGGTGATAATAAACACAATCGGGAAGGAAGTTGGGTAATCTGTGCTGGTCTTGTGTTGGATGATGTCTCGGACTTGCTCATACAGGTCTAAATATCGGTAAAGAGAAAAGAGAGAAGCCTTCAAAAAATCCCCCCCGTCCCCTTAAAGCAACTATTCACCCTGCAAATTGTGTTCCAAGAAACTCATTATTCTAAAGTCAAAGGACCCATATCTTGGCCGACGTTTATAAAAGAGCTTAAGCAGCATTAGTGCTGTCATGTCCGCTCAGCAGCATTCTGTTTCACCTCCATTCACCCCCCCGTCTCCCCCTCTCCCCCGTTCCTCCACCGCGGCGAGACTGTGGCAAACACCAGACCAAGAGGAGATACTCACCAAGTGCACGTACTTCTCCGTATCCAGATCTTTGACTGAAGGGAAAGAAACAGATGAAATAAATATATATATACATATATATATATACGGCATGAAACAATGTGCAATCAGGAGGGCGGAGACCTGAGAGGAGACGGGAGGAGGGAGCGCGGAGGAGGGTGACGGATAGGAGTGGGAGAGACGAAACACACAGGGAGGGGAGATTGACAGGAGCGCGAGGGAGATAGAGTACACGGGAGAGGAGAAGGTGATTAAGGTGGACTGTGGGCGGGAGGGGAGGGAGGGGGGGAGGGGGGGGGGGGGGCTGTCTGAGGGAATGAAAGAGAAGGATTACGAATGAAAGGAGAGGGAAGAGAGAGAGAGAGAGGGAGACAGATTAGGGGAGACAGACACATGGAGGCTGTGATTGGCTCTGGAGCCGCAGTAATGAGATGGTAATGAGCGCCACAAACACAAAACACACCCTGGTGAAAACACGCACATCTGAATCATTGCACACAGCCCAAAAAGCACGGGTGGGGGGGGGGGGGGGGGCGTCCTTACAGGTGTGAGTGTGTTGTCATTACAGCCGGGCCTCGGTCCAGACCCACAACACTGATCACAGACGGGCTGGACAGGGTGTCATATTAGCCAGAGAGCACTACAGCCTCATAACCCCCCCCCCCCCCCCCTCCCTTGAAGCTTTGATGCCGCAGCCAGGTTTGGTCCACATAAGCCCCCCCCTTTTTCTTTTTTTGGGGCCCGGTGTGAATGAGAGGAGGACTTTTTGATGGACAGGGAAGCGAGCGCCGCTCTGGCACTGATTACGTGAGGCGGGCCCCAGACGAAGGCCCATTAAAAGCCGCCCCGTGGACCCATCTGTCACCGGGCGCGGCGCTCGCCACGCTCCGGGTCGAGGTCGGACGGCGGGCCGACGCTTGGCGCCCGCTGGAGCCGGCACTGGCTAATGGGACGCACCGATGACCGAGGGAAGGAGCCCGGGAGGAAGTGGCAGCGGAGCTGGATGTCCTTGTGATTTATGAGGTGCGGTTGCGTCTTGTTTTTTTGGCGGGGGGGGGAGTGGTTCCCGTGATCGTGGGGCGTGTGCGTACGCGCCTTCATCCAGGTGCGTGTGCGACTAAAGGGGGGGACGGGGGACGGGGGGCGGGGGGCGTACCTCTCCCCAGGGTGTTGTCCCTCTTGTCTTTCATGCTCATGGCCAGCGATGCCCCCTCAGGGATCTGTGAAGGAGGGAAGGAGGGAGGAAAGAAGGAGAGAAGACAGAGGGCACAGGGTCAGGGGTCAGCCGGGGCGCAACAGAACAGCATCATTAAGGCGTGGAGAGGTGTGTGTGTGTGTGGGAGGGGGGGGGGGATGGATGGAGCAGACTGTGAGTCCACGCAGCTCCGTCCCAGCGGCTCGCCCAAAAATAAACAGGCCACTTAGCGAGTACAGGTAAAGGGTCGGAGGTCGAGGGTCGCCCGGCAACCGCTGGCTCACGCTCCAACCAATGCAGACGTAAAAAACAACAAACGGGCTTGGGGGGTCATCTTCATTTTACTTGTTGCTTGGTTATTTTTTTACTTTTTTACATTAATTGTACTGAACTATAGTTGGTTTAATTTGTTTAATTTTCTTATCAATTATAAATGTGTTTCAATTAAAAAATTATAATTGCAAATAATTAATAAAATGGGTTTTAGTGGATTTTTTTTAAAATAAACATAAATAATGTACACATTACAAGTCGACTGTTGTGTTTTATTGTAAAACAGGATCAAATTGCTGGAATAGATACACTGTGTGTCTACATGATGCTACACACACACACACACGCACACACGCACACACACACACACACACACACACACACACACACACACACAGAAGCGTGGAGCCTCCCACCTGTGGACACACACTGAGACTATTTACAAGGAGTTCTCACCTCCAACACCCCTGCTGCCGCTGTTACATTATCAGGGACGTACAGCGACGCACAGGGACGTACAGAGACGTAGAGGGACATACAGGGACGTAGAGGGACATACAGGGACGTAGAGGGACATACAGGGACGTACAGGGACACGGTGACACCTTCCACTGAGGTCT
Organism: Pungitius pungitius; assembly: GCF_949316345.1. NCBI lineage: Eukaryota > Metazoa > Chordata > Actinopteri > Perciformes > Gasterosteidae > Pungitius > Pungitius pungitius. Next base: position 15,741,666 of record NC_084900.1, on the reverse strand, counting down.
CACACAAACAAACACACCTGGTAATGGAAGACAGTGTTGAGTTTCTTTCTGCCGTCCTCCATCACGGAGGAATTATCCAGGTCCTGCAGAACCTTACTGTTGCTGCCGGAGTCAAACCACTCTGCAGAGAAATGGAGTGCGTAGAAGGGGGGGGGGGGGGGGGGCAGGGAGGCTGATATTAGACAATTTCGTCCTACATTTGGAGAAGAATATGCATGACAGGGGGCAGCCGTGCTCTAACTCTCTGTGTCACGACCTGTGGAAATATTCTTGCACCGTTAATCAAATCAGCTCTGCAGGCTGCGCGCCTTTTCAGAGCAATAACTCTTTGTGATTGTGACTGTACATTCTCCTCCGTGCGTTCTGTCATTTATTATATTGCGGCCTCGGGTTAGTTGAGCTCCATGAGAGGGATTGACCTTTTTGCAAAGGAGATTACTAAATCTCAGAGGGCAGCGGGAGAGAGGAAAGGAGGAAGATAATCAGAGGAAATGCGCTCTTACCCAGGTCCACGTCCTCTGCTCTGGGCCACTGGGAGAATGGAAGGTTCTTATAAAAGGCTTCCAGGATTTTTTCCTTCACCTGGCATATTGTGTCCGTGTTCATGACCCTGACGGGCAGCGAGTCCATGCCGCAGCCCTGGAAGGACACGCTCATGTTCTGCGAAAAATAAACAAGAGGGCAACGCATTTCAGACTCTGCAAAACTTTCCTCAAAGCTTCGCAGAGTCGGTCGACTCGATTGAAGAAGTTGCCCCCCGGGGGCGCTCACCTGGGGCTTGGCCTCGATGTTCTCGCGGAGCAGCCACTCCTCGTTGAGGGTGTAGCGGGCCTTCCCCGTGATGGCGTCGATGGAGCCCTTGTTGATTTGCTGCCTGATCGCACACAGCAGCAGGAAGAAAGGCTCGCCCACCGTTTCCTAGAGAGAGAGAGAGAGAGGCGGGAGGTCAAAAATGCCAGAATTTGGCTTTTCAACCCGGAGCCTGTGTGGTATCTGGTATCGTCACCTTGAGGTAGCTGTACATGCAGATGGACATCCAGTTGGTCAGCATCTTCTCCACCACGGACTCGGTGCGGCGCAGCATCAGTTTGGGGTTCTTGGAGGCCGACGCGTCGATCAGGTCCACCAGCAGATCTTTCATGATGCTGGTGTAGTACTCGAGCTTACCATGGAGGGCGATGGTGAGCAGAGACGCCAGGCTGCATCTGAAGGGCCAGAAAACAAGAGACGGATGAGCAAAGACATGCTTTAGGGAGGGGGGCGGGGGAACTTGCAGCGTCAGTCCCTGCGGTCAGTGATGCAGGAGGCGGCGAAGATTAGTCAAACAACAACAACAACGAGGCCCCATCCTTCCCACACCACCCGTGACGGCGGAGCCAAATGAAGGGCGGGAGAGTCCAGAGGTGGAGGGGATCTCCCCCGACAAAAGCCCCTTCAATCCTGCGGGAAAGCGGCGGCATCGGTCAGCTGACGCCCCCCCCCCCTCCCTGAAGCCTCTGGTGTCTGTGACGTTTACAGGAGAGAGAGAAAATAGAGACGCTCTCTGTGGTTTTTTAATGCTTTGGTTGAATAAAGCAATGAGTGGAATCTGCCTCGATTGATGTTTCGGACACGTTTCTGTTTTTTTTCTCGCTTAAAGTGGGTCTGTTTCTTTTTGCGGTGGCTGGAAACGACACTGCAGCACAGCTGTGGTCCTTAAAACCAGAACAATGAGCCGGGTGTCGGTAACGCTCTCCCGAGGTGAGAGGAACTGCAGGCAGGTGAGATTAATCTGTGGCGCCTTCGTGGTGGAGCTTCACAGTAAACACCTCACAATATGATCCACTACAACAATAAAGCTGTCAATCAATTTGATCTGATTCAAGATGCTCAAATGTGGTTTCTTTCTTTATTACTCTGTGACAATGAACTGAACACCTTTATGTCATCTCCTGCTTTGGGAAACATCAACAGCCAACAAATAATCAAAGAAATCAAAATATTCATCTGCAGCCAAAATAATCCCAATCCAAGGGGGTACGGATGGTATTAATGAATGAATCCAACCTGGACGTAAACACACGTGACTTCCTGCATTCACCTGTCTCGTACTGCGAAGTCCTTCTGCTGCTCCATGGCGTGGACGAAGGTGACCAGGAAGTGCTTGTTGTTGAGCAGCGTGGAGAACAGGGTGATGCCCTCCTCCACGTTGGGCCTCGTTGTGTCGGAGGCCTGTAGGTCGCACGAGGGGGGGGGGGGGGTGGAAACAGTTATTACTCAGCGGCGTTTCCCCTTGAGTGCATCACACACCTGCCCCCCCCCGCCGATCCACTTCCTCCGCCTCTCGCCCCGAGTGACCCGTCCGCCGAAACACCTCATCCATTTTTCACACCTCCTTCCTCCTCCTCCTCTTCAGGCCCCTCCCTCCCTCCAGGCCTCGATCGCCTCGGAATGTGCCGAGTGGACTTAACGAGCGCGGCCCGTCGGCGGGGCGGGAGGGGCAGGGGGGGGGGGGGGGGGGGGGTAAGATGAAGTCCTCCCTCTGGGCCGCGTATGGTGCCGGTTCGCGGGCTGACAGAAGGAGAACGGGGGTGTCCATGAAGATAAATGCCCGCCTGTGAGATTTATCTGCTGTGACCTGGAAAACACTTCCTGGAGAAGACGATGTGGATCCGAGGCACTTCATCACCGCCAGACAGAGCCCCCACCCCACACCCACCACCCCCCCCCGGCCCGAAAATACCAGCGCCGCTATCGCCGCCTTCTCTCTTCCCCGACACGTGCGCGCCTTTGTGAACGTGCACGCTGCTTCTCTTTGTAGCTTTCACTCCCATCCGCCCCCCGATTAAACACACACACACACACATACACACTAATACACATGGATTTGGAATGAAAAGCATACAGTTGGTGGACAGGAAGTGTGTCAACCACCTGCTGTCAACTTAGTGGCCACTGCGTTGCCTGACGAGCTGATGTTTTTTTGTTTTTTTTGTCACCCTGAATCACACACAAACACACACACACAGGACACACGGGACACACTCCTCGCACACAAACATTACAACAGGCCGTACGGAGGGCAGACTGTTCTTTCCTTCACTCCTCATCAACAACAAGCCCACTGCGAGACCACAATGCGCTTCGGTGTGACCCAGTTGAGGAGCAGGGGGGAGGGAGGAGGAGGAGGAGGCGAATCAATGTGGCAGAAGAAAAGCCAAACCGAGCGGCCTAATGGCTTTAACTCCTCACCTTCCAGTCCTGCAGCAGCGGGTGCGTCTCCGGCAGCGCACGCGGGCCCAGCCCGTCGTTCTCGTAGGCGGGCTGCACCAGGCTCCTCTCGTAATCCGAGCACATCTGGAACACACACATTAACGGGCCGGCGGGGTTCAGCGCGACAGACACACACACATACACACACACAAATAAATAAATAAAAGGAGCCGGGCTGAATCGGCAGCCCTGGGACCAATGGGGAGAATTTCACGAGGAGGAACAGAACACCGTGACACTCAACAACGGCCTGAAACGGCTTCAGGGCCAAGCCCTCCTACTGCAGCCGTCCCTCCAGCACAGCCGCGTTCGACAGGCGTTCAGAGTGGGTCAAGGTTTGTGTAATCGAGGAGAACCGGAAGCTTTAATGGAGGAAATAAACTTTTTTTTTCTTTTAAACCACAACGTGTCACGGGTTTCGCTGATTAAGCGGAAAAACTGCAGAGACAACAGTGAAGCAGCAACAGTTGAATTTAGGTTTCCCTCTACGCTGCTTTTCAACACCCCCCCCTCTCCCCCCCCCCCGCCCCCCTTCTCCACCTCCCCTCCCCGCCGCTCACTTCCTCCACGCCAGAAAGCGGCGTCCAGGTTCTGTTGCAACAAACCAGCGCGGCTGCTGCTGATGTAAACTTGCAACAACTGTGTGTGTGTTTGTGTGTGAGGGGGGAGAGTGGGGGAAAGTTTCCTTGTCTCGGTGCCTGCCATTGTTCTGTCTCCTTGGAAGTCCATGCCTGTGGTTGGAGGACAAAGCCTGTGTGTGTGTGTGTCTGTGTATCACATGCGCTCTCCTGCAGGGCGCCACAGCGCGCTGCACCTCGCTAAACGTGTGTTTAAGTTTCAAGGTGAGGTTTCATCCCGCTGAGGGGAAATATGCGACACGGAGATATTATTAAGGCCCCATTGAGAAAAATGGTATTGTCAGTCTGCCAGTTGAAATGAGATAGCGGGGCGGGAGGAATGGGCTTTCTCACCTTGGGGAAGAAGGTGCGGGTGACAAACTGCTTGTACTCCAGGAAGGGGATACCCTGGCTGCGATTCAGCTCCTTGGTCAGGTCCGTCATGTCCGTCTGCAGCTCGGCGAAGCCTGGGACGCAAACAGGACGAGACAAGGAGACGAAAGTCCTGAATCCCGGGTTTGTTTTTGGCTCGTCGGGAGAAAAAACGCGTCTCAACAGAAAAATCCCCCCCCCAAAACTCTATTCCAGATAAGAGCCAGTTTCATGTCACTTACTAAATCAAAAGTGCGTTGGTGAACAGTCGGGGAATACTGCACTCGGGGGGGGGGGGGGGGGGGGTTTGAGACCTGCTTACTTACCAAAAATACCAAGAACCTCCTGCAAGAACAATTTCCCACCATCCTTCGCTCCCTCTTAGCCTGCTTTTATCCCGTCTTACTATAAAGTGGAAGTTCCCCTCGCTGCATGCAAACCCCCCCCCGAACACGGCCACAAATCTATCTGTGTCCTGTGAATAAATAACCCCCCCCCCATCCCCCCATCCCCCCTTTCCCCACCGACCCCCCCCCACTCCTCCTCCCACGCTCCTGCTTCTCCTACTCGTGGCCCTGGCTCCTATCGCTTCCTCCCTCTCATTCCCCCCCCCCGCCCATCTCCACGCAATAAATCTGGTTGCTCAGACGCGCCGCGGCCTTCGTGCGGCTTCCCTTTAATGCCCTAGAAACAAGCGCGCGCACAAACGCACACAAGCGCACACAAAGCGCACAGGGGCAGAGTCGGGCGCCGAGCGCACGCAGGGCCTCGTGGGCGCAGCAGAGACAATGTGGCCGCTCGCTGTGTGTCTGTGTGTGTGTGCGCCTGTGTGTGCGTGCGTCTGTGTGTGCGTCTGATCGTTTGTCAAGACACTGGGGTTCATGAGTCACGCTTACTCGGCACAAATCTGTCAACTGTTGTGTCTCCCTCCCCCTTCAGACTGGAAACCATCTCAGACAAACACCTTTTGCACGCGCGCGCACGCACGCACGCACGCACGCACACACACACACACAGATATATGTGGTCAATATTTCTGTCCTCCTGCGGAGTCTTTTGTCATTTCAATCGAAACAAAACATTTCATTTCAGCTCCTAATAGTACACGGCTTGTGTGTGTGTGCGTGCGGCTTGTGTGTGTGAACACACCTTTTCGGATCTCGTCTCTGATCTGCGACTCCATCTCCTCCATCTGGACCAGGGTCTTCTGCCAGTAGCGCTCCGCCCTTCGGCTCTTGGTGCAGTACACCACGAGCGCTGAGGAACACGAAATGCAGTTAGATCCCAAGCGCGTCTCAACCAGTGGGGACGCCGCATCGCGCCACCAGACGCCAGCGCCCCCCCCCCGGGGCACGACCTGCAGGACGACCCGCAGGACCCGAAAGGTATTGGAGGAGGAATTTATAGCATGACGTTCCGTTCAATAGCGTCTTTTTGGAGCCTGTGAATAATATGTATCCAGCACAGATGTATCCAGCTGTGAGAAAATGTTCCTTATGTGTAATAATTATTATACGTATAAAAACATAAAAGGTCTGTGAACACGTACAAAAAGCAAAGTGTGAATATCCACCATTGCGACTAATTTTCACCCCAGCACCTGTTCAAAGAGGACAGAACGCACACACAGACACACACAGACACACACACAGGAACAGTGAGGTCTTTGTGCGTTCGAGGGCTGAGGCAAGTTTCTGCAAACTATGACCCCCCCCCCCTGAGTTCCTTTCATCTATTCCACATCTGGAGCATCCATCGCTACGGCAGCCGCACGTCACTTAGACTTACCCACAGTGCACAGCAGCAGCAGCACGCAGCACACCACGATGGACACCACGATGGCCAGCTCGCTGCCCCCCAGCTGCACCTTGGCGATGGTCCGATGAAAGTTCCCCACCTGCACCTGGAAGAGAGGAAGAAGGGACGCCCCACACACACACAGGTCACCGCTCGTCTTCTTTGGTTCTGCAGAGGGCTTTTTTTTGTGATGATGAAGCAAATTATAATTGAGGAAGACAAGTATTGTCCCCATGTGTCCCTAGTGGGGGGACGCGGGTGCACAGACACACCGTTTTGTTCAGGGACACAGGTGCAGACACAAATAAACGACGCCCGGTGGGTTTTTTGAGAAATGGCCCCGCGAGCTGTGCAGGAGTCACCGAGTTCAGAGCGACCCAGATGTGACAAGAATAGGACTCTCACTTCTGCCTCCTGATTAGTCAGCGGGCCTCTGTGGACCCTCCTCACATCCTTCCCCAATCCCAGCATTCTTCACAAAAAGAACCCCAGATAAAAAGCCTCCAATCCTCAGACCAAATCCCTCATATGCTGCTCTCCCTTTGAGGGTGTGTGGGGGGGGGCTCACTGGGCTCTCTCCTGCTTTCTGCTTTTCTCATTCCATCTTTCTCTTTCTGGTCATGGCATTTATTTACCACCGAGAGGAGGCCCTCCTTTCAGAGACGGGCCCCGGTGTAAGGGGGGGGGTTATGCTAGAAACACTCCTTCCATCCAATCCATTTCAGAGCCGAGCAAAACACACGGTGGGCGAGTCAAAAATAGACGTGCCACCGGAAAAAAAGGAAGCGAAGAAACAAACATGGCCGTCGGTTCTGCGGCGTCCAATCGGCACAGAAACCCTCCTCGCCTTGTGACATCCAATTTGACCCCTCGGCCTCCCGTTACGTCTTCGCTAATTGCCCGTGTTTATTCTCCCACATCCTGGGGAGCCACAGGTAGACGTTCCCCCCCCCCCCCCCCCGAGAGAGACAGACGGAGTAACGTGCGTCTCTGAGCCGTTGAGGCGAACCACTCAGTCTGGCTCTTATTTAAATATAGATGGACGCTTAACAAAGCCTCAGTGGGGACAGCAGCAGATGGGGAACGTGGGCAGAGGAGAGAATGCCTGCTTTTATCTTGATTAGTGCCTCTAATTGCGGACGGAGACGAAACAAAAAACACCAGCGAGTCAGCGGCGACGAGAGACGGGGCGGGATGAGGGAGCGCTGTTCCACCGCGCGGCGCTGACTGGCGGCTCGCCACCCCCACTGACCCCGCCACTTCACACACACACACACGTCTGTGACCGCGCACGGGGCCCAAAGCGCATCAAATCCATCACATGCCATCACGCGGGTCGGATTCGGCGACATCCTTCACATGGTCGAGGTGGCGTTTTGAAAGGTCGTCTTCGCCGTGTTCTACACTCACCGTGACGGGCAGCTCGCCCTCGTTGGAGCCCAGCAGCCCGCTGATGGTGCAGTGGAACAGCTGGTCGTTGTGGAAGCTGATGTTACAGGGGTGGGAGCCAATCATCACGGAGTATTCCTCCGGCACCAGATCCAAGTCGCTCGGCCCTTTCTGCGCCGGGGAAGGAACAAAAAAACAGCCGTCAGCCGGGTCAGTGGTGAGAGCCTCCCCCCTCCCCTCGGTATGAAGAGGCGCAGATTACATTCATCCGCGACAGGCACATATATGCATATGTGCGCGCACACACACACACACACACACAGAAAGCAGCTGTCACGTAGAGAAAGCCAACAGAAGAAGCCTCCGGTTTGGGCCGGAGTTCAGCTTAAAGCAGCAAACATTCCCGCTGACTCTCTAACTCCCCCCCCATCAAATGGCCGGGGAAGTTCTGACAAACAAACCCACTGACAGTCATCCCTTCTGGTGCCCAGAATAACATTCTCAGGGCCTCTGCAGGCGCCTGAGTCCTCGTCCTCCGTGTGGTGGACTCCTCTGCTTTCACACTAGTGTGTGTTTTGTTCTTAAGTGCAAATCAAAATCAATGGAATGGGCCCCCGAGGTCACATGAGATTTAGAGGCGGACTGTAAGTGGACTCCTCTGCTTTCACACTAGTGTGTGTTTTGTTCTTAAGTGCAAATCAAAATCAATGGAATGGGCCCCCGAGGTCACATGAGATTTAGAGGCGGACTGTAAAAAGGCCGCCATGTGAATACATATATTAAACCAGTTAGTCTGTACACTGTACATAGCTTGAAACGGACTAATTGGATAATCACGTTTTGTTTTCTTGGGATGTGGCAGCGTTTAAAGAAGTCTGCAGTTACTTGGTGATACACCGTGTTATTATTCATAGAAAGGGAAAATAACCCCCAAAACCAAGGGCCGTATTTGTATGGAACTGCAATTTCCCTTTAATATTGAGATGTGAGGAAGCGCGTGTTTATTCCCAGAGTGCTTCCGTGCTTTGATTGCACCCTCAAGGCCACCCCCCCCCCCCCCCCTCGGGTCTCTGTCAACAAATGCTTCCTAACACAAATATATAGGACCCCCCCCCCCCCCCCGTGTGTGTGCTGTTAGCATGTGGATGTCGTGCGGTGCCCCCTCGGGGTGATGAATCCGTGCAGACAGGTGCTTGGATCAGCCTGACCACGGGACCTCCCACTGAGCCCCCCCGCCCCCCCTCTCCTCCTGAGGCCCCCCGGACTGAAATCAAGAAGCCTCGGCAGGGGGCGGGGGGCTGGGGGGCCTTTGATGTGCTCGGTGTGCCTCTGGTTTACGTGAATCTGAATAAAGGAGACGCTCCAGCGGTGATGCTTTTGGAAGCAAGAAGCCTTCAGAGGATCCGTCAGCGGTTCTGTTGAATATTCATTTGTTTTTCAGATTGTCAATAGTTCTTTCTGCTGAACATTTGGGACAATCCGGGTTTTGTGTTCAAAGCCCTTTAATCAGGTTAAAGATTTGATCAGACATCTTTGTCCTTCCTTGGTTTGGGGCCGAATACTTTTACAAAATGATTCCCATCCACTGTGTTTGATGCAAAGTTAGCTAATTAGATTTATCCAGTAGGATGAAGGACAATTAGTGATTATTATATATTTATATACATGGTTCACGTTTGATACTTGCTTTGTTTCCTCTTGTTTCTCCATCCTTACCCCCCCAGGTGGAACTAATTCATGATCATCTTTCCCAAAAGGCTAAGTGAATAAAAAGGATTAAGATTTGACACACTGATTAAGATTTGCTTTTGCCACCAATTGCTTCTCTGCTGTGCTGAACGAGACTAATATATATATATACTGTATATATATATATATATATATGGTGCCTTAGATGTAATCAATACAAACAGCATCCCATTCAGTTAGACGTAGACGCCATTGACTCAATAACGTTTGGTGAGAGGAAGGTGAGCGTTGGCTCATCAGCGTCACCCACGTTGATGATGAGCGTCAGGGGCTCTCCGGGGTGGTGCTTGATCAGCTTCTCCTTGCTCGCAGTGAAGAACTGAGGGTCCTCCACGTACTCCAACAGGAAGTGACCTCCGTGTGGCTCGCCCTCCTCTTCCTCGCTGTCAGAGATGAAGGGCCGGTCGCCGGTGTACAGGACCCCGTTCAGGATGAACTGCACCGAGGCCTGCTGGGACTGGCTGGAGGCCGGCGACGGGCAGGTGATGGTGAAGGAGGAGACCACCGTGCAGCGCTGCAGGAGACAAAGTCTATTATCTTCCCATTTTTCGTTTTCTTTTAAATATATATAATTTTTTTTTTCTGATATTCATTTTCAATTTGATTAATTTCACGTTTTTTAGTTCCCTCAGAACAGAACTCTGTGTGAATGCTCAGTTCATCATCATAATAATGATTATTATGTATAATAAAAGTGTGCGTCACACATTCAGCAGAATGTTGAAGCATCAGTACAAACAGTATATTGTTAGGGCCATGATTTAAAGCTTGCCCCAATAGACACAAATGCTCCTAAAAGAAACCTGTTAAACTGCATAAATCAGTAGTTTATTTATGTCATTTCTTTAGAAAGGGATCTCAGATTTTACAATTCATGAGTTCTTTGTTATGTTGTTGTTCTTGTGGAGGCGTGATGGCTTCATGACACATTAAAAATACTGTTTTTCCAGTTTGTTCTACCTCATTAGTCCCCAGAGAGAGGAAATAAAGAAGGAACAAATTCAGATGACTGCTCACTTTTTCTCCAATTTCCAGCACCTCCATGGTGACGCTCTGCACCAGATCAAAACCCTGGCCTGTCACTGTGATGGTCCTGCCACCACTGCAACACACACACACACACACACACAAATGAGCAAAGAGAGTCACATCTCAGACGTAACAAAAAAAATGTGTCAAATTCCCACTGGCATGCAAATGATTTTAGGGCACTTCACCCAACGAGAGAGAAAAACGGGACCAGTTTGACTGATCCACACGCACACACAAGTCATCAAACACACTCCAAACACTATTTGGAACACAAAAGAAGAGGGACAATGCTGCACATCAGGATGACATCACGGCAAGGACCTGTGAGGTTTCAGGCCCTGGTTACTGGTGCTGCGGGAGGCTGGTGTGCCCACCTCAGGTAGCTCTTCTTCGGGTGGATGAAGCTGATGGCGGGGTTCTTCTCATACGCGTAGACGGCGCTGAGCTCCGCGCTTTGACACGCGTGGTTCTCAAACACCACGCACACCGCCACAGAGTCCGCGTGCGCCTGCGAGGCTGGAGGCATCGTGCACACAATGGTTTCCTCTGTTTTACTAAAAAATGAATAAAGAGAACATAATGTTGGGTTAGAGGACTTGAGACGTGACTCAACAAAGTTTCTTATTTGAAAATCTAAAAATGATTTGAATCGATCATAATTTGTATTTTGATTCCTCACTTAAGGCCAGTAATGTGTTTGGTGAGGTCACAGTGACCTTTGACCCCTGAATCTTGATCAGTTCGTCTCTGCACATGTGAAGCAATCTTCTCAAGGCGTTCCTGAGATACTGAGGTCAAGTGAACAGAGAGGCCCCCGAAGGTCACTGTGACCTTTGACATGCAACATCCAATCACTTCATCCCTCAGCTCAGGTGGACGCGTCAGATTTGAGAGGCTGTCCCCCCACCCCACACCCGCCAGAGCGGTCTCAAAGCAAGCGGTACTCACTCGGTGACGGCACACTCCAGCGTGCCGTTGACTAGGACTCTGACCCGGGAGCCGATGCCCAGGTTCTCCCCCCTGATGACGACCACGGTTCCCCCGGCCCGGGGGCCCCTGGTGGGCTCCAGCGACAGCAGCCTCGGGACCTGAGTGGAGACGACAGCGTGTGACCGAGCGGCACATGGGATTAATCACCAGGCGGCTTCTGTCACCGGGAGAGCGGACTGGGAGGGGGGGGGGGGGGATTGGCGTCGTGATGCTTTTCTTGACACCCGGTGAAATCATTTCTCGCCCTTTTGAGATTCAAATATGTGGTTTTTGCCGATTGGCTGAGACGGTGAAGGAAACCGCGAAGACACGCCCACGCTGAAACATGGCGGCAGGGGTGCACACGCGTGTCATATGTGCTCGCACAAAGACTCGCGGTCAGACGGTCTGCAGCTCCCCCCCCCCCCCCCCCCGGCGTGGACCTCGCCTCATCCTCCGCCGGCAGGATTCGCTTCCTCCGCGTTGGGGGGGGGGGGCTATTGTGCGTTTGTGTGTCAGCGCTGGCTTCGAGGAGGCAGATGTTTCCGTCCGAAGGCGCGAGGAAGGAGATGCAGCGGAGGCGCATATCCTGTCCACTCCTTCCCCTTTTTAACAGGAGTCATTAACCCCTCGCTCTCGCACCGCGTCAGAAGATGGGCAACCGGACCCTGTTCTGGGTTTTCTTATCTTATCAAGGGGTCGAGGGGGGGGGGGGGGGTTTAAGAGTTTCTGTGTGGGATCACTTACAGGCAGAGCTGCTCGAACAAGCACTGATTTACGGACCTCTTTGTTGATCCAATAAAAAGAAACAAAGGGTATTTCCACTGGCTGGATATTCCAAATCCAGCAGGGAAACCGCCGCGGGGTCGAGGTCAACGATCCGGCCCGCCTCGACCCGGGGACGACTTCACGCCGAAGGGGGGGGCCTTCCAACAATCGCCATATTTGTTTTTGCTGGCAGCGAGTGCGGCGTGACGACGGCGCTGGGGTTTTGCAGCCTGAAGATTCCCACACACACTCCTCAGAATTCCTGGGATCCACGCGAGGCATCTGTTAACAATCAGCTGACACTTGGGAAGGTTCTCCCAGCGGGGAGCGAGGGAGGAGGAGGAGGAGGAGAAGAAGGAGAAGAATGCGCAGGGCGAGGCCGACAGAACAGAGAAGCATCAGCAGGGTGGGGGCTGGGGGGGTAAATAGGTGGAGGGTACTCACTAAGTAGGAGAAGCTGTCGCTGGACGTCCCCGTCCCACTCTGATGCACGTCCACCTGGACCACGTCCGTCCTCTCCTGCTCAGAGGGTCCAGTGAGACACACCAGCCTGAAGGGGGGGGGGGGGGGGTTAAAAAGAGAGGGACCTCCTTGTTTGGTTTTCTGAACATTATAATCCGACATCAGTTAATAAAGATCAAACAAACGGGTGATAATGGATGCCAACACTCAAAAGAACATCTTCTGATTTCCATCTATTAAAGACTCGTCTTGGATGCGAGGGGGAACCGATGTGAAGATGAAGAAAGAGATCCCAATCTTGACAGCTAAACAAAGGCGCATAATCAATCTTGGAGGATGGTGGTTATGAACTAATTCATCAGAGCGTATTTACATATGGGATCCAATAAAGCCTTGAGATTTTGTGTATTAGAAGGTGTGATGTTCACAGCTCCGCAGACCAGATGTGTCAAACCACAGCGCAGATTAAAGGGCTGCTGAACCTTTGTGTCTAAAGGAACGACACGTTGGAATATAACCAGGCTCAATGGTGTAATGTACGCTGGGATAAATGTGCTAGACGAGGGGGGGGGGGGACACAACCTTTAGCAGCTCACGTGATCCTCCTCGACGCCCCGTCGGTTTATTTAGTCGGGGGCCTCGAGCTACGCTGGTTGTAAATTCCCGGCGAGTGATTGACAAAAGGAACGGTGGGGAAGAGCCGTGTGTCAGGTGTGTGTGGTGTGTGTACCGGGGGGGGGGGATCAGGCTGTCGGGTCTGAGACCACGGCCCGAGTGTGCTTTTAAATGTCAGGGTCAGACAAATGCTCCGTTTTAACCAGGACACACAGACACCACTGTGGCATTTAATGAGCCCCATTAAAACTCGAGCCTTAGAATCATTGTGAAATAAGCCCATCTGTTGGTGGCGATATGTCTGCATTGGTGCTCATTAATTACAGGGCGCATCAGGTAAAGAATGTCATCATGCTCAAATTACACTCCTGTCAGTTACGGGTCGCGAGGGTTTGAAGCTCTTTGAATAGAATCATCTCACATGATCTGATTCAGGGAGGAGATGGAAAAGAAAAAAAGGAGGGAGGGATAAAATCAAGCGCGACTATTCAGAGATTGAAGCCTGAAACAACAGAGCTGGAACCAGACTCCTGACGTGACGCTGTGTGATACGCTGAGCCGTAAAGATGAGCCTTATTCTGCAGGAACAAACACACCCATGAAACCAAAGCGTGATGAACCGGAGCATTTAAACACCTTCACAGGGTTGTGACAGTAAAACGTATTTAATACCACATAGAAGGTGTTTTTACGATGGACCAAAGTACTTAAGTATGAGGGGAACCCAGTAGAGACGATGTGGACGATTGGGTGAGAACTTCCCTGTAGGGATAGGGTTTGTAAATCTACTGAAAATAACGTCCATCATCAGGTTGAGAAAAAACTTAACTTTAAAACACTTTAAAAGTGATGAAACTTTAGAGCCAGCAGGTCGCTACAGGTCCGGCGGGCCGACTGAACCTCAATGAGCACCATCCACTGCTGCAATAAGCTCACGTTTGACGTCTGCTCACGTTATCAAACCCACCCAAAAAACACACTAAAACACAGTGTGTGTGTGTGTGTGTGTGTGTGTGATGTTGATGCAGTGTGATGTTGATGCAGTGTGATCCCAGTCAAAGGACTGTCCCTCCCCGGGACGGACACACAGCCCGGTCGACCTCCGCTCCACATTCCTGCTCCGCCCCGCCGGGCCGTGATATTATGGGCTCCAGGGGCCGATGTTTTGAAGACGTCTCCGATCATCTCCCCCGAGTGGATGACGGGGATCATCAACAACCAGGGCCCCCCCCCACAGGAGGCCCGTGTGAGAGGGACGCCGACGAGGAGCCGCACAGGCTCCTCGTGGCATGGGGTCACCTGCCCCCCCCCCCCCCCCCCCGGTTTGAATCTCAGACCGACTGAGGCTGTTTAAGCCGATTCAGGAGAAATGAGGTTTGTAATAAGATGAGATTAAACATAAAGGGTTTAAACTAAGGAGATGAGATGGCATAATGAGATAAAAAGGGAGGTCCCCCACAAGGACGGATGTGCGTGCCGATGTGCTGACGCCGCCGGGGGGGGGGGGGGGGGGGGGCGCTCTCTGCTGTCATAACAGGCAGCCCACAGGAGCCACGGAGGGAAAAGAATCACCACGCGACACGAGAACACCCCTGGAGTGAAATGCGATTCGCTGTTTTTCAGAAATTGTGCGAGGGTTTTTATTTTTTGAAGGGGAGGGCGGGGGGGGGGATGTGTCAGGCAGCTGGAGTGACAGGTAAGAGCCGCAGGTCGCCCTCAAACCGGTCTTAATACAATGATTGGCTTCAGTGGAGCGAGACCAGATAAACAGTTCCATTCAGGGAACATTACAGATACTGAATGGAAAGTTTGGATGGAACGGGAGAGTTCTGGTATGTCGGTGTCAGAGCGGGGTCCTGCGGTCTCCATGGTGACCGTGGGATGGTCGGCGATGCATAGTGATATTTGTGAAAAACACAGTAAAACATTCAATGGAGGTTGACGTTCAATTATTTAGACCGGTTGATGTATAGAAGGGTGATGATCTGTGATGGTGACCCATGGGAGGAGGTTTAATAACTCATTCAAATTTAGTCCAAATATGTTAGGTCAAAAAAATGTCAAGGGAAATAAGTACAAACATAGGAGGTCAAAAGAAATTTGAAAAAAAAGTTTGAAAAATGTCCAAAGTCCAAAAAAATGAAGGGGGGTAAAAATATATTAGGTTGGAAAATGTTTTGAAAAAAAAATAGAATAGAAAAAAGAAAGAAAGAAAAAAAGTGTAGGTCAAATAAAAAAAATAAAAAAAGGTTAAAAAATGATTTCTTGTCTTAAAATAAAAAATTGAATAGATTCATTCACTGGGCTTCCTTTAAAATCGTATTTTACTCCGTAGCGCTCTGTAAACAATAACAACATAATTCTGTCTCACTTATTGGTTCCCTGAGATAGAGGATAAAGGATGACTTTTTTCCATTCTGTCCATTCATCTTGTGAATCCATTACCCACAATGCAACTCAACAGTTGGGCTGTAGATTTATGGTGTGTCTCTAAACTCTAAAAGCCAGCGTTGCCAGATCCGATTCACAATTTCCTGCCCAACTTAAAAATAAAAAAATCCTAGAAACCGTCACGTGAGCAAGAGGAAACACGTAGTTTCAGCATCAAAGAGAAAGTGTGGCACTCGCTCAGACCTGTGAACACACTTTGATGTTTAAATGGTCCTTGTTTCCCTTTGTGGAACAGCTGTATTACAGGTATTCAGGGTTTTACAGTGGACCCCCCCCCCCCTTCAGTCTTTCCCCTGCAGATAAGGTGCCAAAGGTCCGGTGGCTGTGACCGCCCCGTCTGGTTCGACCCACTCGCTCCCCGCCGTCCACATGACCGCTCATCAGCCCGAGAGCAACGTCAGGTTGCCATGACGACGGGTCACCTCACCGGCCCCAATTGCAGCACAAATGCTTTGTTTTAGCAGGGTTTCAAACTGAATACGACATGCTGCGATTTTGTAAACCTCGACATTCTGACTTGTCGTCTTCTTCTTGCTTCAGCAGACACTTAAATGACAACGGACAACAGTCTGTAGCCGCACGTGTGTGTGTGTGTACAGTGATATATTATATTATATTATGCATGACTTACTCCACAGAGACGGTGAAGAACTGCACAACGCACGGCACATCTCCAATGGACGCGGTTACGGCTCCAGCCCTCCTGCCCAGGTTCCTGCCGTGTACGGTCAGCAGGGTTCCTCCTCCCACCGGACCCCTCAGGGGGGAGACCTGATAAAACAGTGAGTCAGGGGATCTTCACAAAAGACCTGTGGTACGCACAATGTGACACTGACCACGGCTGATAATGAACGTGACGGAGAATTAGGAGAATGATGCAGGTGCTTTGCGACGTGGAAGGGGGGACCACACGCGGGGAGAGAAGACTGAGAGACGCACACACACACACACACGCACGCACAAAGAAGACCCTTAACTGCGCCTGTCTGAGACTCTTCAGCCGCTAATCCTCTCCAGCGCATGCAAATAAAGAGCAGCCTAAGAGCCCCCTCCACGTCCCACGAGAGGGCAACGCCAGAGAGGGCTGCACAGGCGAGGTGGAGAGAAAGGTGCATGAGTGGGGAGGCAATTTAGGGAACCGAGTGTCGAGAGGAGAGTGAATGCTGATGGCGGCGGCGGCGAGAGAGAGCAAAGCCTCGACCGGGGGAGGGGGGTTGAATTAATGCACAGTGCTATTCCCTTTCATCTGTTTCCCTGCGTCTGCTCTGTCAAATTCCTCAGTAGCATTTCTGCCGTTGTTCAGAGAGCCTTTGGTCCTTTTTTAACTTCCCATTGGAACGAAAAAAAAAAAAAAAAAAGAGCACAGGGAGGGTCACCCCCCCGAATCACCACGGAGACGCAGCTTCCCCAGATAGCATCTCGGAAACGCCCAGACAGACGCAATCAACTCTCGTGTTGCCACCGTGGCGCGGCGAGCCCAGCTGCACCGGCGTGGCCCCCACCCACCCCCCTCGGGCTGAGCCGAGGTCAGCGTGACCCCTCGGTTTTATTAGCCCGGGCTCCGGCTCTATCAGGAACCGAGCCACAGAATGAAAACAGCACTTCTGTTTGGTCTAGGTGAGGTGGGGGGGGGGGCGGGGGGGGGGGGAGACACACGGACACGGCCGCACACAGATCATTTGAAGCCCCCCCAGAGTGACAGCAAGAATAAATAAACCGGCTAAAGTGTATTTGTTTTTATATTAAAAACAAACCCACATCCTGGAGTATTTCTGTGGCATCTACATCACAGGAAACAATGCTTTTGTGGTTGTATTTAGCTTTATATATATATATAAATATATATATATATAAAACACACATTCCTTCATACAGATGTGGCACCATTAACGCAGCTCCTCAGTGAGATACTCATCATCATCATCATCATCACGCTGTTCATTTACACCTGGGACGCGTCTCCGTTTCCTCCCCCCCGGAGGCCGAGAAGGTGTGAGGGCGCAGCAGGAATGCTACGTTTTCCCGCGCCGTCGGACCGCTTGGTCGAGCTTTTCCGGGTGAATGCGAGGGCCAAAAACAGGAAAGGTTCCCCCCCACTTCCTCCATCCTGTCCCCCCCCCCCCCCCGACCCGTTTATGTCTCTCCCAGATCCGCCTGATCCGTCTCTCTTTTCATGTGGTGGCTGAACGTTTGGTTGGTTCCTGTTTTGGTAACTCTAATCAATGTATTTTTTGTTTGAAGTGGACCAGCCCACTCATAACAAGAGAATAAAGGGCCTGCAGGGATGATAAATGTCTCCATTGTCTTACGCCGCTGAGCTCAATGCGGCGCATTTTTCACAATTAGGTGACATGGCGCAAAATTGAAGGAATAATGAAATCCTCCATGTTAATGATATTTTGCCGCCCGCGGTATAAATAGCAGGTGACAAAGCAGAGCTAGAAAAACAGGCTTCATTATCATTATGTCACGAGGTCTATGTGACAAAGAGCTGAAAGTGTGTGTCTGTGTGTGTGTGTGTAGCTTGATCTTATCCTCCTAAAGCTCCGAGTACTTGGGCTCAAACTCCTGTGGATTGTCTGGGAAAACATGGCTGCCAAAGTGTTGCATCACCCCCCCCCCACCCCAAAAGAACCACAGCCCCCAGTATTCTCCCCCCCCCCCCCCCCCCTGAGACAGCCATTGTGTGAGTGTGCGTGAAAGAGAGCATTGCAACAATGGTCCACCCACGCACACGTCATCTCAGTCGGGCCAACTCCAGTCCCGCGAGGAGTCCACGCGAGTTGGACTCTCACTGCACTGACAGCTACAAAGAGGGAGGAATCATCAGGGAATGCTTCAATATGTGTGTGTGTGTCTGTGTGTGTGTGTGTGTGTGTGTGTGTGTGTGTGTGTGTGTGTCTGTGTGTCCGTCCGAAGGCTTTGTTTTCGCCTGGCTCATTCCCTCCGGGCCGAGCAGGTTCTTATCTACAGGAAGTTCAAGCCCACTGAGCACCATGTGAGCCGTGCTTCCCGAGACCGCCCGCGGTTAGGGTTAGGGTTAGGGACGCAATGCCATCGCAGCCGGGGACAAATAAACGCATCCAATCATGCAAATGAGCGCCGTAAACGGGTTACGGGACGTCCCCGCCGCCGATGGGTGGGCGGCGGCCCGTCGGGACGAGGCCGCACTCAGATTGTGTGCGAGAGATAAACAGCCCTTGCGGTCAGTGTGTGGTTTTCCCCCCCCGCCCCCCTCGTTATGTTCACAAATCCCCCCGAACCCGTCCTGGTTCTCATTTGCTTTTCTTCTGTGGTTTCCTGCACAAAGAGCTCTGCACACAAAGCTCTGGTGAGCCGTCCACACGGTTTACACTCGGCCTGCAGTCACATGGGGCAGGAGGTGTTCCCATGCCCCGCCGAGTGATTGCAGGTTGACCCCTCCCACCCCCCCCACCCCTCCCGGCCCTCCCCTCCCGGCGGCAGCTGACGCCGGAGCTCCTCGCAGCGGGGAGGAAGGAGGCGGGGCTTGTAGCCCGGGAAGCTCACCTTGAGGATGTCGGGGGGCGGGCACTGGTCCACCACTGGCTGACAGTCGTCCCTCGGCCTGCAGCTGTTCTCGCACCAGCCGCAGAGGTGGCCCTGGTCCTCGCGGCCCCAGCACTGGGAGCAGTCCGAGCTGCCCACTGCACAGTTGTACACCTCCACTAAAGGAAGGGGGGGGGGGGGGGGGGGGGAGGGAAGCATTACACCAGTACACCGATCACTGAGCCGTGGCCTCCGCCGCGCTCCTAGAATTCCTGTTTTTATGGCGGACTGTAGGTTACCGCATGGGCTGTTTGTTCTGAATGAACACAAAGGGAAACGCATTTGCAGGATGATATATGCACGGCTGTAAAAATAAACCAGGGAGGAGAAAAAAGGGGGGGGAGTTGAGGAGAACAAAGCCAGCGAGAAACACACGATTATGTTCATGTTGCAATGTGCCTCCCAGAGTGAAATCCCATTTGTATCGCTGCACGCGCATCGGTGCATGCATTTGTGCTCATGTTGCAGTGTGTGTGTGTGTGTTTTCTAAAATGTGATGATTCTGCATGTTACGCAGCTTTCCCGTCATGTCCTTAGCAGAGCAGCGTGTCTGGCTGCGGCCCCCGGGGCTGTTGTTCGCATGCTCCACACATGGGCCGTGCACATCTGGGAGCCGGGAGAGAGGCACCGATTGGCTTGGAGCTGCCGCACCGCACGGCGTGCCAAGTTGTAACGACGCAGGGGCCACTTTCCATCATCTCGCCGTTGTCATGGAGCTCAGACTGCATTCGCGGCATCACGTACGGACACTTGTACCCCGTCGCATTCACAACACCTTAAATTGCGGCTCCCTGTGTTCTATAATAATTATGTGTAATTAGATGGTAGCAGAATGTGATAGTATGCTAAATTACTAGTTGGCCAATGATGTGTTGTAATAATAAACTATTATTATCGCAAGTGAAAGGCAGTCTAACACTGTTTGTCCCCGTAAGCGGTTCCACCAGGTCTAATCAGATCCTCCAGCCTCATCAGAAAAACAGCTTTTCGTGCACAGGTGAATTGCATTCTGGGAGCAGCAGCGGCGCGCGAGGTCATATTCTTTTTCCTTGTTTTTGCCAGTTTGTAATTACGCTCAAATGCAGGGGAGCCCAAGCGTAGCTAATGGAAACTGCATTTCTCGTGTGTTGTTTTTCACCCGCAACAATGTCTCACCTCTCATGGGCTGAGGGCTGTCCACGAAGACGTCCCGCGCCTGTCCGCCGGAGTGTCCCCCCCTCCGCAGGCTGAGGTGGAAAACCTGTCTCTCCTGACTGGTGGACAGCTACAAGGGAGAGAGACGTGAGGGGTTCTTAAGTCAACTTGACAACTAAGGGTTTTAGGATAAATGGGGTAGAAACACGGAGCAACAATGGAGGCAGTTGGGCGGCGAAGGCGCCGTGACGCAGCTGCAGCTCAGCTGCTTCGGACTCGTTGGCTCACTGCACTTACGGTCACTCCGCTGCACTTCACCGTGGAGCCGTCCAGCCACTCGGCCTCGTAGCGCTGCTCGGTGCCAAAGTCACACTGCAGGTGCTCCCCCTGTGCAAAAAAACCACATCAACCATCTCAGCAACGGTGATGTCACAGCAGAGCGAGATGACCTCCACCGACACGAGCTTCTGCAAAGACACTCTCTCTGGAACGTGCACGGAAACAATCAGGGAACTGAAATAACCCCAAAATAATTGTCCCTGCCAAGCAAAGATACAATCCATTCAAAAATTCATATTCATAAACATCTGGACGCCCGCATCTCTGCAAGTCATCTGGGAGCCAGAGTGATGAATATGAATTTGCTGTGTGAATGAATCACATCGAGCACACACCTCCTCAAACTTCCCCCGAAAATCAATCAAATTCAGATTAATCCAAGTATTTGTCAATCTGAATACTCAGTACACAGCTAGAAACGTTTCTTTATTTGTAATAATTCTGCACCTAAAGTTATCAATCAAATAAGTTGGGTATTTGATTCCAACAGGAGTCTTTATCATGTCTTTAATGCAGTCTATTAATTCGTTGTACTACCAGGGAAACATCGTGATAGAAGATTTTGGCTCAACTTCCAAGCTCAGCGCTGCATGTTTTTCTTTGACTGTTTATCACAGTCAAGTCTAAACAATTTCTTTCATGTTTATCCCCCAAAAAAGTGTGGGAGCCAAACCAAAATCCCCCCCCCCCCCCTCCCTTATTCCCGAGGGGTCTGAGTGACGACGACGACGAGACCTCATTTCCTGCCGCGGAGGAAATGATTTCCAAACACGCGTTTGTATAAAATACTTCTATCACATGCAGGCTGCCCGGAGGGAGCCCGTGTGTGTGGTTTCTCTTTTTTATGTGACTCAGTGTCTGTCGCCATGGCAACGCACCGGGAGAGGACCTCGAAAAAGGCCAGCCGGGGGGGTCAGACCGCGCCCGGCAACTAGTCCTCACCAGCGATGCAGTGACCAGCGCTCTTTTTTAAAAATTCTTCTCTCCTCCTTCTTGCTCGTTGACCCAAATCAGAAGCGTGCGGACATCCATCCGCGTTTCACTCGGCTGGAAGCGAACGCGCCATATGCTTCTGTTTCATTCCAATCATTTTCACAACAGAGGCCCGTTGGACGGAGTCCAAGTCCTGCCGTTGGGGGGTGGGGGGGGCTGTTTTTACCTCCTGGACGTTCCTGAGGGACAAGGTGAAGTCCTGGGCCATTTGGGACGGCGACGGAGGAACCTCTGAGGCCACCAGGATGGGACAGGAAACGGCATTCTGTGGAGGGGATGAGAGGTTCGGGGGCAGGAAGTGACATGTAGAAGTTAAAGAAAACAATGGCTTCGCCCCCCCCTCACCCCGGCACACATCCGCAAACCCAAAATACCTGTATTGTTTATCTGGAAGGAGGAGGAAATGAGAAGGGTGAAGCCTCTGCTCCGAGGGAAACAACAAGAGCTTCAAATAGAGACGATGAGGGATTAGAAAAACAGACCCACCGGACACCGTGTGATGGACTGAGCAGAACAGGAAGCCCCGCCCCCCCCCCCCCTCGTCTCTCCGTGACTCACATAGACCTCGTCCAAGTTTCTTCTTACTCGCTCGAAAAAGAACCTAAAATCTTACAAAATGAGTCCCGGAGGCCTCGTGCCGCTTTTTCTTGGATCTTTGAAGCAGGATTTATCGCTGCGATGCATTCAGGGCCTCGTCGGTTGGACAATAGGAGCTCTTTCTCTTTGCCGGGGAGGTCATGTGACTAAAAGTGGAGCGTTTAACAGCGACCACTTGAGCAGCGGGTGACCACAGGACCTGGGAGTCGAAGCTGCACTGGGACCAGTGAGGGACTCCTGCTGGGAGGGGAGGTGAAGCCCGAGAGGGGAATAATGTGACGGCTGATTTGGTCCCCGCGTCGCCGGGGACGACGAGCCGCGGAGCTTTAATTGGTTTCAATGAGGCTACTGCAGGTTTCAAAGCCTTTTTTTGTGCACTCGTGCCAAACATTTGCATTCCAGAGTAGTTTACACCCTCGTGGGGCTTTGTATCCCCCAAACGTCTCCCCAACCATTTGTACAGTTACCTACTTAAAATGAGGCAATACAATGCTGAGCTGAAAAAGAAGAAATGTATCTTTTCCCTGGAAAACCAGCGCAAGACATTTTGAAATAAAATAAAAATAGAAACACAATAAATGTACTCTTCCACATGCTGAGATATCAAACCAAGCTGCCAAAAGGAGAAACTTTAGAGGAGCTGTGAAATAGTGGGTTAGACCAAAGCCTCCTGAGGTTTTATGGATGGTTTTGACATCTCTAAATGCAGCGGGTGAGACACTTGTAACCTCGAACTGAGTCACCGCATGGTTCCTCTTGCCCAACCCGTCTGGGCCCAGATGATTGCAGCACACTGGGAGTCGCTGAGCGCCGAGCGGGATATCAATGTTACGAGACCCCCTGAAGGCGTCTGTTGGGTTTGTGGATTAACGGAGATTTTCTTTTTTTAAAAGCCGCTCACCTCCAGCAGGTCGGTGTTTGACTCGTCTTTGCCGGAGACGCAGAGGTGGTTTTCGGGGTCCCAGTAGCACTTCCACTTGGTGCTCAGACAGCTCACACATCTGTCACAGACGGACACACATACATGCAACTTAGTGTGGACAAAACAAGGTCAAACAGCCCCCCCCCGCAATCTCAGTAAATGCGGTCTTTATCAAAGGTTCAGAATGTGGCTCATTTGGTGCAGCTGAACTCATTGAGACATCAAAGTTTGGCGTGAATAAGAATAAGCGAGGATTAGTCACAGCCGCAGACATTCATTCCACAGTTGCAACACGGCGAGTCAGGAGGTCGAACCGGGCCAGAGCTGCACTCAGTGTGTGTGTGTGTGTTTGTGTGTGAGGGCGGCCTCCTGTCATTCTATCAACGTGAGGACCATTACAGGACCATTACAGGGGGCTAAGTGAGGACATTTCGGTAAGTAGGTCGAGACTCCATTCAATGTCCATTAGTCCGACAATAATAATAAAAAACACCTTGATACCCAAATCTCGTCCTGCGGCCCACGGTTTGTGGAGATCACGTCGACTTAGAAATAATGAAGCGCCTTGTCTAAGTTTGGGTTGCAGACGTGTGCGTTGTGGCGTTCGTGCTCAGCAGGAACGATCTCCGAAACCAACAAACCAAAATGAACTCAAGAAAACAACAAGTCAAACTAACAGAGCGCCATAAAACCACCTCCTCTACTCTGCTGTAATTAACATGGAATACTTTACTACTTTAATACGAGCCCTAAAGACAGAACTCAAGTATCAGATGCTTGTAAAAGAAACAAAGCTGCAAACGCACAACCAAGAACACAACCAAGCCCCTGCGAGCGCACACGTGACCTACGAGCGCGCACGTGACCTACGAGCACTCGTCTAATGGGCCCCCGAGTTCAAAATGAGCGAAAGAAACGTCACGGGTTCAGGTTGGAGTTTGGGAATTTGGACTGAACAGTTTTTTGTTTTCTAAGCGATAAACTTCAATGTGTGTGTGTGTGTGTTTGTGTGTGTTACTGCATTGCCTCCGGGAGGAGACAGATGTCCCACACTAGGAATGATAGCGCCTCCAGTGATAGCAGCACTCAGAGGAGGTCTCTGGACCGAGCAGGAGGTGGTGGGGTGTGTGTGTGGGGGGGGGGGGGGGCGGCGCTCTGGGGTAGGTGTAAAGGGATGTGGAGACGTAATCGAAACATGTGTGTGTTCTGATTAGAAGCAGACGGCCCCCTTCGGGCTCTTATCGGCTGCAGCTTTTCTGTTTTCCCTGACTCCCTTTCTGTCCCATTAAAACACACACATACACACACACATACACACACACACACACCTTAACACACACATTGTTCACTCTCCCTCTCTCTCTCTCCGCATGACCCAACACTGACAGTAAATACCCAGTAACGCTGCCCACCCCGACACATAATGACCATTCACACACACACACACACACACACTAAACACACAGTCGGGCTGACACTCTCAGGGCCTCTCAGTGGACTCTGCGGTTAAACACACATCCTCAATCACGTCTCTGTCAAAGACGAGAAGGGTCCAGGAGAAAAGGCTGGTTCTCAGAAGGGAGACGCGGAGCGGCCAGAGGACAGAGAGACGGACGAGAAGGACAAAGAGGACAGGGGACGAGAACCTGAGACTTAAAAAGCAAATAAAGCAGAGCGAGTGTGTGTGTGTGTGTCTGGTGAGGCAGGAATGCTGCCGTCTGTTTGTCGTTAACACTCGGTGAGAACCGACGGCATAAAACAGAAAACAACACAAAAACACATTTTAAATATATATAATACATATATTTTGTTCTGTCTTTTCTATGGTGGGCGAGTGATTCCACACCTTTGTTCATCTGGCGGAGTCGTGTTATGAATTAGTTTCCTCGGTGTCGGGCTGAGCTTAAAAAGGCTCTAATCCTTTTTCCTTCCCCATTGTGCAACTACATAACACAGCGTTTTTAAAGGAATTAAAGCTTTATTCCACCACATGGACCCGAGGCCTCTGACGTCGCCTCCACTTCGCTGAAACCAAAAGACTCCACCGTTGAGGTTTAATTGCTGCGAAGTGGCTCGTATCAATCTCGACGGATTAGTGAGAAAAAAAAAACACAAAACAAAAAAAAAACGCCGCCTCGCCGCGATGACACCGCAGCGCGTGGCAGCTGTGCGGCTTGCAGCCCGACGCCTGTGACGGCGGCGCTTTGCTCATTATCACCTCCGACAAACCGCCGTCTAATTTCACACTCCCGAGGCCGAGCGCACACGCGCGCCGGGCACCGCCCGTGCACGCGCGTACCTCCGACTGCTGCTGTTGTTCACGCCGCCACACTGAGTTCACAAAGTGAACAAAGGCGACACTCCCAAATAAAATGAAATGGAAACACACACAGACACACGCACAGACACACGCCAGTGCCCCACTGAGCCTCAGATCTGCCCATCAGATAAAGTGGATCCTCTGACATGGGCCAACATGCGAGAGGAAGCCAGCTGGATTGCCTGGAGATATGAATGAGAGAGGAAAAAAAAAAAGTCCTCTTTTGTGATCGGGCCGCACAAGTCACAGTCCTTGACAAAAACAAACCAAAACGCACACATCCAATTTCCTCTGGCTTAACGTTTACAGCGTGTTAATCCCACATTTGATCCCCGCAGCGAGGAACCTTGAGTCAGCGCGGCGCTGCAGGAGGAGGAGAGGGGGGCGGGGGGGGGGGTAAACTACGTCCGGTAAAAAGGACATTTACTTCAGGTTCTGTTCAGCTCTGCTGTGAAGTTGGGCCTTTTCACGCGAGGGTCGTGGGTCACGGCCTGTTTCGGGGGGGGGGCATTTGAGGCGCTGTGTTTTTTTTGGCACTGAAGGGGGGGGGGTCACGTTTTTTTCTGAATGAAGGAAACAAGTGGATGACTCACGGCGTCTTGAGGTGTATCGCTCCGGTCCTCTCGCAGTCGTAGATGACGAGGCTCCCAGACACCACAGACGTGCCGTTCACTTTTATCGCCACGGAGACAGTCAGATGATCTGCGGGGGGGGACAAAAGGTTGCGTTCAGGTCAGCGTCGATGGCCGCGCGGCGCCGCGGGGCGGGGCGAGCAAAGGGGGCGTCTCCCAAGCCTCACCTGCGCCGGGGGGGGTCGGCCGGTAGCTTTCTCGCGGGAGCAGCGGGCAGGTCTGGATTTGAGCGGGGCCGTAGTCCAGGTGCACCGTGGCGGCCGTGGAAACGCCGGGGCCGTACTCGCACTCCACCCGGGACCCTGCCAGATCGGGAACGCTGCCGTTTATCAGGATGCCGACGTCCTGCGTGCGGGGAAACAGGAGAACGTGAAACACGGCTCATATATATGTATATATATATATATATATTTATATATATATATATATATATATATACACATTTTGCAGGGTTTGTGCGGTTTTACTTCAAGTTGCTACAGGAGCTAATGTGTAACGAAGAAGCAGATGGCGCCGTGCTACATTCACGTCTAAATGTGGCCATGTGATGAAGTATGACAGACGTGTAATGAGAACGATAACACCTCACTGACATTCCTGATTTTTCGGCTAAATTATTCCGATGAGAGGAAAATGGGGAAGGGAGGGTGCGGGGGGAAGAGGAACAAAGATTTCTGCGAGAGGAAGCGAAAAGGATGACTCGCGGCTCAGCAGATAGCGGCTTGAAGAGGCCCGGCGAAACACGCGCTAAACGCGTCTCAAACGTCTCTATTGTTCGGCGGAAGCGGCCATTTCCTGCCGAAAGGCCCCCCGACTTCCTGCCTGCAGCTTCCTGTTTGAGGAGACAACCTTGAGTCGCCGCTTCCCGAGGCTGTGAAGGATGCCCGCGTATCGGGGCAGCTGTTGGATCTGTTACAGCCCAAAAGCCAAACTGACCTACACGACAAGCAAACACCCTCGATTAACGCAGCAATTAATGACCTGTCGTCTCTCGCTCTCGTCTAATTACGAGCTGTAACCAAAGGTCAAATATATTCAAGGTGTCAAAGATCGGCGAGCTCATTATCGTTGTGCTGTTGTGCCTGTACGAACAGTTTGCCTGTCGTGGAAGTGTATGCGAGACACGAAGCGGCGACGGAGCTCGCGGCTTTTGTTTCATCGGGTTTTTCTGAAAGTTTTAACTCCGGCGTTTGATTTCCGACGCTCTCGAAGCTGTCTTGCAACTGTCAGAAATGAGCTGTAATTTATTTCCAGGTGCGAGTGGTTCCATCAACAGCAGCCTCAAAAAATGGATCTAATCTAGCATGCCGTGTGACTTTTTGCACATACCACCGTCACTTTTTCCGACACACTTGGAATTACTGCTTGGAATAGAACGAAGGTTCCGTAGACGCAAACATCAGCCGGTTCACGTATCAGAGGAGTTATAATTTTAGTCAAAGATCATCAGTTAAAAAATAAAGTCTATGTCTGGTTCGGCTGAAAACAGAACGCCAAAAGCACTAATTACCCCAAAATGAAAGCGCTAATCAGGCATGCAAATGCTAAACTAAAGCAAGATGGTTTATTCAGGTATTGAAAACATAACAGAGCTGACACAATACAGCCCCAGTATGATTTAACTATAACTACCGCCAAAAGGCCTCGTTATTAATCATCAATCTTCTGATCATCATTTCAATTTTGTTTAATTACACATCTGCTATATATGAAATCACAGGTTGGCCACATTAGCAGAAGAGAGTGACATTAACAATTTGCTACAACTGCCACTGAAGCCGACTGAGAGAAATGGAGACGGGCCACTCCGAAATTATAATAATGAATATAATCACATCAGATGATACGATGACCTCTATGAGGCCGAGATTCCTAAATGCCACAAACTAATTACACGGTGGCTGAAATACATAAAAGGGGGCAGGTATCGCACAAGTCGATATTAATGTGTGATGAAAATCAGCTATTTAATATTATATTTTCAGATGGAAAAGTCATAGTCCAGTCTGCTACCCGAGAGTGCAGCTGTTGATTTAATAATAGCAATAAAGTTGTCACTTTGCCTACACAAATACATCAGCCCTTCGTGACTTTATCAGCTGAGTCATAATGAAAGCGTGTATAAGAATACCCAGCTTTAAATATGCTGCCCCCATTACAAACGTTCCTTGGCGCGGGGGGGGGTGGGGAGGTTTTACCTTGATGTCTGCGGCGATGCTGATCTCCGGGGGCGTCAGGGTCATGGTGGGACACTGCTGCAGGCCGTCCCCCATGCTGATCCAGGAGCGGGCCTGCAGGCCCCGGGCACACTCCTTCTGGATGGTGCATCTGGACAAAGTGACAACACGAACACGTTCACTTGGTGTGTAGATCGGATCAGTGCACGGAGCGGGCGGGATGTCTGGAGGTTGCTTGCAATACGTTGTGGAAACTAAAATCCAGAAATGCAATTTTCCTCGCTGGTCTGCAGAGAGAGAACTGAGCTGCAGAAGCTGGCGCAACATTTGTTGTTAATGAATGTTTGTTTTTCTTCCAAAGACTAAATCTTACAAGTAATCAGTAATCACTTTAGAAAATGTCTATTTTAGACACTGTTGTTTAATTGTTAATGTCATTTTAAACACAAAACTGCACATTTGATCATCTTGGAGGAAGAACTCCAACGGCGGGAAAATGTTAAACTAGCGGCTCTTCCAGCTAGCTTAGCCTAGCGGCTAGCTTAGCATAGCGGTACTGTGGTTTGATTCCTCTGCACAGTTCTCCGCTGTACGTCTTCAGCTCCCTTCTTGCTGTCTCTGATCTAACTGACTGCAGCCAGCGTAAAATAAATAGTACGTTAACTATGTTAAAATACTTTGTCGCATTCATCTCTGCCACATTAATCGCATGGATCAGCGCGTCTATGTTGACAGCCCTAAAACGAATTGGTTGTCAATGCCTCAGTTGGTAAACAGCCATTGGAGGAGCAGGCGGAGCTTTAGGGGTCAACGCTTAATCCCTCGGGAGGAAAGGACGACACTTTTGTGTTTCCATTTCATCCTCGGACTCGGCGAGTTCTCACCGTGGGGTTTCACGGTTCGCTTCCCACGGATTCATGGAGGTGCTCCGGTCTCCTAATGTCACATTCAGACCTTCGGCTGTCAGCTCGTTCGACCCGACCACGAGAGACTACTTGACTCTAGGTCACGCTCATCGCTATGGCAACACATCCTGCAGCATCGGGCGGGGGGCAGGGCGGGGGGAGGGCAGTCAACCAAAAGTTGAATAAAATAAAACATACGGATCCTGGCGCCTCTCGGTGAAGGCACAGAGGATACAGTGTGACTATCGTGAATGCGGAGAACAGGAGGATTGTGAGAGTGCCTTCAACAAGCAAGGTGGCGTCGCACCCTTCTGCTTCACTAATGAAGCTCGCTGGCCGCTGGCACAGAGCTCGGTTCATCCGCGGAGCGGCCTGCAAGGACAAAGTGACCTCAGAGTTAGGAGGAATCAAATGGGGGCCCCCATTTGGCAGTGTCCTAACAAGCCACATAATGAGTTCGCCACTTCCCCCTCGCACGCGCGTGTAGTTGTTTTTAAAATAAAGCGTGTGTCTGTGCGCCGCGCGTAACCCCCCCCCTCCAAGTGTGAGTATTTGCATCCGGAAAGCGAGTGTGTCCAGATTCTCCGTCCCATCGGCGCTGAGGGACTGAGAGGAGCCACCAGGTCCGCCACACCAGCTAAAAATAACACAAAGATCCCCGGC
Source organism: Pungitius pungitius (assembly GCF_949316345.1). Taxonomy (NCBI): domain Eukaryota; kingdom Metazoa; phylum Chordata; class Actinopteri; order Perciformes; family Gasterosteidae; genus Pungitius; species Pungitius pungitius. The sequence continues at coordinate 15,711,944 of NC_084900.1, read as the reverse complement.
ACACTAATACAATGCTAACATGCCATAGCCGCCGTTAGCATGTGGCCTTTTGTCCGTCCAAAGGTCCCCAGCGCAGAGTTTAGAGCACATCTGAGTCGGTGGCTAACAGCTAACGGCGCTAACAGCTAACGGCACTAACAGCAACGAAAGCGGTGACATCTTTGCTTTTAGTCGCTCAGCGGCGCGTTGGGTCTCACGCGCCTCCTGAACCTCCTGAGTGCTAACAGTAAAAACACTCATGGAGAGCAGAGAACACAGAAGCCCAGGTTACAATTCAAATCAACATTGTTTCACTTCATCTTCACATCCTTCCCCATCAAACGTGTGGAATCTTTGAGATATCATCCCAAACCTCTCAAGCACGAGCTTCTGTCCCGCGTGGAATGGTATAAAATTAGCCATGGGTCCAACGGGGACGTGTAAAAGAGGCATTTGATGCTAACTTTCGGTACTTTTTGGCACTCTGTGCCACACACACACACGTAGCAGTACTTGAAAGGACTGAAGCTTCCATCTCAGCCACATCTTTAAGATCACAGGCATTTGTGACGTGAATTATGTCGCTTGTGTGGGTTTATTTAAGTTTCATTTTGAAATCCTTGCGTAATGCACAACCTCCTCGTGGCTTGCAGCGAGGCCAAAGGGCCCTTCTTGTTCTCCATCTCGAAGAATATATTTAGATTATCAAGTAAACTCTAGACTGTATCTTTAAGTAGTAAATACATCATAGATGCCACTCGACATGAACGGAAGCAGGCGTCCAGGAAACGTCATTTTATGATCTCAGACATGGAGTCTCAGATGAATTTGAAATCACATCATGAAGTCTTTGTCTATTGTGTCTATTTATTTCCTTAAATGCATTCAAGACTTGCCTGCTTATTTGCAAAGCTCTTTGATCGCGTGCAGCCGTGTGTGGAAATACATTCCTAGCACCCTAAAAAAAACAACTTTACACATACGGTACACACACACACACACACAAACACACACTACTCAACCGCTTCACAGCGGCGTGCTGACTTTTCAAACAGCTCCTTAAAATAAACAGAGTCAACATATGCAGCTACAATCTGACCCGAGAAAACTCACCACCTTCTGAGTGTCTGTTCGACAGAGAAGGTGGGAAACCGGCGAGCAGCCGGAGAACGTGCCGCCAACGGCACGCACAGACCCACTGTGAGAGGAGCGTGATGATTTGTGAATCCAGAAGACAGCGCGTGACACATCGTTTGATTTAAATGAAGACATTTAAGTGCTTTCTTGTGACACGTGAGAGCCAACGAAGGGACGTTCTTCGACCCCCCTCGACCTCTTCTTTACTCCAACCGCCCCCCCCCCCCCCCGATCCCTCGGGCTCTGAGGCCACAGCTCAGCGGCTGGCGTGACTGGCCAAACGCACAAAAAAACAACAACACACACACACGCATGACATCAGCTCCCTGGCCTCCAGACAGGGACGCACACTCGCGCCGACACTCACACACAGGCGTGCACACATTGACATTTGCTGGTCAAAAGAAGCAGTGTGCGCTCTCCCACCCACCAGCATCATCACAATCAACGCTGCTTTGTAGAGGGACACGGAGGAGGACAAGGGCCCTGCGGGGGGGGGGGGGGGGGACCAGGGAGACAGAGAGGGAGGTTGAGAGCGGGATAACGAAATACTCAAAAGCCACTGGAAAATACGAAGGCGAGGAAAGGGAGGGGGGGGGGGGGGAGGAGGTAGGAGGGAGGTGGGGAGGGGGGGCAAGAAGGAAGTTGAGGGCAGAGAGAACCGCGAGGGTGAAAAGAAAAGAAAAATGCAGCGAAGCGAGAAAAGGACGGAGGATAAAGAGACGACACATAGTTAAATCAGGAGAGGAGACGAGGAGATGACAGGGAGACAGTCTGACCACATACACACACGCACACAGAGACACGCACACACACACACACACACACACACAAACACAAACAAACAAACGAGCGCCGCTCGACGCCACGCTGTGGCAGCGTGCTCCCTCGCTCGCTCACACTTGAGCCAAAGTCGCTTCCTTCCCCCGGACACCCAGCACCCAGGGGAGCGCTCAGGAACAAAGACGTGACCCCCCCTTCGCCCCCCCCCCCCCTCCTGAGGCCTAATGAAAAGCAAATCAATTCTGCTTGATGCAAACAACAGCTTTTCCAAGCCCCCCCAAAACACGCCGCCACGCCCGGGGCGACATTTTGAAAAAATCGAAAACGAGGGGTGATGAAAACCTGCCAATCGCATCGACTTAAAACATAAAGGTGTAAAAACGACGCACTCAAACTGCTTTGTCTCCAAACGTGTGATCCCTGCTTGAATGCAGGCGGTAGACACGTTTCCACCACTTCTAAACATCTTTTCCCCTCGTTGTGCTCACCGGCTCTCCAGCGTGCACCAGCCGCAGTGGGCGTCGCCGGCTCCCAGGCAGTCGCCGCAGCTCCTCCACTGGTCGCAGTCCGCCACTCTGACCCTCAGCATCTGCACAACAACAACACAACAACAACACTTTGAACACCGCCGCTCCACGCCACGGATCCCCCGCCGAGGAGCCTTCCTTACGTGGTGCGAGGTCATGAGGTAGAGGAAGTTGCTGTCGTTGGGGTCGAAGGTCATGATGTGGTGGACCGGCTCGCTGGCGGGCAGCTTCAGGGTCCACTGGTTGGCCACGGTCATGTTGGGCAGGAGGGTGAGCTGTGGAGGACACGTCAGGTTGGGACGTTGCCGTGAAAAAGCACCAAAAGGGCTCCACGAGTACTGAGAGATGAAACCGCAGCAGTTTATTTTCTGTTGATCAAGCAGCTCAGTTCAAATTCGGGGACAGGTGTGTGTGTGTGTGTGTTTCCCTAGAAGAAGCATTTTATTCACTTCCTCCACCTGCTTTTGGCAGCGGATTCGTGGGAGCAATCCCCATCGCGAGCAGTCCTCCGACTCGCCAGCGCGAAGGTGGTGCAGGGAGATAAACACCTTCTTTTGTGGGGAACCCCTGGGACGGAGCACGCAGATCAAGGTGCGAGGGTGTAATGGCTGCCGGCTTCTGTTAATTGTACATTGCTTAAATCACCAATCACCGAGCCTAAGTTTATTTCAGAATGTCCTTTGTTCGAGCCGTGTGCCTAATCTCGTTTTTTGCCGAGCCGTCATTTATCTACGCGCTGGCCTTCCTGCAGGTCCAGATAGGGAAACGAGTGACATGTTCTCTAGCGCACACACACACACACACACTCACACAAAGCTGTGTAGCAATAACAAACTTTGCCGACTGAGACTTCCTGTCACACAGACAGTGAAAGCCCCCTTCAATAGAGACATCCTGAGGAACTGGCAAACTGGCCGGCATCTGGTGAGAAGCACAGGTTCCTTCACTTCTCCATCCGCTGAGCGCACAAACCCACAAATCCACACAGACACACAGACAGACACACACACAAAACAAACACCACCCACTGAGACGTTGCTGGTTACTGTTCAACCAGAGCAGACAAGAGCTGGTAAACCACTGGCTTAACCTGCAATCAGAGGCCTTATCTCAACCCCCAAATATCACTGTCGGTTTTAAAACCCATCGAAACACACACACACACACACACACACACACACACTACTGCTGTGGAGATAGCAGCCTTCACAGGAGCAGCAGAGGAGCAGGGAGGAGGAGGAGGGTGGAGGGGGGTGGAGGAGGGTGGAGAGCTGTGGCCCAGTGCGCCACCAGGTCAACCATCAAAACACCTGCTGTTCTGGCAGGTCGCTCTGACTCCATTCTCTGTCTATCTGCCTGCAGATGAAAGGCCCCATTCAAGGTGTGCTCAGCTGCTGTGTGCGTGTGTGTGTGTGTGTGTGTGTGTGTGTGCGCGTGTGTGCGTACCTGGGTGTAAAGGAGGGAGAATAAAGGGACGTGAGGGCAGGAGGGAGAAAAAGATGAAGTCTATTTGTTTGCAAAAAACGCGAATCAAAGAGCCCTTTCATATTTGAGAAGGAGATAACGAACAGAACTGAGAAGTAGAGGGATGGGGTGGGGGGGGGGGGGTGAGAGGGGTGCGGGGGGGGGGGGGGGGTGACGACAAGCGGTCACTGCGAGCGGCGGGACAATGCAAGTCAGCTGTAATGGGGGAGGGAGAGACTTCATTAAGAAATGCATGTAATTACAAATTACTTCACTGAGGGAGGGCCCTCTCAGAGACAGTAAAGGAGGCCTAACTTAATCCCAACCACTGTTCCCCTGTGTTTAGACTGAGCCAAACTCCCATTACGCACACTAACAGCACCATTAACCTCTGAAACAGCTCTGTCCTCAGGGCTCACACACACACACGCTGCCACACACACACACACACACAGACACACACGTACATACACAAACGGACATAAAGCTAAATAAGCAGTATGTTGTTGCCCAAGGTCACAAAAACACCATGTGTCCTCCGTAACGAGGCAGACACAACACAACACACAAGACACATAATTAGGGTATGCGTTCAACTCTGAGTAAACACACAAAATCACTAAACCACTCACACTGGCCCACAGACAAAGTCAAACACCTCTAAACACAGTGAAGCCTGCAATCAAGCACACACACACACACACACACACACACACACACACGCACACGCACACCCTACCAGGCCCGGCCGGCCTGATAGGTGCAGTTTATGGCGTTTTTCTCTCCACCCAGCTCGCTCGGGGGGGGGGGGGCTGAGTCCTGCTCAGTCGACTGCTCCTCAGACAACGAGCAGGTCTCAGGACCATCCGCGATGGGTCATGGATGAACCTACGAGATGAAAGCAGACCTTCCTCTCTGGCTGTTTCATGGTCTGTTTTTTTTTTTGAAGACTCAGCAGCCACGCCGCAGCGGAACAACAGATACAAGCTTCAGGCCTTTCCTCATTACATTAACTTATTTAAGTGGTGACTATCAGCGGTGGCTGTGTTCAGACCTGAGGTGGCGTTTGCTTTGGAAAAGGTTCAGCAGGTGTGATTTGGAGTCAGCCTCTGGCCACGCCAACGTGGTGACGCTTGACTCGATGAGTTGGGCATCAACGCGACTCAACTTGTAGCCTCTCGACTTGAAAACCATCGCTGATTCAAACGGTGTGCCACCGATGCATGAGCTCAGCTTTATTTCCCCGCGTACACCAGCGTTCGCTCACTTGATTTGAACCAATCGAGTGTGACATTAAAAAGCAAAACTAAATCTGTGTGGTGGGAACCAAAGCGGAGTTTTTACAAGACTCCAGTCTCCAAGTTTAGGACGTGGGACCTGCCATCCACTACTTTCTCATGCCCTCAAGACGTGATTTAAAACTGGCAAAACAATGATTTGGCCCCACGCGAGTTACTGAGTGTGTGTGTGTGTGTGTGTGTGTGCGTCTCACCTTACGAAGTCGTCCACTGCTGGTCCCCAGGAAGACCACGGTGTGGTTGTGCACGTTGTCCACGGACACCGAGCTGAGGCCCGTGTATTCCACCAGCGGGGCGGCCCTCAGGGACCTCCGCAGGGCCAGGGGGTGCTGCAGGTGGGCCGCGCCGCAGTCCAGCTGGTCGGGCTGCAACTGCAACACAAGCGACGCACAAAAACACACACAGACGCGCAATTGAGAGAGCTCGGGGCGCACGATGAAAGCAGCGAAAGGGCCTTGATAGCGGCCGCCGCGGCGGCGCCGCTCATTCCTCCCAATCACTTTTCAGACATCTCGGAGCACTTGAAAGGGGCTCAACGAGGGTCGTCAACACTCATCAGACGCCGCTTTTGTCAAATCCTCAGCGGGCAGCGATAAAACGTTAGTGCCACGCGTCGGTGAGCATCGGGATCTGTTGGGAATTCTCGGAATATCTCAGAGCGTGCAAAGGCAAAAAAAGGGAGAAAAAAAAGGGAAAAGAAAAACAGGGAGAATTAAGCAGAGAGGGTATTTGCAGAGTGGTTTCCCACGGGCCCTTGTGCTCGCGGCCTTGTGTCTCTTATCGTACATTTTGTCTGGCTTCGCCTCTCTGCCGGCCTTCAGACTGCAGCAACACGGATGTGGAACTGAAGAACGACTCGATTTGAGCGGCGGGTCGGTTGTGTTGCTCCAAAGCTCTGCCCGAGTTTATTCTCAACTGCTAATGTAATTTGTAGTTGGCTTTTGGTTGAAGCCAAATATGAAGGAAAAAAAAAACCTCAAGCACTTTGATCCGAGCTGTTGTGCATGGAGATGGCATCCAGAGGACTGGTCACGAGAGAATCGGCCCCCGGGGGGCCACGGGCCACAAGGCAGCCCCAGTGTGGAAGAGGGGGGGGGGGGGGGGGTTGACAGCACAGTGGCCACGGGGCCCTCCTTTGACCTCAGCTCCGTCTGGCAGAACAACCTCCATGTAAAAAGTTTAGATTTCACAGCATTCCGATGACGGACACGACTCAATGAGAAGAGCAAAGTTCGCTCCGGGGCAGATGGTCTGTTTCATGCAAGTGGAACGCATGAAGACCAGAGTCGGCCACGTGTTTTACAACAAAGCCGCCCTTTGATTCGCTGATATTGGCCCTAAAATTGAGGTCCGTTTATAGCGTGTAAAGGGAAGGAGACATGTCTGAGCTTCAGGACAAAGAAGACCATTGGGCTCTCTTCACATTTGATAAGACAAGGGGAGCTGCTGGATGTCAGGGGGGAGTCTCACCCTTCCCACAACCCCCAGCGGGGCTCAGGGAGCATCTCCCCCATCTATCATGACCTCTCCTCGTGACACGCGAGATAGCCCGCAAGTCCAGAGCCTAGGGGCCAAGGGGAGAAAAGGGAAAGGGGAACCACCCGAGATCCACAAGCGCGTTCACGTCTCTGTAAATAAGAAGCGGGCTTTATTGTAATTACAATAAAGTTCTAAACCTCTAACAACGTTTACTCGCTTCAACGCGCCATTTAGCCTCAAATAAAAAAACACTTGAACTTGAAACTTGAAGAGTAATATTTGGGTGTTTAATTACCACCAGGTTCCCCTTCTGGACGCAGGCGGCCCCGGAGCCCTGGATGACGCTGTCCAGCACCTGCACGTCGCTGCTGGGCGAGTTGGAGCAGTTGCGGCGCCCTCGTCGGATCTCCTCGTCAATGTCGCCGAACTTGAAGGCGCACAGCGCGGACTTCCTGTCCGCCTTGGTGAACACCCCGAACAGGTAGGGCTCCGAGCCGCGCCCGTCCCGCGCCTGGATCTCCGCGGGGTACACGGACAGCAGCCGGTTGTAGATGTCCCCGTTGGAGCCGCACTGCAGCGGCATCTGGATGTAGGACTCCGTGAGCTTTCTGCTCTCCGGCCCGCTGGGCTTCCGGGGGCTCTCGGTGTCCAGGCAGATGCGGGCGAGGATGCTGTTGGGCTGGCTCTCCTTGTGGCCCACCTTGGCGTCGTTATTGAAGGCGATGTAGGAATAAGTCTTGAGCGCGAACGCGTGGACGAAGTTCAGTTTGTTCTTGGTCTTCACGTCTTGTTTGATCTTGAACACGTTGTCCTCCGACGGGTTGATGTCGTAGGTGAAAAGTCGGGATAAATCATTGATGTTCAGCGCGCGGATGGCGATCTCCGGGGTGTTTTCAAAGCGCAGGTCCTCCTTGCTGTGGTTCTTGGGGAAAAACTGGGTTCCGGCCCCCGTGTAGGTGGCCCCGACGAGGAGCCGGGTGCTGCCCCCGTGGCTCTTGAAGATGAGCCCCACGGTGGAGGCGTTCGGGTGGTTGGCGGCGATGTTGAGCATGCTGGGGAAAACCGTCTTCTCGCCGTGGTGCGGGAACTCCACCGCGATCCGCGAGATATTCTCCATTCTCCGCAGCTCGCAGAAGCCCTGGTACACGGAGCCGCACACCAGCACCACCCCTTGCTCCCGGTCCAGCTTCAGCAGCTTGTTGTGGTTGTCGGTGAGGGACTTGGGATGCTCGCACGGGGCCTGGGGCAGCTGGGGCGCGTGGCACAACAGGTTGTCCTCCACCGGGCCGGTGCTCCTCTCCGCCTCCACGCCCAGGGTGCCGTTCAGCTGGTAGACGGCGTTGACGGCGGCCAGGTAGACCCTCCGCGACACGGGGTCCACCGCGAAGTTATTGGTGCGATTCGGGGACGCGAACGCCTGTTGGACGCGCAGCGCGCTGGCACCGCGGCGCGTCTCCAAGGCCAGGGCGCCGAGCAGCAGGGCAGCGATCGCTATCGAAGGAGGCATTTTTCCTTCTGGCCGGCTTGCGCGTCTTCTGTGCCGAGGGGTGCATTGAGCAATGGCAAAAGTGTGCGTTTGTCCCTTTGCTGCTGACAGCCCGAGAGGAAAGGCTGTTTCCTGCTCAACGCCTGGACCCGGAATGACGCGATAAGCGAGTCGTGCTTCCTCCTCGCGCTGCCTCCCCCCCCCCCCTGTACAGCGCAGCAGCGTCCCTCCCGGGGCGCGCACGAGCCTCGGTGCGAGGAGGACCTCTTGTTTTGAGGAGACATTTTTGGTGGTTTACTCGTCGATGCGTAAAGCCCGGATGTTGTCGCGCGCGCACAGAGGCCATCCGACTTGGAGTGATGTTTTGGTCATGTGTATTCAAAACATGTGTCCGTGAATAAATACTTCACAAAGTACACATTTAAGTGATTTAAGTGAGTCTACTGGGAACAGTGGGAATAAGTCGTGGTAGCAATTCTATTTAGGATTGTACAATTATTAGACGTATCCCACTTATTAGAGCTAATTTGACCTTTTCTTCCCACTCATATATCACGAGTCTTATGTTTACGTTTAGGTTATAATGTGAGTTCATCCTGCCAAATGTCTCCGTTAATGACCACATAGCCCATTCTGTCTTTAAAGGTGCCCCCCCCCCCCGGTTCCGCTCGTCTTTGGGGTTAATGACGGGTCACCGTCCCACCTCCTGTGCTCCACGCTCCCTGGGCTCCCAGATTAGTTCTGCAGATCCGGAGGGCTCCGTTTTGGACGAGCCGTGAAAGTGCTACCAGATGGGCACCTCGGCGCACCTTTCCGCTTTTTGACATTCAGATCCATCCAACGCAGCTTTTCTTGCGCTCTTTGCCTCATAAATATTCAAGCGCAACACATGCGCCCCTCCTGAAACCCACTCAGAAATGCACAATTATAGTTAGCAGGGTTTTTTTCTCTCTCCTGTCTCTGGGTGGTGTGTGTGCACATATGCTCACATCTCTGAATGGAGCTGAGTGGCCGCGGATGTGTCACGCGCTCAGCATTACATTACATGTCATTTAGCTGACGCCTTTATCCAAAGCGACTTCCATTGCGTCATAACCCACGCGTTACATTTTGCCTGGGGAGCAATTAGGGGTTAGGTGACTTGCTCAGGGACACTTGGACATGGCACATGGGGAAGCCGGGATCCAAGCCACCGACCTTGCGGCTCCCAGCGCATCACACTACTCCATGCGCCACCATCGCCCAGCAGGCCCCACGAGCGTTATCTCGGAATACATGCAAGCATTAATAGCTATTTACAGGACCCCTCTGGGTGGGGAGGGGGGGTAAACCCACCCCTCTGCCCTCAGTGGGGCAGATAAGTGCGCCCCGTGTTTACCTTGGCGGACGGCCACGCGCATCACTATCTGGCGGTGTGGAAAAGCGAGCTTTGATAAAGTTTGACATAATGGAGGAAAAAAAAACAAAAAGAAACCTGACGTGACGTCCTGCGGGGAAGCGGTCAGCATCACAGAGAGCACCTGGACGCACGAGGACTAACACCTCCACCTAGTGGCTGCACGAGGAACCTGCAATATGTGTTTCATCAGCTCATCCCGCAGTGATGAGGGTGAAGCGGACATGGACACAAAACAACAACAACAACACTGGAATTTAAAGTCAAGAAACAACAAGGCTCAGCAGTTAGTTTGGGAATGCACTTTATTTATTCCACACTTACAAAAAAACATCAGAAGGCACTGGGGTGGCATAGCACACAATCCTACCCCCCCCCCCCCCAGACATCGTTAAGTGTTACTCCAAGGTCAAAAGGTCAGCTCCTTCTCGCAGTGGAAGACGTATTGAAACAGATCAATGAAATCTACCATTTCATTTGCACGCTCGACCCGAAAAGGGATCGACTTAAACAACATTTCAGCAGGCAGAGGCGCTTGGATCCTCTTAGTTGGGGGGAGGGAGGGGGGGGGAGGGGGGGGATCTCCAGACAAGGATGACAGCGACCCTGACTGGAGACAACTCCCTTCTGTCCTAACAGTGAGTGTCCCTTCAGAGCATCTCGCCTCGAGCTAAAGTGCAGCTGTGCAGCCGTTCAGAAACCAGTCGTTAAATAAGCTTCTCATCACGAAATGTCGTGTCCTCGACTCGATGAGAGGAAGAATTGACGAAAGACCGAGGAACTGCTCTCGGGGTCCAGAAACACACATCTGAAGATCTAGAGGGGGGAGATGATCAAATAAGAGATGCATCCTTGACATTCCTGACTAGAGGACAACACCGGCTGAGCAACCCTTGTCTTTCATCCGTCCCTTGGCACTGGGTGAGGAGGACCTGACACGACGTGGAGATGACTTGCACTGTGGATACAAAGCAGCAGCGCCCCAGCTGAGGTGGAGCTGGACCAGCAGGGCTCTCCCTGCTCACCTCAAACATCAAACATGGCAGGTAGTGGGAGACCATTAAACCTGGCAAACTCATTCCGTTCTTTTCTGGGACAGCGGTCGTTTTCGTCATTGCATTAGATACACAAATATGGCAGAGGCTAAACAATGACCAGATGTTGTGCGTGTGTTTATGTGCCGTTACCATGGCGAGGAGCCCATTGAAGCCGGCCCGTTCTGTCTGTTATTTCCCCAGGGAAACAGTTTTTCTTGTTTTAATAATAGTATACAAAAAAGAAATAAGTAAAAGCACATGATTAGAAATGGTGAAGCGCAAAAAAGTCTCCGGTCGTCTCAAAAAAATATTCTGTATGAACAGATTTCATCACAGCAAGAAAAGGAGCAACTCCCAGGAAGGTTTCTTTTTCAGCCGCGTTCTCCACCTGAAGGCAATCAACCACATCACCACATTTGCATGTCTCTACAATTGGACCGGGCCTTTGGAGCAAATCGCCGGCCCGGTTTCCTGACTCACGCTCCCCGTCGTGTAGTGAGAGGAGCGTGATGCTACATGGTACTGAATAAAATAACGTTGACAATAATAAAATAATATTATTAGAGATAATAACATTACATTTGATTAAAGGATAAAAACTGCATTCTGAGGAGCAGCGACATCAAAGTTCATTTTCAGAAATGTAAACAGTCTCGTTCTTCCTGAAAGAAAATCGATTGTTCTCGACTCCGCGCCGTCCTACCAGCGTGCGCGGGCCGAGCGCACTAGAAGGAGGTGGCGGCGGGCGCGGCCCCCTCAAACGTCCTGCGCGGGCTAAAGCTGCATCACCGGGTGACACCGGTAGCGGCGGGCGCGCTCACCCCGGCGGCAGCAGGGCGCGGTGCGTGAACCCGGAGAGGGCCTCCCAGTTCCTCCACAGGAAGGCCAGCAGGAGGACGAGGAGCAGGGTGGAGAGCGAGCGGGAGCGCGTCCTCATCAGCGGCACCACGCAGTTGGCCACGGTGGAGACGAAGACCAGGAGGACGGCCATGAGGGCGAGCAGCACGTTGATCAGCTTCCCCAGGAGGGTCCGGGCCGTGGCGTTCTCCAGCCCCTCCAGCTGGACCACCTGCTGCTGCTGCTGCTGCAGCTCCATCTTAGAGATCCGGGTCTGACACGCCTCCAACGCCTCCTGCACAGGGAGACAAAAGAAAGAAACTCTGTCAGCTCAGGAGGGTAGAGAACTGAAACCATGGGACGCACTTAGTGGCCACTTTACTGCAGCGCATTCTGCCAGAAGGTTCCATGATCGCTCCCGGGTACAATACAGTTCAACGCCACAGGTACAACGTCCAGCTGAGCTGATGAATTGGACTTGTCAGGTGTCCCTCGATAGGGTGATTATTTCATAAACCTCTACCGCCCCCCGCTTCCATGGACGAGAACTGCAGCCGATGGGCAAATGAGACCGTAAATAGACCCCCCCACACACCCACACCCACACAAGTCTCATCTTCCCGTTTACAGTGTCAATATGGACAAAGGAGATACTGCCAGGAGCTGATGGGAGGTGTGTGTGTGTGTGTGTGTGTGAGACCATCTTACACTTGACGTCTAGTCGCAGCAGACCTAATTGACTTAGCGCAACTTAAAAAAAGCAATTTAAAGATAGCTAAGCTCTCTTTAGCACTCGACCGTGCGAGACCTCCGGACGGACGCTGCTACGGGAGGATATTTACAGGAAGTGGAGGTATCGCAATGAACATTTGTCATAGCTAACGGGGGCTAGCTGCTTGACTCTGGGGGCAGGTGTTGAGAGGGAAAAGGAATCAGTGACAACGGCCCCGTTGTTAAGGGACTTAACGGAAATAAATAGTCAAATGTCAGAAGAAGTGAAAGTTCCGTATGAATTTGAATGCCGTTAACGGCCTGTTGGTTTATCAGGAATTACGTAACAGCTTTTAATAACTTGGCTCAGAAGTGATGACCGGGACCGTTTAATTGAACCTTTCCCTTTATCCTCTAAACATTCTTATCATCTCTCTCTCTGACGCTTCATTTCTACGCCAGGCTGGTTTTTTGAAGCAGCCAATTTAAAAGTACGATGATTTGGGCCGAAGTGATTTACTTGGTGGCCTGTTAATATTTAAAGTGCCCGGAGGACAGACCTGGATGTCTCGGGCTCTCTCGTAGGACTGGTAGGCGATCTTCTCCTCCATGCTGGCCAGCTCCTGTTTCAGGTTGAGGATCTCGTTCTGGTGAAGCTCCGTCAGGTCGTTCAGCTGCTCCTCCAGACGCTCACACCTGCGCGCACACACACACACACACACACACGAGAGTCAGGGGCATAATTAGCTTGGACACACAAGTAGGACTTAGCAGAAACAGACCCTGAGGGCATCTGAGCACACGGCACCCGACTGAACGGATGACTCTCCCCGACAACATTAGGGCACGCTGGCTCATCTGCCGATCCAACCGGCCAATCAGGAAGAGAGAGGCCGATGGGAGGTTCCCAGCAGGAGGAGAGCGATCTTTAGTGTTGTTTGTTTTGGCAGGACGGACAGAACGGGACAAGAATAGACGTTAAGACGCTCTCTGTGTACGTCCGGTTGGAGTCCTTTTTTAAAACATTTTTGGTAGGATGAACAAAAATGTGTTTGGTAGGATTTTGGATCAATCGGTTGTGAGTTCGGTCCTTTACGGGTTAGAGAATTGAGAAAGGAGAGCGGCAGGGATTCCCACAGCCCAGGGTCATGTCTTTATTTAGCATTTATCAAAGAGGACTGGATACAGTATAACAGATGTCTTTGATTTTAAATAAGAAAATCATCAGAATTGTTGCAACAATTAAAACTGATATTCGGCTATTCTTGGTCATGGAAGTGAGGGATTCAGTCCCTGAATAGACACTCAGCAACAGGACTGGTTTGTGAACTATTATTCCCGAGAGGCCGGCTGAAAAAAGCTCCTCGGGGGTCATTCCGTTCTGGTGGATATTATTTTAGGACAAACACAAATTCAGATGGACATTTTAGGGAGAAAAATGCTCGTGTTTCTTTAGCTCTGTAAGCTGCTCGCTCACCAAATCTCTCGTCCGCCCATTGTCCTGCCCTCTTAATCTCCGTGCCCCCTTGTCGGGACATTCTGGAGGAATTTGCATCTGTGTGTGTGTGTGTGTGTGTGATTTTTGTTTTGAAAGCCAACTGCTCTCAGACAAACACAAAACAAAAGCAGCAGAGAGACGTCTGAGCCTGAGACGAGATGCAGAACTGTGACACCAGAGAGGCAACACAACCATCAGTTTAAAGGGGAAAGGAACTAGTTAGTTATTTTAATAGCACTGGTTACGCAGTATGAACAAAAAGTCACGAGGATGACACTCAAAATCTGCACGAAGCACAGAGCGGCACCTTTATGTCTGTGAGGAGGAGGTCTAGGCTGACGAGAGGGCGGAGCAGACATGAACAGGTGAGTGTTGCGTTCAGTGTGTACCTGAAGCGCTCCTCCTGCAGAGCTTGCATAACAACCGTGAAGTCTCTCTGATAGTGGCTCTTCAGACTGTCCAGGTTCTCCTCCAGCCTGGCCTGGCCCTCCCTCAGCTCCTGCACCTCCTGCAGCAGCATATCCAGGCTGGAGCTCTGGCTCCTCTCCAGCGTGTTGCCCTTGGAACTCGGGGGGCCCCCGGGAGCCCCCGTGGTGCTGTTGGCCCCCGCCGAGCCCGACGTGGCGCTCGAGCAGTCGTCCTCGCTGCCGTACCTGGGGCTCGGCTGGAGGTGGTGCCCGGCGGACGCTCCCTGGGCTCCCTCCGCCACGCCCTCCTCCCCCGACGGGTCGTCCAGGGAGTCTTTGAGCGACGGGATGTTGTCGGCGCTGCCGAATTTGTTGCGGATGAGCGAGGCGATCTCCCGGGGTTTGGAGACCACGGCCCCGGCGGCGGAGTGGGTGGCCTGGGAGAAGCTGGAGAGGCCGCCCTTGACGCTGTCCACCACGCCCTCGCTGAAGCCCGTGACCTTGGCTCCGACGCCCTTCAGGCCCTGCTGCATGTCCCGCAGGACGTCCTTGGGCTGCCGCGGGATGCCGTTGTGCTCCACTTCCCGCAGCTTCCGGTGGTAATGCTCCAGTTTCCTCTGCAGCTGGTGGATGCTCTGCGCCGACTTCTGGTTCTTTTTCTCAAAAACCTGACGGCCACAGAAAGGGTTTTGATTAGCGAAGGGTTTTAGGGAGCATTACACTGCAATAATCCACTCCGCGGTAAGACATGTAGTACCAGCTCCATCCGGCCCCTTGAGGACAATCTAAGTGAATTAAGGGGTTATGGTTTTAATACACCGATAGTCACATAAGCCTGGATTAGTAGTCTCCTTGATGAATCCATACGGAAAGCTCCAGCTTCTCATCCCACCTGTTTGATGCGCGAGCTCTGCTGTTTGTCAGCATTGTTGGCCAGTTTGAGGTACTCTGCCACGTTGTCGTCCCTGGCCGTCTGCTCGACCTTGATCTGCTCGGTGAGCTTGAGGATTTTCTGCTGCAGCTGGGCGATCGCCTGCCTCGTGCGCTGAGGGTCGGGGGTCCCGTCCTCGCCGCCCGGGAACGAACCGTCCGCCGCGCACGACACGGCCAGGGGCGCCTGGACGAGCCCGCTCACCTCCAGCCGGTCGATCTGAGAGGAGACAAAGAGACAGAAAGATGCTGACGGATGCAGAAAAGGCTTCTGCATTTCTGCAGCCAATTGCCAAGAAGAAAGCAAAATAAGACATCTGTGAAGGCCACTCGCGGTCAGTTTCCTCAAAGAGGAACTGACAGGGTGACATTTTTTCCATTCGTTTTCAGAGAAAAGAAAGTACCAAAAAAAAAAAAAAGAATCATCCATAGAAAACAAAATCAACAGTTTTCTATTGACCACACAATCATTTTCAATAAGTAAATCTACAGGTGGCAGCAGAGAATGAAAAGACTATCAGCCTGATCTCTACTTGATCTCGATTTGTTCAGTGAGCGACGATGAATAAAAAGACTCACAGGATATTAGATGTTTGTTCACAGTAGTTTCACAGATTCATATTTGTTGTTCAAACACTCACCTGATTTTGTCAATTAGCCACAAAGCATTGGAGTAAAAACCAAAGAATCTCTCGAAACTGGAGGTTTCCTTTGTTTCCTTATTAGATATAGATAATGAACCGAAAGCACCTTCAATCACAAATGTTGAATCATGATTTTCTCTCAAATGACATGAAGAATAAACTGACACTAGAGTTGATTGTCATTCATCTAGGCACTGTGATCTAAATATTCTACTAGAATGCTCTTCTGATGCACACAGACTAAGCAGCAGCTATGAGAAAAGCCAGGCAGGACAATGGGAACTTCTCAGAAGAGACATGCCTTTATTACCACAACAGGTCAAAACCAAGCCGGCTCACCTGCATGCCCAGCAGCATGACTAACAGGTGACACAAAGCACATCCGGGAGCAACAAAGAGTCCACGTTAAAAAACATTCCCCCGAAGTTAAAAACAAACCAGCTGTACTTTTTAAATAACGGCCGCTCACCTTCCCATTGGTCACACGGAGGAACTTTTCCCAGTGCATTTCCCCCCCCCCACCGAAGACCGGCTCGGTCCTTCCGCTGTCGCGCTCCGTGGAAGTTAAAACGATTTAAAAGATAAATAAAAAATACAACACACAACAGGTTCGTGGGAGGCTCCGCCGCGCCGCGCTCCCTGCAGCTCGCCGCGCTCGTCGTGAGGGTTGAAAGAAGCACCTGAAATCTCCGTGAACCGGGCGCAGCGCTAAGCCCCGCCCCCTGCCTCACAGCTGAGCCATGACATCATCCTCCGAGCTGCGCGGCAGGCAGCCGTCAATCATCCCGAAACCAGGAAAGCAAATAGCGCGTATATACTGGAATACAACAAAAGTACTGTACAATGAGCTGTACTTGTACTTCAATAGAGCATTTCCAGAAAGCCACTGGATAATTATACTGCGTCAGAATACAGAAGGAAGTATTTACTCTATTTTACAGGTGTCTTAATACTTTATCAGCCTTCACATCAATACAATCAAGAGCCATGTTCCTCAAGATTACCCACAGACCTTGTGGAAAACTAGTGTATGTAAAAGAAGGCCAAAACTAAGCAACACCAAAACAACCTAGAATGATAAATAGCACTACAGCGCTTACTTTATTTTGGGGAGAACTGTCCTTTTAAGCTCATCTTAAACTAACCACAAACACTTGAACATAAATGCATTGACCTCAAACCAGAGGCTGTCCTTTGTGATCGTTGATCAACAAACAAATACGCAACATAAAACAGAAATCTCCTTGTTTTGGCGAATCAGATTGTTTTACTGTACATTAATGTAATAAGAATGAAAGTTTAATCTTATAATGGAGCTAAACGTGAGGCTACAGGGCGAACTGGGCCCTGCTGACCTGAGACCAGCTTCTAGACTCTCTGTCTGTGCAGCCAGTAGAGCGGCAAGAAAAACCAGTTTGACATCCATCTGTAGACACACCTACACAAAGAGACACACACACACACACACACACAGCAAAGCTAAAGGCACATTCCTTTGAGCAGAGGGAAAACAAGATTTGGCAACTCATCTTCATCAGATAATTTGGCTTAAAACATGAAAAACGGTAAATCATTTTTATTGCTGTGCGACAGCGTTTCAGAGTCAGTTAACCGGACAACTGTTGTGTGCACTGCGAGTCTATATAAGTGATCCAACCCTCTTGCCGGGCAGCCGAGGCGACGGGATGAATCAGAACTGGAACAGCCTGCTGGGCCGGCGCAGGGAGGAAGAACCCCGAGGTGACGTCTCACAGCGGCACCTGGTCGGTCTCGGCTATAAACAAAACGGTATTAATAGCTTGACGGGGGCGAGTGTGAATTAAGCCGTTTCATTCGTACCAGCCTCTTCTTACAGACATTATCTGAATCATTTTAAATGACTAAAGTTATCCGGTAGATAAAGAGGTCAAAGGGAGGGAGCTGAACCCTTTGGACCCAGAGTCCCCCCCGCGATGCAGAGTAAAGCTTCCACGCACTGATAAGAAGAAGGGCGAGCAATGTGTGCACGCTGGCGGCGGAGGACCCTCTCTGCAGAGCTACGTAGCGGCCGAACCACCGTCAGGTCCCCCCCCCCCTCCTTTATCACGGCTAGCTGCACATGTATGACCTGATTTCATACCGCCGCCCCGCGCTGCTTTCACCTTCCGATGCTGCAGATAAGAGAGCGGACTAATCGCCGATCAGTGTCGTCCCCAAATGGAGTTTCTCTCCCCCCCCCCCGTGCGCATGTAATTAAAGATGGCGAGCTGAAGGATTAGGCTAATTTGCCAGTGTTAACAGAGCCGAGCTGAGCCACTGAAGCAAGAAGCGACAGGCCCTGCCTCACTGGAGCCGGTGTAGCCTAATGAGGGAAGCAGAGTGAGAGGAGGGGGGTGGGGGGGCAGCCTGTGGGGCCCGTAAAGCTGGTCAGAGCCGTGAGAGTGCCGCCCTGACTTACCTTCAGCCTCCGCCTTGATTGGGCGTGATTGGACTATCAAACCATCTGGTGCTGCAGAATGTCCAAGCCACGCAGGTCCCGCCCACTCGTCGTAGGTCAAACGGGCCTTTGTGATGTGTCTCAGGGTGATTTAGCAGCTCTTTAACAGCTTTAGACATGCCGCCCCGCCCCCCCCCCAGTTTCACTAAGTGCCATATTATGTATTTGTTGTTACATCAGGTGAAACAGTTCAGTAAATACATTCAGAGGCAAATGTGAGGCCTATTTCCAATCTGGACTGCTGGACTGAAAGTTGAAGAATTGTCCAGCACACGTTGAAGAACGAAACAAACGCCCACCTGTTACAGACTTACAGCTTATATAAGGGTCTCAAACTGTATTTAGCGTAAACACCGCAGTTACACACCACAGTGGAGCTGTGCGCGTTTTGGTACAGTTGCTCCATTTTGTTTTGTAAACTGGATCAAGGTCAATGTGTATGCGGCGGTACCTTGTTGGTGGTTACGCCTCGCATCCCTGCGATGCCAGCGCCTGTTCCTGTTGCCTATTCACTCTGTGAAGTCAGGCAGAAGGTAGAGCACATGGTCTGCTTCTCCATCGGGCCTGATCTACCGAGTGAGATATCCTTGAGTGGCGTCCACGTCGGACGGGAGAATCCGGGTCGGCAGGTGAGCCGTGTACCTGTGAACACTAATTTTACATTTTACCGCCGTCCTCTCTCTCACCGTTATATCCGGCGTCTCTGTCTGACTTTATCACTCGGGAGGCATAGAAAGCAATCATCTCGGTATCACTGAACTTCACACTCATGATTAGTCGCTTTCGATCTTTAACCCTGCAGTCATTCCCAAGGCGGTTGTCATAGCAAAATGGCACTACGCAGGGGTCCTGCTGTCTTTTATCAGACAGATAAAAATGGATCAGATGCCGGCGCGTGGTTAAGGTGGTAGAGCGGACACGAGCATGCGGTGAGCGCATGTGCTTTATTGGGAGGTGTTCAGCTGAACTTTGTAGTTATTTATGAAGAACATCAGCGCTTGTGACAAATCCTTTCCATATTTTACCCTTAACTATTCTTTTCCTTTTTCATTTCCTCATGGGTTCACGTTCCACACAGGCATGCTGAAACAAGCGGTCCTCAAATTTACACAAAATATCTTGTTTTAAATGTGTGTGTTTTGTAGTCTTAAAGATACAATGTGGCAACAGCAAGCCCCCTACAGCAGGGACAGAAAATGACACAACTCCATGTGATGCCGGACAAGTGGTTCTTTACTCAATCACCCAGGAATCAGCACAAACTACTGCCAGTGCATTTCCTGAGGAATTCCGAGGGTGTGAAAAACCCTCCGGGTTCACATCCAACAGAAACACACATCAGCTGAGACATCAGGCCTGGAGAGAAAATGAGGCTTTTTTTTGGCCTCTTAATCACAACAAAGACCCACGATTTCAAGACTCTTTTTGCACAGAGATATTTTGTGGCTTTTTAGAAACCGCTTCTAATCTTTCAATTCAGACTCCTACTCAGTTACAGGACACACGTCTCACACGCTGGGTTCACGACATCAGCTTGCATCTTAGAGAAAGTAAATGAAATCAAAAAGAGTCAAAAAGCTTCAACCACAGACGGCGAGCAGGGGGTGGGGGGCAGACTCACGGTGGGGGGCGATGCGTCGCCAGCTACCAGGTTGAGGATGACCTCCATGGCGGGCGGACGCATGCGCGGGGCTTGGATCGGATATTCCCGCTACGTCCGTCTACCCGTCTGCGCGTCCCTCGGGGAGGGGAGGAGCTCGGCCCCGAGAGGGCACTCATCACTCAGGACCCTTCCTCCCCCCCCCCGCTCCCGAACAGAGCCTCCTTGACCCGAAGACCACCGGACAGCGACCCCACTCCACAGCGACGACGGGGACTGTACTGTGCTTGATCCGGTTGGGCTCCTGCGCCAAAGAAGCGGGACTAGCGACAGCCGGCGAGTCTTTGGGAGCGATGTGCCGGCGTCTCCCGCAGCAGCCGCTGCCACCAAGCAGCTCAGGCACGAGTCCCGCAAACGGCGTCTATCCGTGGGAGAACAAGGACTCCTCGGGAGCAATGGGGATGGGAGTGGGGGGGGGTCTGGGGCCGAGGCGGTTGAGCGGGGGCTGAAAAGATGGGAAGACGTTGCTGTGAGTTAAGTGTTGGTCCTCAGAGGGAGAAGAGAGAGGCAGAGACCCGCAGGACGGATGTGAGGGGAGCCGTCAGAGAGACGGAGCGAGAGAGGGAGCAGAGCAAAGAGCTTTGTGAGGGGAGGAGGGGAGGCTTTTCTTCTGTTGGAGTTTCTAGGCCAGCTCTGCGCCAAACGGGGGGGGGGGGGGGGGGGCTAGTTCAGAGCAGAGAGCGAGAAAACAAAAAACAAAAAAAAGTCCACTCCCGCCTTTCAATTATCTCACAGCTAGACTGTCGCGGCCAATCGGCTTCCCGAAGGATCACGTTAACGAATCTTCTTCTGCTGACTGATGAAAACAAAGAACACAGCAGCGCCAGATTACACAGAGTGCCCGGTCACATGACAAGTGCAAATCTGCTATTCCAAACTGCTCCCGTGTGTCCTCACACGGCCGACTTGGGCTTACGATTGCGTCACTGCATTATTTATCCAGCGCGGCTTTGGTCATGGTCTCGCCGTTTCACAGCGACAGCTTGGAGGCCATTTCTACTAGAAGTTCATTAGCGGCACGTCATTTGGGGAGAAGAAATAAGATGGCAGCTGTAATCCCGTGTTCATTTATTTCATCTCGACATGAGGTCATCGGTGGTAATCACACTCAAATTCATCTTCAAATTCTCCAAACACTCATTTTCTGAGCGTCGGCGCTTTTGTGAAGTCCCCGGTGTTTGAGAGACGTCTCTGTCCAAAGTGTACAAACCAATTAGGGAGATGGAGCACAGCGGGGGGGGGGGGCAGGCCAAGGGTTACTGAAGACTTCAGGGCAGAAGCCCGGGGGAGGGAAGGAAGGGGCATGAATGCAGGCTTTAATGAGAGCAAGGGAGGAGATCAGGGAGCGGAGAGAGAGGGGAGGATTTAGGGAAAAGGCTGCTTATGTAAAAAAAAAAAAAAAAAAAAAAGGACAAACCCAACTTGTTTGGGTGGGAATGTAAGCGTGTGACTCGGAGGTTTGACCTCGGTATTAAACGGATGTGAAACATGGAGGCCTTTTAAGACTTAACACGGCTCTGTGGACAGGAAGTCCCTGAAGCATCGCAGAACAGGTCCAACTGAAGGGTTCAAAATGAACACATGACTTTTAGATTATTTTAGAATAAAATAATAATTTATTTTGGGAGAAATATTAAATAAATTCACAGGATTTATTATTTGTCATTCATTTTTGTTTAAAGTTACTGTTACTTGTGTAATTTGCTGCTATTGATTTCATGTTATTATTTTATTTAGTTTTAAATATTTTGTGGATATATTTATAACGCTTTTCCAATAATAACAGCATTGGTTTTAGCAGTAATTCTGTCAGTTGAAGCAAGATCATTTAGTGAGTTACAGTTAGGAAGAGTAAGTATTTAGCAATATCTAAATATTGTGTAAGAATGAGTTAGTGTGGTGTTCTTTGTGAAGTGATGAGTATATCACCACTTAAACACTGACTCACAGTCTCTCCAGTTTGAACAGGAGATCAGCATCACACATCATAACGGACTTTAATTAGTCACACGGGTCGGGAGGAGGGGGGGGGGGCTCTTCTTCAGCATTCGCCTCTGAGGGGAAACCCCGACCGGATCCTCAAAGTGACACGTTCCTTTAGGACAGGAATGTGTTGCGTTGCTCTCATTCCAGCCTGAGCCCTGAAGGCCCCTTAGGAGGGGGGAGGGGGCACATGGCCCCCAGCAGCTCCTGTCCGTCCACGAATACCTTTCCAGGGAGACTGGGGACGTCTTCACTCACTGGTAGTATGTCATAATGACCGGGAAGGGGGGGGAGTGCGCAGTTGGTTGGCTCATTTAATCACAACGAACATCAGTCAATTACACACTAAAGACAACGTATCAATAATACATTACATTTCCCCTTTTCTATTTTATATATATATATATATATATATATATATATATTAGAATTGCTTCCCAGCTCCAACAACCTGTGACCTAGAGTTACATTTCCAGGATTTAATAGATGAATGTGCTTCAGTAAAAAAACAAAACTATGGGCTCTTTTGTGGCATTTAACTAAATGTGTATGAGACCTTTCTCACTCACACGTGGGTTCTACTCTTGAGTTAAGGGGACCAATCCAGAGCTGGAGGTCTTATCTAGTTACACGACACACCCGGCAGAAGGACTTTAGGCTCCAGCAGTATCATGTGATCTGTAGTTCTGATGCTCCTCTGGCAATGAACACAACACGTATATGATCATCATGCAAAGAAGCGCCGGTAAACCAGTGTGGCATCACAACATGTTAACGAGACACATCGAACTTAGGAGGCTACGGTTGGTTTAATTAACTTATTAAACCTCAATATTCTAGGAAGTTGCTTGGTATGGATGCAATTTATAAGTCATTTATTTCCAATTCATACTTTCTAAACAAGATTCACAGTTACCAAAACGTGGCGACAACAATATCAAGCTGCATCCAGGCCTCCCCACCCCGGAGACACGGCTGCCTCCCTTTTGTAACTGTGGAAGTTACAAAAGGGAGCCAGATGAGCTCACACCTGAAGGCCACATAATAATACATAACACGCAAAACTGGTCGCCATTTGCAGGAAGGAGCCGAGCAGCGAGCAGCCGGAGGCCACGCTGCCAAAAGGTTCTCCAAGAATCCAGAAGACAGAGAGATGTAACTGGACTGGAATCTGAGAATTGAGTAACACAAATGACAGCCATTGCCACAGCTCTGTGTGAGGATTTATTGTCCCATTATTCATCCAGGTAGATCAACCAAACCAAGGGCCCGGCCCCCTCCGTGGGACCAAAAATGTGTGAAGGGTTTCGGTGGGGGGGGGGGGGGGGGGTGCGGGGGGGACGTGAGAGGTTACGTAAAAAAGCATAAGAGCGAGAGCTTTGTCAGTACGGAAAGGGGGATAATTCAAGCCTCAGAGAGGGGAGACAACCATGACTCAAGGGCTCAATACGGGACCCGTAAAAAGAAGCTCCCTGTCCCGCCCTCCCTCGTCTGAGCTCTATTAGCAGTTACATAAACCACTGGGCCCTTTACACACAGAGGCCTTCATGGCTGGCGAGGTCGGAGAGCGTGAAACATCCTTGTGGCCAAGTCCAACACTGGCATCTGCAAGAGCCAGGCAGGAAGTACAAACAAGCAAACGTCAACAACAACAACAACCCAAAGCAGTAGGGGAGCCTGGAGGGGACACGTGTAAAACAAAGGTCTCTCATGCTAATCACGTCTGTGTCAAAACCACACAGCTGATCCAGGTTCATGTTTCAGAGTAGGAAGGTTTGAATCTTTGACAACGAATGAAGTACCATCGCAGTTACAGCAGCACGTCGGTCTACGAATCAGCAGCGATGGTGACGCTCAAGAGGCAGCGTGGGACCAACAGGGTGAGCCACGGGATGTGTGTGTGTGTGTGTGAAGGAAAACAATGGGTACGTGGGCAGAGACGATGTTTGTCCATTGGTGTTAGCGGTTGGTATTTGTTGGAGCTGCTTCTGGTTATGCAACGTGGAAACAGACAGGGCACACTGCCCAAAATGTGCAAGTTTATCTGGCTGGATGCTGTACAATACCCAGAGTACCATGGGGCAGTACCCAGACCCAAACACGCAGTCAACCTATTCATGAGCAGGAAGATGAGGAATCTAGAACAAACAGTGCAAAGATTATTTGATCTGGCCCCTTCTCAGTATTCTTGTTTTCCTCAAACCCAAACCCCGGAGCACGGACTCACTGTGGCCCCACGTTGACCCCCCCCCTTTGGAGCAGACTTATTGAATGGCCGGGGGTCTCGGTGCCGTTTTGAGGGGGAGGATAATGAGGATCGTCATGCCACTAATATGAAAACGCTCGTCAGCACATGACAGCTGTTACCTAAAAAAAAAACCTTAGAGGCTTTTCCCATTAAGATGATCTCACAATGCGACACACCTCTTCTGAAACTTCTGAGCTCACGATGTTCAGTCGAGATCAGAGCTCCCAGAGTAATAGATGTGTCATATCCTAACCAGACAGCTCAGAAGGGAGATGTTCCACCATCCCCCTTTTAGGACACTGAGTGGAACTCCAACGGGACGCTTTAAGGCCACCGAAAACACATTTTTATAAATGCTAAACATCCAAGTCTCCAATGTAGATATAGAGTATATTTGATTTCATCCATCCACAAAACCCTCACAAGGTCCACAGGACTTCCCTCTGTTAGACTAAATGAGTACTACGAGTACTACAACCAACTACAGCTTTAATCCACAAGGGGGAGCTGCAGCATGTAACATGGACGTTTTGTGTGGCCAGCTGAATGCTCCTGGCCTGTCTTTGACTGCACATTTCCTGTCAATAACTCTGTTATTGCATTCCTTCCTTATCATTCCTACTGAGGGCCATGCAGCCCTTCATGTAGATGCGGCGGTAACAGTCCCGGGAACAGGTGAGGAAGGGGGGACAGGGGAGGAGTGAGGCCACAAGGCAGAAGATAATAAAAACATGATGTGAAGGAAAATGACACATTTTCAATGTGTGTCCAGCATGCAAAAAATGACAACTAGTGATGCTTTTTTGTTTCAGATGTAACATTTACAACCAGCTGAAATAACACAATGCCAATGTTATCCCAGTGGCCTGGAGGTTATTTGTGAGTCTTTCTGATAGGAAGATTCCTAGGATTTCTGCTGGGTGACAGACTTGGACATCTCAAGAGGTTCTGATCAGATTTTAATTGTGCGTGTGTGTGTGTGTCTGTGTGTGCATGTGTGTTCTAAGTGGGTCAGTGGAGCAGAGCTGAGCTCAGCGATCTATAGCCTCATCCATAATTCATCAGAATCACACAGAGGCTGCAGCCCGGACAGGGAGTGGCCGGGATGTGGATCTTTGCTCTCCCTCAGACTATGAGCAATTTCCCTTTGAAAACAATCCGCTGACCTCTCGGAGTAAAGAGGAGGACACCAAACAGCATTTTCTCTCTAAGGTCCACAGTGGTGCACCTGGACGACCAGAGTCGACAAGCCCATTTTCGAGGCTTGAAGCGCCCGGCGGCCTGGATCACAGCGAGCGATGAAGGTGGCACAAATGACCCGTCAGAGGAACAGGCGTGTGGGTCGAGGGTGACCCGGACATCCTCAGTGACCCACTGACAGGCCAAGTATGTGGCCATATGCAACGGCTGAGAAAACAGCATCCATGCATGTGCACACTAATGTCTTCTTTATCTCACACACACACACACACACACACACACACACACACACACACACACACACACACACACACACACACACACACACACACACACACACACACACACACACACACACACACACACACACACACACACACACACACACACACAAAGAGGAAGACCAGCTGCAGGCCAAAAATAAATACACAAAGGATGACCGACAGTGACTCACTGCTGACATGCACACTTCCATTACATGAAGTCATGCACACACATCAAACTAGACAAATTCTCATTCAGGATGCAAGTGCATTGTAAGTATTTTTATAACGACTTAAAGTAGAATGTTGTTACAACGGTTAGTTGTATATTAGTTATTAGTTATATATTATTATTAGTTATTCACAACAAAAGAAGCCAATCAGCTGTTTTTGTTCTATGAAAATGAATCTTACTGAAACGTGAAAGAAACCTCAGACTTATATATTTAAACATTTAAATGCCCTTGAAAATTGAACTTGACCACTAGTCCAGACATCTGTCTGTCTATAGCAGGCAGGACACACACGTTTGGATTCTTCTTTTCACAACGTCACACTCGCCTTAATTGTTTCACCCACAAATGATGTTTCTATGGGTCAGCCGTGGTGTGTGTGTGTGTGTGTGTGTGTGTGTAGGAGCTCAAATGTGCTACGAGCGACCGGCACCGGATGAGGGCGTTGGCCTAAATGTAGAATCACATATGAATATTCAGCAGCCTAATTAAAGAGGCTTGTGCTCCGCTTCAAAGGGAGCCCGAACAGTTGGGGGGGGCAGTTCTAACACACACTCACGTGAGGCGCTCACACACACGCGCACGGATAGACGCTTCTGATTCAAGGCTGCTCGTTGGGATTGTACACGGTGCAAACAAAACATTCTGAAATGCACGTATTAACTCTGCGTTGTTCACTCTCTTTGAAGCGGAGTCCCGTCGCGGGTTCGTCAACTTTCCAGCTCGCGCTTTTCAATTCACCGACGCTGCCGCGCGCTTCTCTATTCCTAAATAACTCAAACAACTAAACGTGTGTGTGTAAAGTGGAACAGAGAACAGCACTGAGATCTAAGCAATAGGGTGCCGTTTTAACACGGCTTCTCAAACCAAAGAAAAGCTCAATTATGCTGAGAAAAAACTCTACTCAAGGAGAAAGCAGGAAGACATTCTGGCAGATTGCACAGGAGTCTCAATGTAGAAGTCGCCTTCCTCCCCGAGCTGCGATAGCTTTTTGTTCCACCGCAAAGGGCCTCGAGATCAGACGGTGAACCTGGGAGTTCCGCCGGGTAAAGCCGCTATGGCCCCCTTTGAACATCACCCTGTTACCATGGAGACGGGCAAGCGGCTCCACGTCTAAGCATTGGACACAGATGAGAGAGAGAGAGAGAGAGAGAGAGAGAGAGAGAGAGAGAGAGAAACGGTTGCATCCCGTCAACATTAGTCCAGATTTGATTCCTAGTTTTTTTGTCTCAAATACTTACAACGGAACTCATATCAAACGCACCTGTGTGGAGGTGGCACCTCCTCAGGAAGCTCAATGGCTTCGGGATGAATAAGAACGTTCTTAAAATGGAATGGAACAATCTGCTCTTTTAACGTGGACCTTTGGTTGGGACACTTAATGTAAAATGTAGAGGGAAGCTGTCTGGAACGACTAAGTAATAATCACAGAGGAACTTCTACAAGACGTCTACAAAAAGTGCAGTGAAATGACTCAATACAAATCTCACAGGAACAACCCCCTCTCTTTTTGTTACTGAGTTTACACTCACAATTTTCACTAGGGATGCTATCAATGATATTTAATCAATACTGAACCAAAACTACTTAGAAATTCAGTTCCCTATCAATACTTTAATTAGCACAACAGAAAAATGTTGTTAAAAAAAAGACAATTAAGGAGAAAAAACAATCAATATCTAGTTTTACAATATTTCAAATACATTTGCAGCTCAACAATGAGCTCTGTT
Organism: Pungitius pungitius; assembly: GCF_949316345.1. Classification (NCBI taxonomy): domain Eukaryota; kingdom Metazoa; phylum Chordata; class Actinopteri; order Perciformes; family Gasterosteidae; genus Pungitius; species Pungitius pungitius. The sequence continues at coordinate 15,684,538 of NC_084900.1, read as the reverse complement.
TGATTATTATTCAACTCATGACTCCACAAAGAAGCTGATATTTCCCAAAGGTATAAGTACCCACAGCGAACCACAGTTAACTCATTTTACAATAAAGGAGCAGTACGTGTGGCCGAAGTTGTTTCATGTTGCCTTTCAGAAATGTGCTGCTGTTTGGTTATTTGTCCTGTTTTTTTCTTGAAGTAAATGTTTTACAACTGCACATCTGTGTTGCTCCTTGAATATTAAGTACACACACACACTGTGTGTAAGTAAGGAGAGAGAAGGGAGCCCGACAGAACAGAAGATCCATTGTGTTTGATTCACAGTCGATAACGCTGTTTGTTCTTCTGATCAATGACTGTCTGTTAGACACACACACACACACACACACACACACACACACACACACACACACACACACACACACACACACACACACACACACACACACACACACACGCACATACTTTCTGACCAAAGGCAAGGCCATATTTACGCTTAGGAAAGAAGTATTTTGTTTGTCTTCAATCACTCATCTCAGACAAACAAAGACGAGACAGTGAGGGAGAAAAACCAAAGGGAAGCTGAGACGGCGGAGGCAGGGGGAGGGGGAGGGGGGGTGTACAGAAGAAACAAACACACACATTTGACAAGAACACTTATTTGACACCTCCCTACGAGACCACAAGCCAAAACCATTAGCGGCTTTGCGCTACTTCCTCATCAGAGACAAACGGCACAATAAGGCCTCAGACTTGGTGTGCCGACAACAGTGACACACACACACCGCCGGAAAAACTATTTTCCCCGGGGCGGTACCTGGCAAACACAGCAGTGCGGTGACATCACATCCAGTGTGGACTGAAGAGCACATGCTTCATCATCGCCGTGGAAAGTCAATTTGAAACGGTGTTGTTTGTTGACACAGGTCTGAGCAGAGGGCTTCGATGGGACTCATTAGAGCGAAAGATAGTTACACTGCTTTGTACATTCAAATCTTCCATTGAAGTTTTCAATAGATTTTAATTTCATGACTAAATAGTAAATCATTTAAAAAAAATGTAAATCTGATTTTATTAAATCAACTTGTTTAATGTTAAACCCGGCAGTGCTCGCCTTAATTTGTGTGTGGGAGGCCAAAGAGATCTTAAACAAACGATGCTTCCATGTTCTTCAGATTTTCATTTTGACGCATTGAATGTCCAACCCCACTTTGCTGAGAACATGTTTCATACAGTTTTGTGACACATGGACTGCATGTTCGGGCATTTTGTTTTAAAATGGTGAGGAAAGGCGGCAGGCAACGTCGACATGGAAACCACAATATGGTGGCAGATGAAAGCAGATGAAGCAGATCAACCTCTGCAGACGGCCCCTGGAGAAGGACGTTTCAGTCTCACACACACAAAAACGTACTAGCCTCGAGCTTCAGCTTCTGTTTCATCTCTCTGCAGCTCCGATCCCACTGGAGCTTCCTCCTTGGCCCTTCTGCAGTCTCCTCTGACACAAAACATTTGGCACCTTGCAGCCGTTCACTTGCTCCATTGCTTTTTACTCTACATGTCTCCCAGACGAGAGGAAAGACCAGACGAGTCAGTCTGGCATCGGCCCTTCCAGTCTGAAGGCGAGATTTCGACCCCCGAATCGCTTCACGTGCACGTTGCTACTGAGCTTGCGAGGAGTCTATCAATTGATTATGCAGCTAATTGTAATTAATCCCACAGGCTGAGCGCCAGCTGTAGAGCGGCGGGCTCTAAACAGACCTAATGCTGCGTTTTAATACAGCCCCTCTCCTCTCTTTAACAGCACCGGGGGGATAAACACATCACACTCACAGAGCCATAAACCGAGTCATAAACTCTTTCCAATCAGCAACAACCCAACTTAATATTTACCAATAGTTACATCCCATGGCGACGGCTCTGAGCGACCCCCGCCGCTGCTGTGACACGAGTTACTGTTTAACAAGAGGTAAAGTACGCCGAGTTGCTGTATGGATCCAACTACCTAAAAGTGAGTAGAAACTCCAAAACAAAAAGGTGACATGCAAGAACCGTGCATGCTTTCTCCCCCAGGCTAACCGGCTGATTGACGGGTGTCTATTGGTTCGCCATCTGAGAGTCAACCTTTAAACATTTTTTAACAAAGCCAAAATCACCAACTTTACACACAAAACCAAAAAGCTGGAAATAAAAAAACAATGCAAGTGTGCATGTAGGCGTGGAGATGGGAGGACACGGGCATGGTTCTGATGGCCACGAGCCTGTGTGTTTTAAGCTTACCTTGGAGTACTGCCTACGAAGGTTGAAGCGCTGCACCATCCTGATTTCCTCACAGCTGGAACCTCAGTTTCAGACCCCTATACTGATATCTCTTCAGAGAACAAAACGCCAAACACTGTAGAGTCCACATTCACCCCCCCCCCCCCCCCCCCAACACACACACACACACACACATATACATACATACAGAAGGTACACACAGTACCCTCTAAACAGCCATGAGCACACACGCTTCTACTAGTCCACCCCACTTTCTGATATGCAAACACGAGTGAGTGAGGAGAGTGAGAAGAAGATGAGGAAAAAGAGAGGGAGAGCAAACAGAGACAGCTCAGCTGTGTTGCCCTCCACTCATATTCAGAGTGATCCCCTGAGCTGCGTCTCTCCCAGACACGAGATCCTTACACCACATGGCTGTCAAAGGATTTACAGCGCACACACACACACACACACACACACAAACACGGACACACACTGTACACACACAGCCCTCCACATCCCCTGTCACACAACATGCACCACACTCGGCTCTCACTCATCTAGGACGAGGCAAGGTTGCCTCCTGCTTCCTGTCGCGGAGCTGAAGGGTGGGGCAAGAAGGGGGGGAGGGGGAGGAGGAGGGACCAGCTGACAGTCTATACTAACTAACCCTCTCCAGGGACACAGGGAGGGGGACGGGGAAGGAAAGGGAGAGAGAGAGAGAGAGAGAGGAAGAAAGACAACGGGACGACATAAAGGGGAAAAAGAGAAAAAAGAAAGGGACGAAGCATCCTTCCTGATACACACGGACGCATTATGACAAGACATACAACCCTTGACCTCTGCTCACAGAAAGATGTCTCTCACACACACACACACACCTCCAAGGTCAAACGCGCTGTTACCATGGCAACCCACTTGCCACAAGTTTTGGGGGGTAACCACAGCGACAGCTGGGGCGACCTGAATGATATTGCTGGGTTGAAGGGCGGAGACGGGGCCTCCGCGTTAAGCTAGAGGGCGGCCAGGTGCGTTGTGATGGTTGGCGGTCGGCCATCACACAGAGCACAGTGTCCTGGGTAGTAGCAACGCCCCTGATGTCCCCAGGCGAGGTCGCTGCTTTACCACCAGACGATAAACTATTTTTGCAAATGAAGACAAGGGGAAAAGGTGTATTCTAAATGTAGCCCACAGATTGAACCCGTCAGGGATATTGACATCAACCCCTGCTGGTCTTGGCTGAAGTCATCACTCCATCTGTGAAACCCTGATGCAGAGTCCTCGTCTCGGCACAGTTCATCAACCCAAAAGATCCGTCTGCCCCGCAGCCATGGCGAGCTCACAACGCAAACACAACCTCAGCGTGAACCGAGCTCACAGCCGGTTAGCTGATCTGAGAGTGACATCTGGTGGCAGACAGGACCAACTGAAGCCTTGTTCTAATGAACCAATAGTAACCCAGTAAACTACTATATATTCCCTGGATTAAACGCACTGTGGCCGTACAAAAAGGGCGGAGCGTTTCCTAAACCAGTTTCATGGAAATCAAATGTGTTTCCAACACACTTCACAAGTAACTCATAGATTATTATGCAAGCAGCCATTCAAAGGGAAGGACTTGGAAAGCCCCGAATGAATGTGCATGGCAGCATTTACTGTAAACCTCAAACCAAATCATTCAAAAGTAATGCCAGTCACTGCCAATTTGAGGATGACTCCTGGCTGCCATTTCTTACCCTGTCCGTCTCCTCCGTGGACTGGTACCCGGACGACAGCACCACATCGCCTCCGGTGTATCCGGGCTTGGGGCTGCTGGGCCTGGTGTCGCTGGTGGAGGAGGAGCGTGGCCGGCTGGTGTGCTGCTGCGGGTCGTGGGTGTGGCGGCGGTGCGGGGCCTGGGGGCTGCCCCTCAGGAGAGGGTCGCGGTCTCCGCTCCCGGACCCTTTGCTGCGCCGGCTCTGCAGGCTCGTCCCGCGCCTCATGGTGCCCGCGGCGCCGGAGCCCCGGCCAGCTGCAGAGGGAACCACAGGAGCAGAGAGGTGGTCACATTCAGGGCAGGGGCGCCCCGAGGCATCCTCGGGGGCAGCGGGGAAGGCGCCACCTGCCGACACGACAGAGGAGGACGAGGAGGAGGAAGACGAGGAGGGGGGGATGGCGGAGCGAGAGAAGGAGAGGCGTTTACGCTGCTGCTGGAACAGTTGTTTCAGTCCCTGTCCAAGAACCCCAACGCTCTCCCTGGCGTTCTGGCTCATCTTACTGAAGGAGGGGGGCTCTGACTGGGATGAGGCCCTTTTCAAGCCCGGACCCTGTGAGCCCCTTGCTTCTCCCGCAGTTCCAGGACCTGAACTGGGGCCCGCCCCCTCTGGCCCCCTTTGAGTGTCATCGCCCTGCTGCACGTGGCCCCGCTGACCTTGCATGAATAGCGGGGAAGAATTGTCCTATTAAACGGTCAGCAAACACGTCCCTCTCTATCAGCAAGACATGCGCAGTCAGACTGGGACAATGACCAAGGTACAGAAGACTAGGGAACACAGCAGAGTACAGTAGAGACAGTGGAGGTGGATGTGGAGGTGGGGGTCTGGTGGAGGGTTGGATCGGCTCAGAGGGATGGATCCACATTGGGAGCATGCAGCTTCTATGCAGGAACGAGTCGCCCTGCTGGTCTAGCAGACAGAGAGAGGAGATGGATTATGAGAGGCGGGACACTCATTTTCCCTTCCACTTGTGACATTTGCATCTTTGAAATTTAAATTAAATGGTTGAAAACGTCGGAATGCATACTAAACAGACTGCCGGCTGAACAGCAATCATCTGCCTCTCTGCACCAAAATCTGTGTGCAAAATAGGGGCGGGGTCCTTGAAAACATTTTAAACGTATTTTTTTTTTGCGTGGGAAATAATGTGGGCAGATTTCAAGAATAATATGAACACTGTATCAGACAGGCTGCCTTGGTCCTTGAATCATTCCACTTTCAAAGAGGCCAATGTTTCACGAGCAAATACAAAGCGATAAAAGGAAAACAAGTTGGATCCAGGTTCCCTCAAGGATCACAAAACGCAGCACAAATGAAAAGTAAGCAGGTACATGCGGGGTAAAATAAACAACAGCCTGGAGAGGGAGGGAGTCAGAAAGGCACGAGAGGCGGAGGTGGAGTGAAGGAATGCTGAGAAATAATGACTCACGTCAGGAGAAGAAAAAAATAAATAAACACTTACCATCAGCTGTCAACGTGAGTCACTCTGGATTACCTGAGAGGAGAGAGGATGGACGGGAACCAAAGAAAGAAGAGTCACTTAAGATGCAAAACTTCAATCCTCACTGACCTCAAGACACGCAAAACCATCCGGCGTCCAGAGTGGACACCTGAAAGGATCAAAGCTGACCAAAGACTGCGATATACATGAACTTGCCGTAGGCGCATAGAAGGATGAGTCAGTTACATAATCAAGGATACTCGATGGAGCGTGCACCCTCACACTTAGTGGCACTTTCTGGCAGTGGCAGTGAGGAGTAATTAATTACGCTGGGATCTGCGCTGTTGTTTTGGGGGGGGGTAAACCTTAGTTAATCCTGTCCCTCTGTGTTTGTAAATCCCCTCCTTCCTCCACGGGATGATCCCAGCGCTGGATTGGAGGGTTTCTTGATTGCCTACAGTTTTATATCCAAACTAAATCCTCTTTTGGAATGCTTTTAGAGGACAACGGTTTATTGTAAGAGTCGCCGAGTACGTTTGTGTTTGGGTGAGAGGTTCCGCGTCGCTGTTTAATTCAAGCAAGCAAACGTTCTTCTGCCTCAACAAAGTGATCTCTGAATGACGGCCGTCCCCTTCTGCCCAAAGACTGCTCTTCTTCCGTATTCAAGCCCAATTACTTACATTTTGAGTAATCAAGACTTTTAAAAATTCTTAACTGTGTTTGCTGCAGGCAAATTAAACAAAAGCGGGATATTTGAGGATCCTGTTGGGGAGGGTCTCCCTCAGCTCCTCAGATCAACCCCAGAGGGATGCGGGTGTGAGGATGTACTGTGGTGTATTTAAGCCCGGTCCATCGGAGACACTGATCAGCATTAGTGAGTCAGCATCTTTCCCACAAACGGCACAATATTGTCAAAGGTGAATTGCACACGACCACATGGACAAGGGCCCTTTTTTTGGTGGTGTCTCCGTTATGCACGTGCTTGTATAAATACACATAAAACATACGTCCTTGTCCTTAGCTCTGTGCCTCATTCCATTCAGCGTGCTGCCATCCGGTGCAGGAGGTCTTTGTCTTTGGCGAGATGGTGAGAGCTCAGCACCGTCAGGCGGGACGGACTAGAATTACCGCTTCATTATGTTGCACGTCCGTGGCTGCCAAAAATGTTACGGGACTAGATTCTTGAGTTATGGATTAGTGAGGTGACGTTTGAACTTGAATAACTTCATCCTTGAGTCCGGGTTTGCGCCCAATATGAAGTAGTTCACCGATGGCGTCCCCATGAACACACGAGACGGACGTGTGGTGAGAGCGACCTTGACCTTTGACCGACTAATTCTGATCTGAAGAGTTGTTTTTTTTAAATCCCATTCCAACAACCCAAAACCCTTTGGGAGGCTGCAATGTAGCGTACACATGAGGGCAACTCTAACCCAAAATTCAAGTGTTTAATAACAAACAACATCACAGCTCTGTGTAAATGTTCCCTTCAGCCCTTTGAATAGAGCAGCTTCATTCAGACAGAAAGGTTGTATTGATTAAGAAGCGGCACAGAAGGGTTCTAGGACAGCATCCATTAGCATTATTGAACAAAGACAACAATCATAGGTGATTATTTAAAAAGGAGATTACATGGTGAGAGTGACAGCTCAAATAGTTAAGTGATGAAGCACGTGGTGTGCAGCCTGGCATAACGTGAGATCATTTATGTGTTTCACGCAAACTCCCGCCTTAGTCACAGTACATCCGAGTCCAATATGTGCAGAGTAACCGGATCACTATCCTGGATTTTGACTCATTCATTTACATTCTACCCTTGACATGAATAAAAGTTAGACATCTGGGCCCTGACCAACACCAGTGAGGGGGTCAATCTGGCCCGTGCTCTTTGACACCGGAGCATCCATGTTGTTGCTCATTGCTCACAATACAGTAGTTTATCTCAAAATATGGCCGTAGCTCACACAAGCCCATGCTGTGCTTCCAGAGGGAATAGAGCGGCCTTTGTTCCCTTTGAGCCACACACAGGCCCATCGCTGCTCTTTGTGCTGCGCCTCTTTCACTGACAGACACACATCAATACCAGGGGAATTAGGCCAGAGAGTTCTGGCAGCGAGGTTATTGTGTGTGTGTGTGTGTGTGTGTTTTTTATCTGACAGAATTTTCTGTGGGTATCTATGTATATGTATAGACATTGAGGTGTGTTTGTGTGAGCTGTCTTTGGCCGATGGAAACCGGACCGTATCTCATTCAGCAGCTGCGTAATGACAGCACGGGCAGGAAGCAGCAACAATCGTTATTGTATTCATCTGTGTGTCTGTGTGCGTGGAGGGGGGCAGAGGATAGCACGGTTGTGTCAGCTCTGACAGTGCAGGAGATGACTTCAGCGCACTGCAAAGAGTGCGATAAGAGACACAACTCTTTGTACGAGACAGGCACAGAGAGAAAGCGTGAGAAGAGAGATAGAGGGGCAACGCAGATCGAAAGGCGTGGCCACGTTCGCGGCGCGCGGCGCCCGGCCGTGTCGGGTTCAGCCAGGGCGGTCGGCACAGAGTGCGTCGGAATGAGGAGGTGAATGGCAGGTAGTTCCACGAAAGAGGCGGCCACAAGGCCCTATTGTGCAATTTGAAACCCACAGGGAGGCCCCGCTGCAGGCGCCGTCAGCTTTCCAGGAACAGGACAAACCAGAACACACGCGATCATTTACTCACACTCACACACACAAACACACCTTTTCCAAATGACATCACGGACGGGTCCTCAAGAGTTGACTTGTTCAGCTGCCAAGAAGGCTATTGTTGGTACTTGTGTTAAAGTGCTCTGAAAACTGCAAAAATCTTTAAATATGGACCCAGAACTGCCTTTAGTGGCTTAATGTTTCTAAAACTGATCTCATCTCTCAGGCAAAAAGGAAACCATCCGTAACTCCACCCATCATCAGCTCCCCCATTCATAGCGCTGTGAAAGACTATTACAAAATGCATACACACACCCACAAAAACGGAACAAGAAGTGATATATCGGGTGTTAAGTAAGTCTGAGTCATGGTCAGGAGGAAAACGCAAAGACAAAGCAACAAAAGGAGATTGCGGATTACACTTCATACCCACAGTGGAGTCATTATGATGTTGATCTATTATGGATGCACAGGGCTGTGAGCATCTCTCAGGTTCAGCGTGTACAGCAAACAGGGCTGTGACGCAGCGCGGTGAAGTCGAGCCTCACGGAAGGCCGGCTTCACGTTTAAACCTCGTTGAAAGGCACATCTCTGCATCCGCGCTCGACACCACAAGACGTGTTCCGATGAATAATTCACCATGTGCATGGAACCGACACTGGTCCAGCTCCAATGTGTCGTGGGACAGATGTCTTCCCACGAGGGGGGGGGGGGGGGGGGGGGGGTTCCAGTGGACAAGAAGATGAACCATTGGCGTAGCTGAAACATTTCAATCCTGGCAAAAAGCAGACTCACTTTAGGCTGAAGGCTGTTTAACAGAGTCGTGGCCAACGTGGCTCGTGTTCCACCGGCTCGGGCAGGGAATCATCAACTGTCAACAGGCTGGAAACCGCCTACACGCCGGCTGAAATCTCATACCAGAGATTGTGTTAAAGGCGCACAACCACGGACGCGGGTGAGGAGCGATGCAACGCAGGAGAGACACCGACCGGGTCGTCGGGCCGTGGGGGCATCTGGCTCTCTGTGGCTCTCGGCATGTGACAACAACTTTACGCAGTGCAGATATAAATCATCCACATCGTCACCTGTTTAAATAACTCTGAGCTTGGGTAACCAGAGACCTGTGCGGCTCAGTAGGGGAGGGGTTAGCGGGGATCAGGACATCCAGGCTCTGGTCTTGAAGCGCTTACAATGAGCGAGATATCAGACTCAACACGAAGCCTGCGGGTCGAGGATGTCAAGCCCCCGCTTTGCGAGAGGATTCAAGTTGAAAGGGGGGTTTTAAACTTAATCTAAAGCAAAATATTGGAAGATGAAAACAAACGGGTGATGTAATGCAATGTCTATTCTGTAAAATCTACAGCACTCCCCCCGAAGCTAATACACAGCTTTTTAATACAGATTTACCATCCTGTGTGAGCATCTTACAATAAAAAAGACCCTGATCTTTTGGCTGCAAACTCTTGCGACGCTGTGTGACCCCTGCCTCCTCTCCAACAGGAAGGGATAAGAGGGGAGCAGGCAGCTCGTTGCCGCTAGAAACCACAGCTTTCACAGAGGAATGTAACCTTCATTCTGGAAGTGCAGGACTCAGTCCTGTTGGGGAGAATGAGTCCAGTTTGTTTACAGTTACGCGATAAGTAGGATGGGACAGCTTCTGACTTGTTAATGTTTCTGTTAATGTATATTTATATATATTTTTTCTTTTAATATATATATATATACAATAATCTAAGTTTGACAACAACTCTGATGGCAGCAGAGACACATATAATTGAGCTGCATTCTACAAACCCTGGAGGAGGAGGGATGAGAGGTGAGAGAGTGTGAGAAAAGGAAAAAGGAAAAAGTGTGTTTCCTCTCTGAGACAAGACACTTCCTCTTTAGCCAAAGCCGACCTTTAGTTACATTACATGTCATTTAGCTGACGCTTTTATCCAAAGCGACTTACAATAAGTGCATTTCCACATAGAGATACAAACTCAGAAGAACAAGTAACAAGAAAGTACAAATTTCATCCAATAAGCAGTTTCAAAACATGTTATAGAAAAGTGCCATTATAAGTACAATTTAAGTGCTACCATTTGTTAGTGTTACGGTTTGTTATGTTTTACTCAAGGTAGTTCAGGATCAGGATCAGGATCCTGTTTTAGTGTTGAGAACACAGAGCCATATCCATGCCGCCTGAGTGATGTGCAGACTCTTAACAGAACTGAATCTCCAGCTGAACATTTTCACATTACTCATCTGTGAGAAAAGGACAACAACAAAAAAAAACTGCAAACCATAATATCATGTTTTGCTTTTTTTCAGCTCAATGATGCACCGCTTCGGACAGAAGTGAGACGGTCTTAAACTGATCAGGAGGTTGGCAGTTTGAGCCCCAGCTCCTCCAGGCCACAAGTCAAAGTGTCCTGCACCGAGACAGCGATCCAGTGAAATCGGTGTGTGAACGTTTAAATGTTGACACCTAAGGTCGTGCTTGCACTTTTGCTGAGGCTATAAAGGCGTCTTATAGATACAAAGCTATTTACCACTTAGCTGATAGGTGCTTTTAACCCCACTTTCACCTGCAATTTCCATTGTTCTGTTTGAAACGGTGTGCGTCCAGTGCCTCACACTTCCGAGCAGAAAGACTGTAGGGCAGAAACAAAGACATTAAACATCACCAGCTTCCCGTGCGCAAACACTGCCGGAGGCACTGAGCCGCTGCCAAGAACTCAGCTCAGGTCTTTGCAGAATGCGTCTCTCGCCACGTCGCCCATCGTGTTTGATGTGCAGCAGAGGGGAGCGACTGCGCCAAACCAGAGCAATGTGTTTCCTTTACTTATTGGATTATTTAAAGGGGTCAAATATTCTGCTACAGTAGCAACCAAACAAAGCATCCATGTGTCTCTGTGGCACTCATCCTATTCAGGGACGCGGGGAGCCCTGTACACATTGGGAGAGAAGTCTGGTACATTCTGGACGCACAAATCCATACAAACTGACAAGCGCAGTGACATCACGGTCACATGCACAGACGATCCAGAGGTCAACTCATGGCCAATTTACCAAACCTCTTTGAACTGTGAAATTGGAGCACCCGAAGGAGGTGTGACGACTTTAACCCAACACTATACATTCATAAACAATCGGCTTAGGCAGTAAAAACAACATAATAAGTAGTTCCTTTAACTACAATCTTTTCATCCTCCCGATCCAGCGTTGTTGTGAGAAATTGCAGCTTCCTCTACATGCAATTAATCAGCCCCTGTGGCAGTCAGGAGCGCTCACACACAAGAGCTGAGGTAATCTTGTGATCTGATCTAGGATAAGCACATCTTCACCACGCACAATGCCAAAGTGTTACATGAAGCGGATCACAAGTCAAGAGGAGGCGGCAGCTCCATCTTTAGGGAGCGGTGAGTTCTATTTTGTAACCAGCGAGCACGCGGGCGCACACATAAACGTGAAACACTGCGCTCGTACAAAGGTTCTCGTATCTCAGCTCGGATACCGACCGGGAAGGCACGATGTGAGGGCAGCGCAGTAGGAGGAGGAGGAGGAGGAGGAGGAGGAGGTGTCATCATGGTGGTCTGACTGCCAGAGTGAGACATGAATGGCTGCTGTAGCAGTGCCCTGAAGGGGCAGCCAACCTCTCAGCCACTTAGCAGAGTATATGCTGGAGATTGTGGGACACATCACGTCATACTAGACACTACAAAACCTCTTCATGTGCTTGTATATAATGTACCTGCAGTGCAATGTCAAACAATTGACAGGAGTTGTGGCCGTGTGATGTGGCTAAATTCATGATGTAGTTCATTTCATTTCTAGAAAATGATCATATTATAGGATTCATTCAGGTAGTGCAACAAATAAAGCCATTTTCTTATATACTTTTTGAACTCAGTAGTTGACATAAGATACTGGCTTAGTATTTTAGTGCAAATACATAATTTAAAGTAAAATTCTAGAGACAAAATAAAGAAATATTTCCCGCTATACCCTGACTGTGTCTACATGCACATAAACATAGTAATCCTTTTACAAAACTAATTGATTAAACAGATTTGCTCAAACTTTTCTAAGAAATTTAAGTTAGTACATGCTTGTTATTATCAATTTAGATATAACTGTGTCCCACCACATGTGTCCGCGTGATTTCATCCCGACAAGTAGATACATCATCGTACCGAATTACGGCCCAGCCTCAATCACAGATGGCATGAGCTGCCTGGATGGATGAGTAAAAAGAGATAAAAGCAAACCTTCAGTCCATAGTCACGACGCTGGAGTGGAAGTCCTTCATTGCAGAGGAGATGACAACCTGCAACCTCACTCTACAAGGAGAAGAGAAAAGAAAAAGTGAGATGGAAAACCGTAATCCTCTAAATGCTTTCTTGGCACACCGTAGTGTCTTTGGCCGTCCACTTTACGCCTCTGTGTGAGAGCGTGTCCGTCTCCACAACGCTGAGAATAGGTGGCGAGGGGGATAATAAAAACAAATTGCTCCTCTGTGAAGCGTACTAGTAGGTATCAGATGTAATGAAGCTGCAGATGTCCATCCCTACCGAGCCATGAAATGCATTTAGCCCATCAGATGGCATTAGCCAGTTGAGACTGAAATAAACCCTGCTTTATTAAAACGTGTGCGGATTGCCAATGGAAGGGTATCTGACTGATATCATAAGGGAACTGATTCATTTTAGCAAAGCTTAAAGAATGAGAACGGGGGGGGGGGGGGGGCACCACACCTTACTCCCAACTTTAATGCACCAGTCTATAACAAGCTAGTCTCTAAATGCATTTCTAGATATAAATAGCATAAAATATATGTGTACTTTCTACTATAACATACATACCAATAAAACAATACCCTACTAAATTAAATTAAACTATTATGTTAAATACATTTAAAAAATGTAAATATGTTATAACTACAGCCAAATTCCCGCACGTGAACGCGATGATGACGTCACGGGAGATAAAAAATATAGAGACCGTTACGAAAGATAAATTGAATAACGCGGTACTTTAAACGCTATAAAATGAAATAACCGCAGACGAGCCGTCGCGCAAATTGTGTCTGAAGCTGCCAAAGGAAACACAAACAGTCGCGAGCCGGTCGGATGAGTAGCAGTTACCCGGGACTCAGGTTGACAAGTCCCCGTCGGTGTGTCATTGCACAGAGCCGCTAATACGATGAGAAATCCACACCGACACTCTTAACCGCTTCTCCTCGCGGCACAGAAGCGCAACACACGTCACACAGTGGCACAAACTGCCGGTAAAACTACCGGGGGAAACCGTAAAAGAAAAACTGAAATGTTTGACACTTACAGCCGGTGACAGCAAACTGTTGGAGCTGACAGACGTTCGGCGAGCGGCAAACCTCCACCTCCTGCGAGTACCGTCCGCCCAACTGTCGGTTCTCCCTCCCAATTTCTGACGTCATTACGTAGAACGTAACGTAATGCGGAAGTGGCTAAAGATGGTGTCGCGATAAGAGCCGTCGCTCGCGTGCAAAAACCGATGCGACGAGAAAAGAAGACTCCGTGTATATTTGGGAAAAACTCAAATCGGGCTCATCTACAGGCTGAATTAAAGTGGGCACATTATGATGTTTAGAAAGTCAGCGCTTAAAGTAACCCAGAGCTTTACTTTTTCAAATTGAAGATGTTTTGAACAGACTGAAATGACATTTATATTCATAACAATAATCACTTATCAAGCAAAAAAACACATAAGTTTGAACAAACACTATCAATTCATCGAATTTGTAATTTCAAAATCTTTCTTTTGAGCAAAAACTTGTTGCGCCCTCTTTCTAATAAATGGGAACTATATACCATAATCTCACAAATAGCCTTGAGAAACTCAACATCCTGCTGCAACAGTCCTGTGGGCATGTCGTTTGGGTGTTGAGCTGACAGTAGATTAGGACAAATCATATTATAGTCAGTCAACGAACAACTGAAAGTAATCTATTGTTAGAGACATCATTTGTGTCTTTAGAAATAAATATGTGGAATGAAAACAGTAAAGAGAATTATGTGTATTATGTAACAGTTGCAGTGAGGAAATAAACATGATCTGCACAAAGCAATGCATTGTGTGAAAGAGTTTTGTGTTCGCTGTGAATTTCATGAGTTTTAGCATAGTTCAGCCTTTTTGGTCTAATAGATCCTGGTTTTCCTTTGTTTCCTGTTTTATCATATATTTTATATTTCTTATTCATCTTGGCAAAATAGGCACACAATGTGAAAATCACAACAAATTAAAGCTGCGAGCAGCGTTGGACAGGGCCTCGCTACTCCTTGCACGTCGGGGCACTGGCCGCACGGTAAGAATTTGTGGAGGGCGCCCTCTAGGTGTGCCTGTAAGCATACATCTTTCTCTCAAAAACATTGATTAACAAAATATAATAATAATAATAATAGAAGAGATGTGTTTTAATATAAATGAAACAAAACCCTGGTGAAATAAAACCATCATTAAAACATGGCGCTCCCGCCATATGTTGAAATTCAATTTTTATGGTTGCGCGCTTATGTTTGTGTGCGTTGCAAAAGCAATTGTCACACTCAAGCTCAAGATCAATGATGAAGAGGAGGAGGAGAGGAAGGCCGTGCATAGAGGTCTGTATCTCAGACATGTGGTTTCATGTCACACATGGGATGCTTTAGATTAACACTGTCCTTTACATAGCTAGCGCTTGTTAGCCAAACTGCGTCATGCCTTAAGGAGCCTTCCAGCTAGCATAGCGATGGTGCCATGCTCTTGACACATTCTAATCCCTTGAAATACAATATGTTCCTCTCCGACTAGTCGTAGCGAGGACCCTAATAAACCCAACTAAACAACGGTAACTTCCGACAGCATGTGGTCGTCAATACTAATCCTGAAATCCCAATTAGACATGAATGAACTATACTTTCTTGGGGGAAATAAACAAATGATCACATATTGTACTGTTTGGCCACATTCAATTAGATTTGTTAACTCCAGGAAAATTTAAAAAAAGAAGCGTTCAGCTTGACATTTTATAGTCGCTAGATGGCGACATGTGCACAGACACAGCTGCTGTGGGTCGTGAGAGAGGTCTGCGTCATGTGTGTGTGTGTGTGTGTGTGTGTGTGGACTCGTGTGCTTTTTCTTCTTCACCCTATATCATCTTTTTTTCTGTGTCCTTTATTTTTGATTTATAATGATCTTAATAAAAAATACATTTAGGTGGAATTGTTTGGCACACTTACTCAAGTACACAACAGACACACACACACACACTTACACACACACACACACACACATGTACACACACCCACACACACACAGATGTACACACACCCACCCACACACATACATGTAGACACTCACACAAACACAATGTGGGCAGCAAATGGTTTTATCTCATCTTACCTCCTGACGGAAGGAGAGTCTCACCTGGTCTGATCTGGTGTGTGTGTGTGTTGTGCTCATGCACAGGTGGCGTGCACGTAGTCAGAGCATCACTTCCAGCTTGGGTGGAAAATGCCATCTGAACCTGGCAGTGATATTTGAATGCTTAAACCAGAGCTCAGTCGTGGCAGAGAGAAAAACAATTCCCACATTCTTTAGAAAAATAGATTAAAGATGATTCTACATGTACCTCTCGTATCATTGTAAATTCTAACTACCAACGACTGTGAACAATGAAAAAAGACTTTGAGGGTTGAATTAACAAATACAGCAAAAAAATCTCAATACTGTATAAGGCAAACACCACTATTTCCCAATTAGCTTTGCATCTGCTGCAAATTTGACAATTCACTAAATCTACAAAGAAATAAATCAAAGAATCCTGCTGCATTTCCTTCATTAGGATATGTGAGCTTCTCGTATGCACCCAGTGCAACTCCAAACAGGGCTTAAGAGACAACCCCCAAAGAGGGGTTAATAGTCGGGAGTCAGAGCGCTTACAGATTCCATTCATATCTGATCACGGACGCCTCGCCGGCCAAAGAAAACCATTTATTCCCATTTATGACCAGTATGTTTCTTACAAGAAATTTGCCCTGTTTCCCTGGTAACGCTGGTGGTTTAATAATCATTACTGTCCCATAAGTTCCTTGCTCAGGTGAAGAGGACGGACCTGAGACACGACTTGACAGAATATTTCTACAATACTCCCCTCTAGTCCCTCCGAGTGTCGCCCTGACCCTCCGCGACCTGAGACCTCCACCCAAAACCAGTCCTCACGACGCCGCCAAGTGAAGCTCGTTTAATTCGGGCTCTCTTAGACTGTGCCCTGGACGTGATTGTTGCCGTGCAGGGGGATTGCTACAATTTATAAATCAAAATGTATAATCAGAGGGACTAAAGTTGGACGTATGAGTCATCAGAGTAACTCGGAAACTAGTGCCAGTTAGATGGAGAGACACAAATGGCGGGCAGGTGGGGTTTTCTGTGTACATCAATCGGCTGTAAAAGGTCTTAATGGATGCGTCAGAGTTGTTTTTCAGAAAACAGGACGACGCTCAGCAGAAAAGTTTGTGCGTGTTTTTCACCCGATGCAGACCTTTGCTCCCATTAGCTAAAAGATGCAAACAGAGACACACAAAAACATACGCCATATCGGCCAAAATAAAAATGCCAACATAACCCCCCGACCGCCACGGGCTGTGGGTTGTTTTTTTTGCAGCTCCCACAGTAGAGCAGAGGATGATTAGTGCGAGCGGCCCTTTTCTCTGAGAGAGACACAGACGAGGATGCTGCCTCTCAGCGGCCCTCGCCAATTACACCGTCCACTCCGGCGGGGCTCGGGAGGGGGGGGGGACTAATGAAGAGGGCGCAGCACGGCGGCCCGGATCGATCCCCGGCCCGCCGGGGGCGCAGGTGGGGCGGCGGACACGGGGAGGCCTGAGGGCCCGAAGCCCTTCATCACACACACACACACACAGGTCGCTGCATCCTTTTTTCACTCCGACAAACTTTGTGGAATACGCAGGATTCAGAATATGGAAATAACTGGAACTAGTATGTCTTGTTTTAATTATTTCATTTGAATTTGTTTGTGACAAAATGTTGAATCACATTATCCTGTATTTGACACTGGCAGCAGGGACCCCCCCCCACCCCCCCAAAAAAAGAATACTGCATTTATATACCCAATCTTTCTCTTTTCAAGCCACACGCTCACTTCATATTCTGATCAGGCCCACTGCCGCTCAGCCTTTGATAAGGTCAGGACCCTTTCGCCTCCCCCCTCGATGTTTCCGCACCTCCACGGTGATCAGCATGCTGATTGAGCTAATTGCCATTTCTTGTTTGGGATCAGCATTCCACGGGAACGGTTAGCCAGCGGGGCCCACAGCCGCTTTCAGACCGACGCCAGCTTCAGGTCCGACGGCCCACGCGTGTGCGTTCGATCACATCAGTGGCCCCTGCCCGGCCCCGTCCTGAGGCACAGATTACCTGGGAAAAACACCTGTCGCCATGGCGATTACAGGTCTGTTCAGCCTCACCGGCCCACGTATATCTCACCAACTATGGGACGGGTGCCTTTCGTGGTCCCCAGAGGACGAAGCACGATGGCTTAGGGATGACTCCTGTAAGGTGGACATTTTAATTTGTCTCTGCACGTGTTTTAGCACTGAAATAAAAGCAAAATATGAAACCCCCAGCTCAACGTTTTATTGGTAGCATCTTAAATAGAAACTGAGGAATCAGAGGATTTTTTTTCAAAAGATATTAGTAGAGTCATTGAGAGTCACAGAGAGCCTTGGGAGATATCTCCAGAAACGCTGTGAAGATGAGGTCTAATTGCTTTTCTTTGAACCTGATTCTCAGACGTGGGCTCTTACAGGTGTCCTCCTCATCGGGGAATAGCGGCGGGCTGTGATACAAATACTTCACGGCACAGCGCAAGTCACGCTGCCATATATATTCCACCTGAAGCTCGTGAAGAGGTTGTGCCATGAGCTCCCTGCAGCCCCCAGAGAGATGCCCACGAGCGAGAGACATGGACCCAAGCAGACGCATCAATACGCGGGGAAGCTGCTGAGCAACATGCAACAGTTTCCCTTTAAAAGCGTTGGAGAACAATCGGTTCCTCTGTGGACGGCAGCATATGTTCGTTTGTGCTTCAACGCATTCTTCGTCGTTGATAACACCGTTAGTGTCACATGGCTCACGGGCTGACGCCGTTTGAAATGGGCCTTTTAACCCCTAAGTGCAAAGCAGGAACAAAAGGTGCCGGTGGGGGTTACAGGGAGCAGCGGCATGCATTATTGATCCCGGGATAATTGAATCAGAGGGATTGTGGAAGACCAGAAGGAATCTACGTGGCATCGGACCATTGTGATGAACTTGTGTGTCGATGCGATTAGGCGGCTCCAAGAGTCGGATCTTAATGGTCGCCACGGTGTGGTCCAGTTCTTATTGTGTGGATTATTTCACTGATGGAGATGAGTAAAAGAAATGGGCTTGAAAAAGACAGATAAATATGAATAAACAAAGATCAATAAATATATAAGAATACAAAAATGTGTCATTTCCCCTTGAACAAACTTTTTTTTTCATTGGGATCAAAAAACAACATGGATAGTATTCGACTCAGAAGGAAAAGGAGATTAATTAGGGACGCACAAACCTGCCATCTGGCAGCTCAGATTTAAGTTCTAGATTTTAATGAAGGTTGGTTTTCCCTCAACTAATCCGACAAGTCAGTGCGTTCACCTTATTACGCAATGTGAAACCACATAGACTTTACAATGTGCTCGATTCGGGGCACATCACTCAATGACGTGGGCGTAATCTGCCTGGTCCAAGGATTCAGTATAAATAAGGACATGTAGAATCTAGATTGGCATCAATTTGCTGAAAAGTTGAGTTTAACACTCTACCACGAGATTTGAAACACCTGTCAGAGCGAGCTGATTTCATTCTGACGTGTGATGTGAAGCAAAGGGTGATCGCATCAAACGCACCTTTCAGGATTCATACCCCTCTCATGTCTGTAAATATGAAGCTAAAGGGCGAGGCTATAGTTAGCTTAGCTCAGCTCAGTCGTTTCCAAAGCTAATGCTAAGAGACGCTAACAGACGCCGAAATAGTCCCTATAGACCTGGGAGGGGGGCGGGCCAGCAGGACATTTCAGCAAACTTATTTTCAAATATTGTCACGTTCCTCTGATGGAACCCAAACGCAGACCAGACCAGATGGGTTTGAGGTGAAAACAAAGAGTCTTTATTGACACAGTGCAGGAGTAGACCAACGTGTAGAATGGCGAGTCCAGGTGAGGTGGTGGGGTGGAGGCGTCCCCGTGGCCAGGTGCGGTTGACGGCTTTCCCAGGTGCAGAACTAGAAAACAGGACAAAAGACAAGTTAGTGTTCCTCAAGGGGATTCTCGGGATCTCAGTAAGTAGCGGTGGTAGCGAATGCAGGCACACGTACTACTTCGTCTAACAATCCGGCAGGGACCTGATGTCGGTCTCAGCTTAATTAGGGTGGCTAATCTTGATCAGGTGTGTTGGCTTGATTGGCCGCAGGCCTGGAACTCTCCGCCTCTCCACGTTGCTTGGCAACCATGAAAAACAACATGGAAACATGCTCAGGGAGCTGGGGTCGTGACAGTACCCCCCCTCCGACGGACGCCCCTGGGCGGACCACCCGGTGCACCGGGGTGGCGTTGGTGGAACAGCCGCAGCAGGTCAGCGTCCAGGATGTGACGCCGCGGAACCCAGCACCTTGCTTCTGGACCATAGCCCCTCCAGTCCACAAGGTACTGGAAACCCCGCCCTCGTCGCCGGGAGTCCATGATGCGTCGCACCGTGTAGGCAGGACCTCCGTCAATCGTCCGAGGGGGAGGAGGCCGAGAGGGAGTGGGTAGCAGGGGACTGAGAAGGACCGGCTTGATGCGGGATACATGAAAAGCAGGATGTACCTTGAGGGATTTGGGAAGCCTCAGCCGGACAACTGCCGGGTTGATGACCCTCTCTACTTTGAACGGACCAATATACTTGGGGTTCAGCTTCTTGGATTCAGTTCGCAGTGGAAGGTCCCAGGTGGCCAACCAGACCTTGTCCCCCACCTTATAGTGGGGTGCGGGGGAACGGCGACGGTTGGCCTGGGCCTGGTACTGACCAGAAGCTCTCAAGAGGGCTGCCCTGGCCTGGTGCCATGTCCGGTGGCAGCGCCGGAAATGAGCCTGGACCGAGGGAACCGCAATCTCCTTCTCCTGCGAGGGGAACAACGTGGGTTGATAGTCGTATAGGCATTGAAAGGGCGACATACCTGTGGCGGCGGTAGGGAGCGTGTTGTGGGCATACTCAGCCCAAGGCAGGCGGGAGGACCAAGTGGTGGGGTTAGAAGAGACCAGGCATCGCAGTGTTGCCTCCATCTTCTGGTTGGCCCTCTCCGCTTGGCCGTTGGACTGGGGGTGGAATCCGGAGGAGAGACTGGCAGTGGCGCCGATGGCAGTGCAGAATGCCTTCCATACCGCCGATGTGAATTGGGGACCTCGGTCGGATACAATGTCCCTCGGCAGACCGTGGATCCTAAATACCTCCTTGACCAGGATAGCAGCAGTCTCTGTAGCTGAAGGTAGTTTTGGGAGGGGCACGAAGTGTGCAAATTTGCTGAATCTATCAACTACGGTTAGAACAACTGTGTTACCTTCAGACAGGGGAAGACCGGTTACAAAATCCAGAGCCAGGTGGGACCAGGGCCGCCTGGGAATAGGTAGAGGGTGAAGTAGTCCTGCACTGGGTCGATTTGTTCCCTTATTCCGTGCACAGACTGGACAGGCAGCGACAAACCCCTGAGTGTCCTTTCCCATGGCTGGCCACCAGAAGCGTCTGCGCAACAGCGCCATGGTACGGGCCACGCCTGGATGGCAAGCAATCCTCGAGGCGTGTGCCCACTGGAGTACCGCCGATCGAAGGGGTTCGGGCACAAACAAACGACCCGGTGGGCCATTACCTGGACCAGGTTGGCTCCGAAGGGCGGTCTTTACCTCCTCTTCGATCCTCCAGACTACTGCCCCCACCACGAGGCTCCGGGGTAGGATGGTCTCCGTCCTGGCCCTTGTCTCCTCGGTCCTCGCGAATACCCGGGACAGCACGTCCGCCTTGCCATTCCGGGAGCCTGGTCGATACGTGAGGGAAAAGTTAAAGCGACCAAAAAAAAAGGCCCACCTGGCTTGACGAGAGTTGAGACGTTTGGCCGATTGTACGTATGCAAGATTCTTGTGGTCGGTCCAGACGATAAATGGTTGTTCCGCTCCCTCAAGCCAATGGCGCCACTCCTCCAAGGCAAGCTTGACGGCGAGTAGTTCTCTGTTCCCCACGTCGTAGTTTCTCTCTGCTGGGGAAAGACGACGAGAGAGAAAAGCACACGGGTGGAGCTTACCATCGGCAGAGCTACGTTGGGACAGGATGGCGCCTACGCCAACCTCAGAAGCATCCACCTCCACCACGAACTGACGTTTGGGGTCCGGCTGTGTGAGAATGGGTGCCGTGGTGAACCGGTGCTTTAGGTCCCGGAATGCTCTGTCCGCCTCCGGGCTCCAGCAGAAGGGCCTGGCACTGGACGTCAGGGCTGTCAACTGGGCGGCAACCCGGCTGTAGTCGCGGATAAACCGGCGGTAGAAATTTGCAAACCCCAGGAACCTTTGGAGTTGCAATCTGGTAACAGGCTGAGGCCAGTCCAGAACCGCCCTCACTTTCTCGGGATCCATCCTCACTTGTCCCTCCGAAATGATGTATCCAAGGAATGATGTTGTGTGGGCGTGGAAGTCGCACTTCTCCGCTTTAACAAAGAGGCGATTCTCCAAAAGGCGTTGAAGGACCTGCTGGACATGCTGGGTGTGGATACTGTAGTTCTCCGAGAAGACCAGTATGTCATCCAGGTAGACAAATACAAAACGCCCAATCATGTCGCTAAGTACCTCGTTTATCATCCTCTGGAATACTGCAGGAGCGTTAGTAAGGCCGAATGGCATGACTAGGTACTCGAAATGGCCCATGGGGGTGTTGAACCCAGTCAGCCATTCGTCCCCCTCTCTTATTCGGATGAGGTGATAAGCGTTGCGGAGATCAAGCTTTGTAAACACTGAAGCGCCCTGCAGGGAGTCAAAGGCAGAGTTCATCAAGGGCAGCGGGTACTTGTTCTTGATTGTTATATTATTCAAACCCCGGTAATCAATACAAGGCCGAAGGGACCCATCCTTTTTACCCACAGAGAAGAATCCAGCCCCTAGGGGGGAAGATGAGTGACGAATTAGGCCCGCTGCCAGGGCATCCCTGATGTAGGTCTCCATGGCCTCGCGCTCCGGTCGGGAGATGCTATAGAGGCGTCCCTTGGGGAAGGTGGCGCCAGGAATCAGGTTGATTGCACAGTCATAGGGTCTGTGAGGAGGAAGGGCCAGTGCCTGTTGTTTACTAAAAACCTCACCTACGCTGTGATAAACCGTTGGCACCAGAGTCAAATCCGGGGGGGGGGAAGACACCACCTGGCGGGGAATAGAGTGGGAGCAAGCCGATTTAAGACAGTTAGCATGACAGTGAGTACTCCAACTAGTTACCTTGCCTGTCACCCAATCCAGGGTGGGGTTGTGTTTCCTCAGCCAAGGGTAACCAAGAACCAGGGGCATGCGTGGTGAGGACAGGATGAAGAAGGAGATGTCTTCCGAGTGGTTGCCCGATAACTGCATCTTCACTGGCTCCGTTCTCATGGTTACCCGTGCTAGTAGTCTGCCGTCGAGGGTGGTCGCTTCCATGGCCTCCGGAAGTTGTTCCTTGGAGAGCCCCAGCTGTTCCACCAGACTAGCATCGATGAAGCTGTCATCTGCGCCAGAGTCAACGAGTGCATTGATCTCCACAGACTGGTCTCTCTTGGTGAGGGTGACAGGAAAAAGGGGTCTGGCACGAGGGGAGGGGGTCTGAGTGGTTTGGCTCGCTAGAAGGCCTCCCAAACTTAGCGAGCCCGGGAGTTTCCCTGGCGCTGAGGACAGGAAGCGATGTAATGGCCCGCGCGTCCGCAGTAGAGGCAGCTCCTGGTATCTCGCCGCCGCTGGCGCTCTTCAGTGGACAACCCATGTCTGCCCACCTGCATTGGTTCAGGGTCAGGCAGTCTCACCTCCCTTGTCTCACTAAGTGTCGGGCGATTGGGGTGCTCTGTGCCTTGAAAGAAATTGGGTGACCGTGGATGGTTTGGCAATCCCAACCGTCTCTCCCTTCTTCTCTCCCGACATCTATTATCCACCCGGATGGACAAGGCCACCAGGTCGTCGAGATTCTGTGGCTCAGGATAGGAAATTAACTCGTCCTTCAGTGGCTCTGTCAACCCCTGGTAGAACACTGCCTGTAGGGACTCGTTGTTCCACCCACTCTCTACAGCCAATGTTCGGAATTCAATCACATATTCTGCCACGCTGCGGTTTCCCTGACGCACAGCGAACAGGCGCTTTGCTGCATCCTTACCCCGGGTGGGGTGATCGAACAGCCTCCTCAGCTCTGCCGTGAATTCCGGGTAGGCGGTGGTACAGGGGTCTCGTTGCTCCCAAATAGCCGAAGCCCACTCCAGCGCCTTTCCCCGGAGCAGCCCAATAACAAAGGCTATCTTAGCCTTGTCCGAGTGGTAGGTTTGAGGTTGGAGGTCAAAAACCAGACCGCATTGTAACAAGAAGGATCTGCAACCTCCCAGATCTCCCTCATACCTCTCCGGTGTGGGCACCTTGGGCTCTCGGACCGATGGGGAAACTTCTCCAGCCTCGACCAGGGCTGGGGGTGATGCAGTTGGCGGAGACGCAGCGGGAGCATTTAGCTGGACCTGAATGGCAGACAAGCTGGCAGATAAGGCTTGTACTGACGACATGATCTCCTGTAGCGCGGTGCTGTGTTGCCCTAACAAATTTCCTTGTAGGGACACCGCATGGCTCACAGAGTCTAGATCCGCTGGGTTCATGATGGCCGGATTGTTCTGTCACGTTCCTCTGATGGAACCCAAACGCAGACCAGACCAGATGGGTTTGAGGTGAAAACAAAGAGTCTTTATTGACACAGTGCAGGAGTAGACCAACGTGTAGAATGGCGAGTCCAGGTGAGGTGGTGGGGTGGAGGCGTCCCCGTGGCCAGGTGCGGTTGACGGCTTTCCCAGGTGCAGAACTAGAAAACAGGACAAAAGACAAGTTAGTGTTCCTCAAGGGGATTCTCGGGATCTCAGTAAGTAGCGGTGGTAGCGAATGCAGGCACACGTACTACTTCGTCTAACAATCCGGCAGGGACTGGATGTCGGTCTCAGCTTAACTAGGGTGGCTAATCTTGATCAGGTGTGTTGGCTTGATTGGCCGCAGGCCTGGAACTCTCCGCCTCTCCACGTTGCTTGGCAACCATGAAAAACAACATGGAAACATGCTCAGGGAGCTGGGGTCGTGACAAATATCAAATTGGAGCAGAAAAAAAATATAAATACATGGTGCACACATTAGTTTGCCATCACTCAACAGTCCCAGACAAGGTGTGTGTGTGATGGGCGGGGCGAGAAAAACACATTTTAATCCATTGTCGAAGCTTGTAAAGCAACAAAACAAATCGCCGCTGAGTCTTCTTCTTCTGCCTCTCACTCGTCATTTTCATTTACCGAAAATAAGAGAAACCGTACAGTAGGCCATGGCCTTTCTAACAGACTTCCAGATCTAATGGAACTGGTTAAAAGTGACCGACTGCAGGAAAGAGAAGAAAACTTGAGTATTTCCGGTGATGGACCGGTTCCACACACAGAGATTTCCCCTCAGTCTCTCTGCGTTGTGCTTTCAGCCGCATTCTTAAAGTTCTCGGCTGAAGTCTTGCCGCTCTTCTTTTTTGAGAGCAATTAACCGCTCGGACGAGAAGGCCTCTCTTCATCTCCATTAACCAACAAGACTTCTTCACCACCCCCCCCACCCCCCCGCTGCCTCTACTACTTCACGAGTGGGAATGAGATGCAAATTTGTCTTTAAAGTGTTCGGAAATAATAAGCCTTCATTACATCCATGTGTAGACAGAGATTATTATGCCATTATGTAACTGGTGCAGCTTCTTCTCGCTCGCTCCGAAGCTCGACGTGAAGATGGAAAGAGTCTCTGCCTATCGGGATGGTGGAGCTCCCTGGCATTTGTCGTCATATTTGGAACTTAATTACTTCAGAGACCCCAAGAACACACACAAAGAGAAGAACAACAAAACGCACAAAACACAGCGATTGCTCACACAGACGTGCACGCGTGACAGCTCTGACCTTCTCGATGGCAGCAGTCTAAGTCCGGGCGGCATTCACTGCTTCATTACTGGGAGGAGAGGAGGGTCACACGTGTGTTTTGTGTGTTCGACGCCCTCCGCCGCGTCCCGCAAAGCTTGTGCCTGCAAAGTCGGCAGCAACGGCAGGATATGAAGGTTATGAAGTAGTTCGTAACTCGCTTTTAACAAGACTCTATTTTCCTTGATGTCTTTTTTGGGTCGATTCTCTCTTTTTCACTGCACATTCCTGCTTATTCTTCTGCATTTGATGAACAGGTTCCACGTTAAAAAAGGAGGGAAATGGAAATCAGCAGTTGGTGCATGTGAGAGTGGAGGAGGATTGTTTGTGTGTGAGGAAAAAGAAGGTGTGACTCCCCTCTCACTCCGCTCATTACAGATGGAGAGGACTCTGTGGAGTTCTGCTGCAAGTTCCTGCTGCCTCAGTGTTGAGTGTGCCTGATGCTCTCTCCTCTCTATTACAGCCCACACACACACACACACACACACACACACACATCCAAGGGAACAACAAGCCCTTGCTATCTTTATCTCTTAAACACTCTCCTGCAGATGTCACACCGACAACTGGAGATACAGCTCGGCCTCTTTCCCTTTCCCGCTGCAGTTAATGGAAAGCGCTGCGTGGGTGGCAATGGCAGTCAGCACACGCTGCTAATCAATAGTTATGCTATCGATGAAGACCCCCCCCCAATTACGGCTCGCCTATTAGGAAAGGCAAACTTTCCTCAAGTCCACTGGATGTTGACAGAGATGATACGCTAGAATCACAGATTCATGGGTGATGTCTGTGTGCGTGTGTGTGCGTGTGTGTCATGCATAAACCGGCACATAGGACTTTGCTTTACATTTCATGGTGTTAAACACAAAACTCACGATCTCCTCAGAATCGTTGTTCATAGATCGAGAAAAGAGATTCATGAGGGTGGATTCTCGCTTTTAAAATAAATCCAAAACGCAGCTTCTTAACTGCCAATACAATCCATAAGAAAGAGTCCTGAGTCAAGTGTGTCGGCGTCCATCGTGTTCGCGCGCTTCACCCAGAGGTCAAAGGTGTCTTTGGCGAAGCCATTCGGGGCCGGTGAGTCAGCACCACTGTCAGCCTGGTGGTTCCTCAGCCCCGTCAGTGTGGCAGGGGGGCGGAGGAGCGGTGACAGGGCGTCTGAAGGGATGCACGGACACGAAAGGAGGAGGACGAGGAGGAGGAGGAGGGTGGGGACACGCTGACGGACCGGTAAACAGCGGAGGACGCTGCAGGTCAGGGGGCGGGTCGCGTATACGGCGTGTGCCATGCAGACAAAGGGACAGTTCACCCAGCTACGCTACATACCACTCGGTAGTTTTTTAAAGAAAACGTTGAGTCCCACGACCACGTGAACCCAAACAATCAGATTAACTGATAACACTGCAGGTAGGAAGGGTCGGTTGTATTTTTGTATTGGGGTGAACTGGCCCTTTTAAGCAACTCAGAGTTAGTAGAAAAGCTCCAACTTCTGTTTGAGTGATTTCTCTTTTTTCCTCTTCGGTTTGGAAACTGCGTTTTTGAAACCCACCATCTCAACAGCTCATTTAAAACACAGTTTTTCCAGCAGGTCGAGGATCGCCTTTGTGGAAGGCTTGGAATACTCTAAATGAAGAAACCTTCAGTGCGCAAGCAAGAGGAAAAAAAGAAGAAGGAGCTAAAACACGGACGGAATATAAAACCTTCCTTTTGACGGATTCAGGACTTATTATTAATGTGACATTTGAACTTTTTTCCCCTCGCAGGAATAACTGCATCACGCACAGACAGGGGAATAGGTCAGACACACAAGACAAGACACCACAGACACATCCCATTCAATCTGAGCCAAGCGATTGATCAGTTATCCATTTTAAAGAGCCGATCGCCTCCACAGCATCAATCCCATCAAACTGTGTGTGTGTGTGTGTCGCTTTCTGAGCGCGCCTGTGGAGAACTGTTTGTTGCTGCTGGAGTCAACAATCCGAAAGACACCCACACCACAATCACCTTCACCATTTTGTCGTGGCTCTTTTAGTGAAATCAGTTCACTTCATGAGCCGCTCAGCAGCGTTTTAAGGAAGCGACAAAGGGCCTGAGTGGAAGCCGTTCTGTTGTTCAGTTGACTGACACGTGATGAGATCCCATCTGGCCGCTTTTGTCGGTCTTCCTCCTCTTAACGTCGGGTCCCTAACGAAGACAAGCCCATCTCATTCAGTCCTGTGTGCTGCACAAAGACTTTTAATTATGAGGAGCCATCTTTAAGTAATGCAGGTGCTACCTGATGTCCTGCACATGCAGCTGATTGATTTGATATTGTTCAGATTGAAAAAGCAGAAAACCCTACTCTTAGAGATAAGGGCTGTTCTTTTAAAAAAATTCATCTGAGCCGATCTCGCTGACAACTTGGAACTTTGTCCACTTCTTAGATACAGACCTATTAGAACATCTTGGCTGATCTGACATCAGATCCTCGATCTAAGTGCAGCATCATCGAGCTCATAAACAGCACCACCTCGCCCATCAATCCCCGTGGCTGACATAAATCGCTGCTTTCACGCTGCTCCACAAACACGCAATCCAGCCGCCCTGAGGGGGGGCCCATTCTGACCGAGAGCCCCGAGAAAAGGCCACAAAGGAAACGGCGTGTCGCCGTGTGCTTGTTCGCTTGTTAGAAAGACGAGAGGTCAGGACAAGGTGGGAAGTGTGTTCACCTGTACCTGTGGTACAGAAAACACACCGTGGGAGTCACCGAGGTTACTGCCATGGTCAATTTAACCCCAAAGCCACAAATTTAAACATCATTCATGTGTTAGAGGACTACCCATTGATGCAACTGCACAAGCATTAACAGGAGCCAATGGGTTTGGTGCATATTGCCACAGACGGGGCAGAAGATGGAAGCTGTTGAACGGCGGACCAACGAGTGGAAGACTATTAAGTTATTCCATTTGTCTAATATCAAATTTCAAGTTGACTAGCTCGGTATTGACGATAAAAAGGCTTTTTCAGTAAGTACCTTTTTTTTTTCTCTATCACACGTATTGAAGCCGCTTAGCAGGAAAACCACAAAACACATGACTTTAAATTAGGGCTGCACGGTAAACCGGTATGCAATTTCCATACGTTATGAATTTCTCACGTACCGTCTGCACGTCATCGCGGAGCACCCAGCGGTCAGAGCTACGGGCCTCGAATTAATGTGTTTAATTGAAAAAGCGATACCGTCATATATACCGGGATCAGAATCTTTCTAAATACGGTCATATGGATTTTTGGCCATACCGCGCAGCCCTACT
Source organism: Pungitius pungitius (assembly GCF_949316345.1). Taxonomy (NCBI): domain Eukaryota; kingdom Metazoa; phylum Chordata; class Actinopteri; order Perciformes; family Gasterosteidae; genus Pungitius; species Pungitius pungitius. The sequence continues at coordinate 15,655,865 of NC_084900.1, read as the reverse complement.
TTAATTTTAAAAGTTCAAACGCCCTCCTCGGCGCCTCGGATCAGCTCTCCGCCCTCCGACCTTTCCCGACCTCTCCCAAACATCGTGGAGACGTGACGGTGCGTCTCCACCCACGTGCCCTCGGCTGGACAATTAGGTTGCCGGAACGGATGACCATGTCGCTGCTGCTCTTTACTGGGAAACAATGTCCCCGCCGTCGTCCCCGGGAGACCGCGGGCCTTGTCTGACGGGACGCAGAGCTTGTCCAAATTCAGATGAAATGACAAAGGCAGAGGAGACGACAGCAAAGGCCGAACCGAACACAACCTCGAAAGCAAAGACAAAGCGGGAGGACAATGGTCCCGAGCTGATGCCTCGTGCTTTTTGTTTGGCCCTAACGTAATGGAAACAACGCGATTAGTACCGATACGGGGCGCGTCTCCCTCGGTAGTGGCAGCTGAAATGAAGATGGAGGCCTGATCGGACCTGGGCTGTCTCCTGGGATAAGGTCAACGGTGGGAATCCACCACCTGCTGCTGCGGTTGCACATCTGAAGAGAAAAGGAAGATCGTAGAAATATTCTCGGTGAGATGTCACATGAGAGAGCAGACGTTATTATTCACGTTGTGCAGGGGTCCATTTTCACTTCTTGAATTGGTTTCACATGGGAATCTTTTCTTGGCTTTCTGCGGTCATCTCTGTCATTCTGTCAAACCTGAAACCTCTTCACCGCCACCTTCGGCTCGAAAGAAATCCAGCCATGGAGTCGGTGTCTTAAACTACAGTCAGATAGACTGAGAAGAAGAGTGGGATGAAGGGGCAGGACCACCACTGTCAAACCACCTGATTGACAGATCGGTAACAGAGCTGTTTGTATTGTTCGTGGTCAAACTTTAATGGTTTCACAGGTAGACCTGAAGGATGTGGCTGCATGGGGAGCGGGACCTATCACCATGGCAACCGGAGCAAGCCGCTGAAAATGGATCAATGAATGTGGTCAGTTGACTAGTTACACACAAACACATTTTTTGTAAAACAAGTTGTTCTGAAATAGTTGTTTGAATATCCAATTGAAATGAAGCCTAAAACAGAAAAAGTTTCCATAAAAATAAATCTTTAAAAGCCTCATTGTGTTTCCCAACGCGTTGCAATAAAAACAGGATCCTGAGTAGGAAGGAAAAACATCATTTGCATGTTGTGGCATTTACATTCGGTGATGTATATAGTTTTGACATCTCATATTTGGCCACCATTCCCCCCGAGGAGTCTGCCATCCATCCTGGTTACCTGCACCAGATGGATGGTTTGCATGGAGCGACTTTCCACGGCTGCACATCTGTATCCTGTCACACACTAACACACAGGCTCTGAGGACCACTGGAGGCCATGACGCTCCGCATCACGCCGAGGGGCGTGTAAAGCGTTCTGGGGGATTAAGAAGTGCCTAATATTTAACTATTTTTATAGTTTAAATGTGACGTACAGGGAGTGATGGAAACCTGAAGGAAGAATATAAAAGCCTTCATAAAGTAAAGTAATAATATGTTTTTTTGTGATGTGATACTTTTATAACATAAAGTGTAGAAGTTATAGGAATGTAGAGACAAACATCTTCTATCTTTGACTGCAAAGGTATAATTTCACATATTCAGCCCTGGGAGGCTCACGCTACATTAGTATTTAACGTTTTTATGGGATGAAGTTGATGAGGCGCGTTGATCCTTGGCTCAAAACGCAGCAGCAGTTGTTGCAGAAACTCACCGAGTGAATCTGAACTCTGTATAATACACCTTCCCAGGACGCAGGGAATTCATCATGCCGCGCATAGCAGGTTGAAATAAGTTCTTCCTCCATCTCTTTTAAGAAAAAAAGGGGCTGTGGGATTCCATTACAGAGCAAATGGATGGATGTGATGGAGATTATTCTTTCGGCAGTGCTGTGATTAGGAACTCTTTGTAGAACTTCCCTCCTGCCTTGTGATAGTCTCCTCTTCATCACTCCTGAAGGTCTGAAATATCAAGAAAAAAAAAAACCTCACATCTGTCATTTCAGCCTGAAAGATCGTTTCAATGTAGCAGAACGGAGGCCGGTCCCAGACACACAGTGACGGAGACGAGCAGACGGACATGAGGGGGGGGGGGCGTGGTGATGAAGTGAGTGGAAGCATAGTAGTGCACTAATCATGGTCTCAGGCTGAAGAAACACACGGGCGCCTCTCAGGTTATTGTGCGATAATGGGATTCTCAGAGCAACAGACACACAGAAGAAATGTGAAAATGAATTATGCAAAACGCCCTCTCTCTCTCTCTCTCTCTCTCCCTCTCTCTCTCACTGTGCGTTTGTGTCTGCGAGAGTGTTTATGGTGACTTGAAATGACTCGTCCCGAGCAATGAGAAGCTAAGACAGAATGCATTAGTCGATAACAAAATCACAAGAAAGGACTTTTCTGATTCCAAATGACCCTTAAAAACTTTTGAGAAACAATTAAATATTGAGTAAATAAATGTGAATACCCTCACGAGACCATGTGCGGCGCAGTGTGCGGGGGTTATTGTCCCCACCATGATGGATTGAGTTGCTTTCACACCGTTGTTATTTGTAGAAAGCTGCAGGGGGCTCCTGTAAAATCACCCTGTGTGAGCCCCCTTAAGGATCCATTAGCATATTTACTTTCAGTATGCTGACTGGGAATCTTCCCTCGAGCCCCACTGAGCACCAACAGCTCAAACCCGTCACGGAGCAACAAGCGCCTCTATCACGCCTCGCATTCTGAAAGATCATCAAAACAGAAAGATCATCACAGCAGTTTGAATAGACGATCTACAGCATGATGAAGCGATGGAATCGGTCGAAAAGTAAAAAACAGGAGCGATCAGAACAAGTATTTCATATTCACTCCCCAAAGGATCACTCGAGGACTTTGAGAACTGACCATGCAAGACAATGGCAACAATATGGCCACCAGTCCGCCTTCCTGACGCAGTAACGCACACACACACATGCACACACACACGCACGCCTCCAGCCAGCCGGATCCACCAGAGCACCGTGTACGCTGTCACTCGCGACCCGCCGCCGTGACCCCTGTCAGGCCCGTGTCACTCTTCAGGGACGGGGTGTTGACGCCGCCCACTTTGTCCCATTTGTTTATTTATTTGTTTCCCGGCGGCGGCCTTCGTCGCGTCCGTCTCCCGCGCGGCCCTCAGGTGTCTTGAGTCCCTTGAGCCCCGTCTCCTCTGGCCCCTTAGCGCCCCCCCCCCCCCCCCCCTCCGGAGTGACATGAACACGGAGGTGTTTGGTTTCCTCTCTCGAGGAATCTCGCTCAACATTGTGAGGGACTTTTCTTTGTTTTTCCAAAGTCATCCGTCTCTGTGCGACCGGCACGTCCTTCATCCCGAAGACACTGAACTGGAGAATTATTGAGCTGTCACCGGTGAGGGGACGTGTCCCCATAAGGGTCAGCGCCACTCAGCTCTAGAGGTCTAGAGGTCGTTTTAGCTCATTTATTCAGGTTGAAAATAAGTACTTTAAATGCTTTTCCTGATTCAGATCAGTGTTTTTGGACCGATATAAAAATCAACTACACCACGACCACCAGAGGGATTCTACTGACTGACTTCACATCGGAGAACAAAACATCAAGCTTTTGAGCTTTTGTTAACTACAGTTAAAAGAACAGAACCGGAAGTGTAAAAATATCGACTCATTTCCGGGGTTTTATGACTCACTTCCGCAGCACTCGTTGATGAAAATAATCAAGCAGCCATTTGCTAACACGCCTCGTCGACCGGATTGTGTTTAATGCAGGTTCTAATACCTGAAAGCCACCTGACTGAGATGACGGCCAGGTGTGTCAGTTTCATCGGGTCAAGCCCGTCTGCAGCAGCGGCCCGACGCCGGTTACCGCGGTTACAAGAAAACTTCAGCTTCGTCTAACCACCGAGAAACCCGAGAGAGCTTCTCAGCCAACAGTCTTGAAGCAATGCGTTGAAGAAGTTCACCAATAATTCAAAAAACGATCTATAATTAACAGCGAGGACAAAGGCTGATGAGTCTCTGTGTTTCCTCCTGGCGCTCAGTGTGTACACTTAACCCCTCCTCTTCCTCACCACATTCTCTAGGATCCTAGTTGTTAGGACTCAGCAGCTCTCTGACAGTGTGGGATGAGGATCGACAGAAAGCCACAAACTGAATGGTGGCAGCGATCATTCTCCCTTTGATTCAAAAGATTTCACTCAGCTGCATTGCTCAATTTTTTAACCGCTTGAAATCCAACTCGGGGGACAAAAAGCAGAAGGATTTCCCGCACGGATCAGATATGTCTCAATGGTCACTTCCTGTTGCTGACTGAAGCACAAAGGCCCAGAAACAAATACCAAAGAGCTCCAACGCGAGGTCACACGGGTCATAATGACACATTAATGCATACAGCACCTTTAAAAACAGGGTTTACAAAGAGCTTCTACGGAGAAGCCAAAAGAAAAGAAAAGCAACAACGGAGCCACACTAAAGCCAAGCAAACCATTTCATTACTTGAAATAATTGTTTTATGTTTTAATTGGGGCTTTTAAATGATTTTTTTTTAACACAGAAGTTTGGGGGTTCGATTAGCCAAAAGCACCCGGTTGCAGAGTACAGCTGTCGCTCCTCACGGTGTCGTGTTATAAACCACGTCCATTTGAACGTGGAGAGCAGGGCCCACGACGTGGTGTGCCGTTGTGTGTCTGAAGATGCAGCGTGGAGGCGGGTGGGACTTCTTGGCTTCTGGAGCGACAGGAAGGACGAGAGCAGAACTGTGAACTTTCTAAGATCTTTATTCATCATTTGGTCATTTTGTTTGAGTTATTAATTCAAGTATTCATCCGAGTTATGAGACTATTGAGGCATCAATTGCCAGTAACTTCCCCTTTTTTCGAAATCATTCTCTTAACAGACTGAATTTGGAAATCAAATGTTTTTTATTGAAATTTAGATTATTAGATTTAGATAATATAGATTATTTATGATAATTACTATATCTTTTGAAAACTAATTTAATGTATTTTTGAGCAACTGCACCCAATGGTGGTGCCATGTCGTCATCAACACCTGTTATTTATATGAATCATTTTTAATAATTGTATTGGATATTTTATGAAAGATGTGAAGCAAACATCAAAACAGCTGTTTGAGTAATCCATCAAGCATTCATCCATTTTTAACACAATTAAGAGAACTACAGCTGCCCATTTGAGTCCAGATGTGGACTTACTGGCTTCAAAGATCTCCACATGTTGTTTTGTCTGGTTACTTTATGAACATAATAATAACATAATGAGGTCAAACCTGTGAACAGAAATGTGTTAGAGTCTCCAGATGTGCAGCATCATGGGCTCTGAGAAGCAGACGGATTCAAGAATCAAATCCACCTTCTGAAAAACTGAATCCGAAATCAGGAGTCAGGAACATTGTACGTTGGACGTATAAGGAATTTGACGTGGCGGTTGGTGCGTGGACAATGAGACAATGAGACAGTGGACAACAAGACAAATAACACAAAGTGCATGAAAAATGACATTTTCAATTGAAATCTACAGTATAAAATAGTATAAACTAGAGCAATATAACCCATTATTGCTCGATCTGTATTATACAAAATGGATTAGGACACTCGGGCGTCCAATCACATCAACTCCCACAAGGCCACCGTTCACCACGTGCATGTTGCGCACGACTCGGTGACGTCACAGGGGCCCTGAGAAATGAGTCCCAGCGTCGGTGTGACGACGGTGGCCGCTGCGTATAAATGCCGACACGGGAACTTACGGCTCATTCCTCCAGACTTGGTGCACAGGGGTCACCAGCAGCTGCCACAGGCCGAGAGCGATTTCCTTCACACGGTCTGAGGAAGAGGAGGCTTCGGAGTCTTCTCCAGGTGAGTCGGCGCACCTCAGAACAAACCTTCAAACAACGAAAAGTCAGTGGGTCTTTCTGTAAAAGAGCCTTTTCGGGTCCAAATGTGATGGCAGTGTCCGTAACGTCGCCCTCGAGTTGAACCTAGTGTTACATTTGCAATGAACTAATTACGCATATCTTATCTGATGATCAGTTTCTTCAGCAGAGGACCAACTAAATGACCATGAAGTCGTCATGTCTGCTTGTCTTGGCTCTTCTCGTGGTCTGCAACTTCACCGTGTCTGGAGGACAGGGCATCCCCGCGGAGGACGAGACTGACGGGAGGACCATAGACGACATCATTCTACAGAGAGCAGAGAGTCTCCTCCTACGGTCCATCCTCCAGAAGATACATGACGAACACGGCGGAGACGGTGCGTAAGATGCGGGTGTTGGACGACGGGAGGTCTGATGTAGCTGAATTTGTTTATACTGGTGCAGCGATGACATTGACATCAGGCTATTTCACTTATTTTTGTATAAATTAAAAGTAAAGGTGTAAATTACATTTCATAACATTTGTTTTAAAACACCAAAATGTAAATACTGTTAATCCAATGTCATAAGATGGACGGGAGATGGACCGCCAACTGAACTCGTTCGTGCGTAATTTACGCGCGGCCCGTGTAGAAACGAGGAGAAAAGGGGATATCTATAGGATACTTGGGGATTCTTAATAACGTAATCTAAATAAAGTTGTACTTTTCTCCAGAGGGATTTTCCTCTCAAGCAGAATGGATAACCAAACGGCAGCATCCCGGAAAGAGGAACGGCGAGGACCTGGAGAAGCGGCAGCATCCGGGGCGCCGAGAAGAGGACGAGGATGAGCCGTACTTGGACCTTCAAAGGAGACAGCACCCGGGTAAACGCGAGGAAGAAATGCGCCCGTTCATGGAGCTCCAGAAGAGGCAGCATCCGGGGAAGCGCTTCGCCGCGGGACGCGTTTCTGAAAACCCCGCGGCGCTCCTGGGGGGACTTTCAAAACGACAGCACCCGGGGAGGCGGTACGTGGTGGTGCACAGCAAGCGCCAGCACCCGGGTAAGCGCGACGGGGACGACGACGACGTGGACTGGGACGCGGACGGAGAGGGAGAAGAAGTGGACCTCGTGGAGATGGAAAAGCGGCAGCACCCAGGCAAACGGTTTTGGGTTACCTCCAGTCCGGAATTAGGCGCAAACAGTCCGTGTGACGTATTGGACGCTACGAGCTGCGGCAAAACCAGTCTGCTGCTCGACTTTTTAGACAAAATCAACGAGAGCCACCACGCCGAGGAGAAGCGACAACACCCGGGGAAAAGGTTTGCGCCCGAGGAGGACTTAGTGGAAGCAGAGTAGCCGAAGTACAAGTCCTCCGCTGTAATGTTAACCAATAAATGTATAAATGAAGTGAACACAAGTTATTATTAAAAACAAAAAAGAGTTTACACCGTCGAATCTGTTGTTCCACCGACAGTTACTGTGTCATCGTTGCAACAAAACAAAAAAAAACATGTATCCGCTGTTAGTTCGGTTTGGAGAGCTTGTGCGTAATTGGGTATATCGCTGTAAAATACGGGGTTCATCTCCATTTAATCACTTGAACTGATTTGCTATTTATTCCGTTGATTATAGACTGGTCGTGCTAAAAGTCCCAGAAGGAACGCATCGGTCCACTGTCCCTCTGTGAGGCGGCACGCGCCCTTCGGTCCAGCAGGCGTCACGGTCAACGGAAGTACCCAACGCGTCGATCTGATCCGTGTCTCGTTATTTTCTACTTATGTAAACTATAACGACTACCACCGCAAAATAAAATATGTCTGGTTATTTTTCTACATATTATTGCATGTGTTAAGTTCATTTAAACTTTGCCTTAACGTCAACCACCAATGTTGGACAATAAAACGCAATGGTTAAAATGTATGGTTTGCATCCGCTGCAGTATTTTGTGCAATGTTAAAGCCTATTAAACTGTTTATTCAACCCAACAGGTCTAATTGGTGTGTAGTCCAACAATGATGGATGGATGATTAATGGATCCAATATATCCGACAGAGTGTGTCGGGTACCTCCTGTCCTCGCTTTAATTGGGCTCATTCCAACAGAGAGGCGGCCCACAGCCCTGATCGATATGCAGATTATTCATTCACATTGACACTTGGTGGTGGAGAGGCTCCACTGAGGTGTCCACGCCGCTTTCGGCTCCAGCAGCTGCAGTGGATTTGACAAACTGTCAAGTAGGGCGGAATAAGCACGTTGTCTGCACTGGCTGAGAAATAAATAAACTTGTCTCATACATAACATGATTGGAGACAACTCAAATTGTCTCACGGCAAGAAAGCACTATACGCATATTTGAATTGTTGTTTAAACAAGCGCACAAACCCATTGTAAATGTGACAGTGACACGCACACGCCCCAACACGCACACACACACACACACACACACACTCTGTGTGTGTTAATTTAAAAATGTGTTCAACATTTTGAGTTTGTGGCCCAACTGCCCCATAATGTAATAACATAACTAGAACATCCTTTCAAAAACATAAATCTGAAGAATAGCAGTGTGAAAAAAATAGATTCAACTGTCCACATGAGTAATAAACAATTAAATAATACCACACAAACCAAATGCATATTAGTTTCTCTAAACTGAACTTTTCTGATACCAAATGACCCTTAAAAACTTTTGAGAAACAATTAAATATTAAGTAAATAAATGTGAATACCCTCCTAGGAGATCATGTGCGGCGCAGTGTGCAGGATTATTGTCCCCACCATGATGGATTGAGTTGCTTTCACACCGTTGTTATTTGTAGAAAGCTGCAGGGGGCTCCTGTAAAATCAACCTGTGTGAGCCCCCTAAAGGAGCCATTAGCTTATTTACACGCTCATTAACAAAAAGAAGTATATCAATATATTTAAATGATGATGCAACAACAACAACAACATGTTCCCACAGCGAGCTGTAGACCATCTGATAAGGTCATCTCTTCTCTATGGTGATTACACGGAACAGTCTCATCAGGTTGACCTCACCTTCTTTTGCAATGAGTTTCATGATTCCATGGAGAATATTTCAATACAATAGAGAATGTCAAAGAAAAGGATTTTACATATTAAAAGAAAAACGTTTTTTTCCTTCTCACTGCATTCAATCATTTTTAGATTCATATTTCTGACTTTGGAAATAAGTGAGGATATCATTCAAGAAGATCTCGCGACCTGGAGTGAGGATTTGGCTGCGGTTCACCTTAGATGGGAGACAACCAATGGACGGAGACACTCGTGAAACATTATTTGCATTCTTGTGACACAGCGCTTTGCCTTCAAAGGGCAAGGAAGGGAAGATGGAGATGGTGGAAGGAAAGAAGAAGACTCGTAGGGCGCTGGGTGAAGGTCAGGAATATGTTGTCATGTCGATCGAGAGGCACATTATCATAAAAGAAGCTTAAATTGTGAGGCACAGAGTTGAGGCCACGTAGATTTTAAATGGAGAGTGTAGCTCTCTGGAGGAAGGAGAGTCGGAGTCGACAGGACAGACATCACGTCGAGGGGGAGTGATGTTGAAGTGAAATTGGGAGCATTGTCTCAATAGCAGAAGTGGGATTAAGCCCTCAGACTCTGAAGCACAAGCAGACATTTGTTAAGGACACATCTGAAGTGATGGTGAAAGGATCTGATTGTATCACAGTTAAGGACGTCTGACTGAAGGAGGGGGACAGTTAACACAGAGAGACAGACATTGGAGAGGAGTACGCCAGGGCTCCTCAGTTCATCCAGGGTCACGCTGCTGATTCAGGAGGAGAGGAGGTGGACTCTGTGTTCACATCAGTGATACTTGGTGTTCACTCACGTTTTTGCCTCGTGAAAAACCTAAAAAACATACTTTGTTGCTGTTAACACTCTGGTGCAAAATTTAAAAATGCACCACGGGAAAAACTACTGTTTTATTTTGATAGATGTGTTTCTTTTGTAGCAAACGCGCTAAAACGGAATTTCATTGTGCCTCCGTATAATAATACAATAACAAATACCTGAATCCTGTTTGTTTCCATTTTTTCTTTTTGTTTTCTTTATCTTTCGTTTCGTTTCGCCAAAAAAATCATTAAAGGAGGCTTTAATAATCCTAAAATGATTAATATGTAGAAGAAAAGAAACAAAGACAACAAAGAACCGGTTGTGGTGAGGCCCGTCCAGTTGGTTTGCGCGTTTCGTGTCGTTGGTCCCTCGTCTCGTCCCTTACCGACCAAACGCTAATCACGTGACCGGGCAGGGCGGCTGCTGCTGTCAAAGAGAACTAACCACACTGTTATTGTTGGATCCATCTGTAAGTACACCGCATTTATCGTGTCGGTCTTCACATGGAAATGTGTTTTTTTTCCGGAAAGTTTTGAAGCCATTTTCCTTCGTGTTTCTAAACAAAGACGTCGGATAAACTGGCCAAAGGAAACGCGAGAGCTGCTGTTAGCATTCTGCGGCTAGCGTCACATTTAGCCGACGTTACTAACTTAACATTTAACGTTAAACTTCAGGTTTTTGGATTCCCAAATATCACATTATGACAGCAATACAAATTGAAGGTGCAAAAAGTAAATAACCGTCGGAGTGTGTCTCCCTGACTCCAGTGGGTGTAAGTCTCTGCGAGCTAACACCATCGGCACCTGCTAAAAGTCCTTTTAAAACATGACGGTTCTTACATCGATGTCAAATGTTCGATCGTACAATAGATTTGTGGAACTTTTGGCTGTGACTTTTAGAGTGTTCGATAGACATTGCATTGTATTCTACTAAGTTAAGTCAGACATAATATATATTTTCCTCCGGAGTCCTCTTATCTAGTGTGTCCGTCACGTGACCCGTATTCCTTAATGCTTTCTCACTATCGTGATGTAACGTTATATTTATACCCACAATGTGCTTTGATCTCCAGGTGTCCCTGCAGTGCAGATGGAGACGTCAGTGGGGGGGTCGCACACCCCATGACATGTGGACCGAGACAGGGCTCTCCCACTTTGCATCTCCTGTCCCTGAACGCAGCACGCCACCACCGCCATCGTCGTCATGGCCTCCGGTTATCCCCCCCCCTTTGAGGGCACGGGGGAAGTGAAGGAGGGCTTCCTGTGCCCGCTGTGCCTCAAGGACCTGCAGTCCTTCTACCAGCTCCAAGACCACTATGAAGAGGAGCACTCGGGGGACGACCGCCACGTGCGGGGGCAGCTCAAAAGTGAGTGGCGTTTTGTGAGGCTTTGTGAGACCTCGAGCCGCAGAGAGGAAGACTGTGTACTCCTCATCCTTTTTCTGTGTGTGTGTGTGCACAGGTTTGGTCCAGAAGGCGATGAAAGCCAAAGACAAGCTGCTGAAGCGGGACGGAGACGACCGACCGGACACCGGCAGCTACGAGTCCTTCTACTACGGCGGAGTGGACCCCTACATGTGGGAGCCTCAGGAACTGGGTGAAATGAACCGCCGCGCTCTGCGTTCTCCGGCTCCGGGTTTGTCGGAGCGATGCGACCCGATGCTGACCGACTCGCGGGTTTCCTCTCTCTCTCTCTCTCTCTCTCTCTCCTAGGAGCGACCAGGAGTCACCTGGACTTGTTCAAAAAACACCGGGCCGCTCGGATAGACCACTACGTCATCGAGGTCAACAAGCTCATCATCCGACTGGAGAAGGTTGGCTCCCGGCAGCACGAATGGGGGAAAAAACACACACTCACGGCGCAGATTTAACTCTGGGAGTAACTTTGACGAGAAATTTGTCTTTACAGCTGACATCGTTTGACAGGGTCAACTCCGACATCGCCAAAATCCGAGGTTTGTGTTTTCATTCCGACTCGTCAATGGTCTTTTTATACAGAGATTTATTTCATGCACGAGTGTGTTCTCCTCCTCCTCCTCCTCTTTCCTCCAGCCATTGAGAAGTCGGTGGTGTCCTGGGTTAACGACTCGGACGTCCCGTTCTGTCCCGACTGCGGCAACAAGTTCAACATCCGGAACCGGCGGCACCACTGTCGCCTCTGTGGCTCCATCATGTGCAGGAAGTGCATGGAGTTCGTCCCCATTCCGCTGGCTCGTACGTGTGAAGGAACCTCGTCGAGACACACACACACACACACACACACACACACACACACCGGCCTCTTTCTCTGTTCCCAGACAAGCTGATCAATGGGACCCGAGAGGTGCTGTGTGTCGCTGGGAGCCCCGTTCAGTACCCGTCCCCCCCGGCTGGGGGCGGGATGGGCTCCAGGAGGGGCAGCATCAGCAGCCTGAGCAGCGTGACGTCCATGCTGGAGGAGAAGGACGACGAGAAGATCCGCTGCTGCCGCCACTGCATGGACACGCTGCTGAAGAGGCAGCAGAAGCTGGAGGAGAAGGACCACATGCCGGACGTGGTGAAGCTCTACGAGGTTCGGCTCTCCTCTGGTCCCCCGGTGGATGATTTCCGTTTTCTTTTCAAGTTGTTGATTTGCTCTTTCAGGGAGGGGGGGGGGGGGTTTCCTGTTTTTCCGCTTTGCTCTGAACTTGTCTTCCTGCCAGCGGCTGCGGATGTGCATGGAGAAGGTGGACGAGAAGGCTCCAGAATACATCCGAATGGCTGAGTCGCTGAAGTAAGTTATTTCGGAAGCATTAGTGGTGTGAGGGCTGATGTTTGGTGCGAGAGAGGCTCATGGTGGCGGCTGCTTGATCCCACAGCGCCGGAGAAACCACCTACAACCTCGACACCGCCGCCGGACTGAGACTGGAGGTGCAGAAATACTACGAGCTAATCGACGCCCTGAGGTAGATCGACGCCTTCTCTGGTGTCCGTCAACCACGAAGCTTTTTTTTTTTTTAAACGGGGTCAAAAGGGAGTTCTGTGTTTCTCCCCCGCCCCCCCCCACCCCCACCAGCAAGAAGATTCTGACGCTAGGAGCCAAAGACGAGCCGGCGCCGCGCCAGAAGGCCCTCCAGCTGCAGAGGATGATCCGTTACACGGCCACGCTGTTCGTCCAGGTGAGGCTCCGACCCGCTGCAGAACGTCTCTCCAATCCGGGCCTTCCCGTGCCCGAGTTCACGCCTTCTCCGTGTCCTCTGCGTTTCAGGAGAAGCTTCTGGGTCTCATGTCTTTACCCACCAAGCACAAATACGAGGAACTGAAAGAAAAGAGAAAACAGGAACAGGAGAAGAGACTCCAGCAGGAGAGGCTGGTGAGATTGGGTGCAGGACCTTCTGCTTCTACCACACGAAGAACTAGTTCCTGAATGTTCCCTGCATCCTTCCTTTTCACCAGGTGACCCAGGAGACCCTGAAAAGGAGACAGGAGTCCGAGAAGACCCGCCCACAGCCGCCCCCCAGCACCAACGGGGAGCTGCCGAGAGCGCCGCGCGTGACCAAAGTGGGCGGGTGGCTGCCCTCCGCGGACGCCGTCCTCGCCGAGCACGAGGACCCCCTCCTGCAGCAGATCGAGAACATCCAGTCGTTCCTGCGGCAGGCGCGGGAGGCGCGGCGGGCGGACGAGGTGGCCCTGCTGGAGGAGAACCTGCGGCAGCTGCAGGACGAGTTCGACCAGCAGCAGACCAACCGGGCCATCGCGCTCTCCCAGAAGCTGGCCGCCGAGGAGCGGCTGCAGCGCGGCGAGCTGGACCGCCTGGAGGCGTGGGAGAGGGAGGAGCGGCAGCAGCGGGGCCCCGCCGCGGGCAGCGCGCCGCCTCCCGTGGCGTGGGAGGGGCCTCCGGGCGGCGGCCAAGAGGACGAGGACGCGGGGGAGCTGACCCCGACAGCCGAGGGGAGTCCGCCCCCCGCGCTCAGCGGCCAGGAGGAGTCGCCACCCAGGCTGAGGAGCCTAGGGGGGCACGTGACCCCCCCTGGTGGCGAAGGGCAGAACAGCGCCTCCCTCAACCCCTTCGATGACGACGAGGAGGAGGCCACTCCCGTCGAGGAGGATCCGTCCAATCCCTTCTTTGAGGACATGAGGCGGGAGCACCGGGAGGTCGGCGCCGCGAGGAAAGAGTACAACCCGTTCAGCGAGGACGACGAGGTTGCCGCCGCAAACCCCTTCGAAGGCGGCGACGCCGAGGCGGGCAACCCCTTCCTGGAAGCCTCGGGGAACTCCCCGGGAGTCTCCAGGAACCCGTTTGACGGGGACGAGGAGGCGGGGGACCTGCCCGACGTGGACGTGATCGAGGAGGAGCTCCTGCTGCAGCAGATCGACAACATCAGGGCCTACATCTTCGACGCCAAGCTCAGCGGCCGCCTGGACGAGGTGGAGCTGCTGTCGGTGAACCTCAGGGAGCTGCAGCGCACCCTACAAGAGCAGAAGAAAAAGCACTGAACCGCGCCCCCCTGCCCCCCACCTCCACCTCTCACTTCCCCCCTGAATACCTGCTACTTACCTCCAAGGCAAGCTCACTTTACCAGACTCGTGAGCCCTCTGGTTCCAGTTATTCTGCTGCACCACAGAGCAACTTGCTGAGTTCCTGAGATTGAATACCTACTATGGCTCAGTAGTCTGGGGGGGGTGGGGGCTCATCTTTCTAAACCACCTCCCCCTGTACAGAGCGCTGGAGTCTTTATCTCAGCACCAGGAGCCCAAACAGGAAGAGAGAAGAACGGACCGTCCTTGATGCACATTTGAAGGTCTGCAGTTGAATGACAGAATCTATGAATCCAGCACCAACAGCTGAGATCTGAAGCTCATGCAGCTGCTTGTGGATCCTCCCTTCAGTTTCCACAACTTTAGTTTATTTGAGGTAATTAAAGCAGAAATGAGATCGGTCATCTCGGCCCCTTCCTTCGCGTCACGAATTAAAGGGAAATAAAAGCCGCCATTGTTGCTCCCGTGATGTGACGCTCGCTCATGACTACGAGGGCGCTTTTCATCCGACTATGAATTAGGTTCCTGGGAGAGGGGGGGGGTTATTCGCGCTCATTCCTGTCTGCATGGTCGTGCTCGAACGCTTTCAGTTACGTGATCTTTTCTTCGTGTGTCTGGTCGTGGCCTCGTTATCTTTTAAAAGCACTTAACCAGGTCGAACAACCCCCCCCCCCTGTTGCTGCTGAGGGACTCTTGCTTTTGCCGGCCTTTTTAAAAATTGAACGAGAGGCCACGTTTGACTTCCAGCTTTTATTTACTAATCTGGACTAATAAAACGAGTTCTGTCAGTTTTGTTTGTTCGCCATCACTTCAACATCTGCTGACGTACATCGGCTTCCTAAAACTATCGAATAAAACACTAGAACGCACTAAAATCAGTGTTACTGACGTTACTTTCAATTCTTTGGGTTAATGTAAACATTTTTTGGTTTGTCAGATAAAATGTCACTACATCGATGCCAACAAGTATTATCTGCCCTTTGTCGTCATAGTGCTTCACACTGTGTGTGTATTGTTGATCTCACACTAATATCTGACATCCACACAGAAGCAGAACACGTGAAAATGTTTCGTGAGCGCGGATGACTCAAGGAGCTTCTCTGTGTGTGATTTTTATTTTTTTGCCAACATTTTTTTAAGCACGAACTTCCATCACCGCACCAATAAAAAAAAAAAAAAATAGTTCTCAGAAAACGCTTTGTCTTTTCATTATTTGAATCTCAGCCATTCTCCCTCTTCTTAAATATTGTGGTCATGCTTACTTGATGTTGTTCACACGGCAGGCGAATTGGTTTTATTTCAATGTTTACATCGCAGTGTTGACACTGGAAAAAAAAAAATCCAAAAGCGCCCATAAAAGATGTCTGTGGTTTCCTGCCGCTCCTGGACCGGAGACGTTGGACCTCCGGCACAGCGGGATCCATCCAGTCACTCGTATTTACAGCTGAATCCGCGGCGCCGAGGTCCTTTTGATGCCGTCGTACGAAATCGAAACGTGACACTGCGGCGCCTCACTCCTGCGCCGCCGCCATCCGGGTGCGATGTTTTCCCGTCATCTCCTTGGGCAGCGGCGTGGTGCCGGGACACGGCACCTGGCCCTCCACCTCGCAGATGCACTCTCGCAGACAGTACTTCCGGGGCCCAAAGTTGGCGGGGTTGGAGGCCTGCATCTTGGCCTGGGCCTCGGCTTGTAGAACCTCTCTGTCGACAGGCAGCGGAGAGGAATCAGCACGTGCATCACCCGACGATGTGATTGGATATTTTGTAAGCATTCTCACTGATTCTCTGCACCAAATGCATTAATTAACATCAACGGTAAGAAGCATCCAAGTCTGAATATCTTACTCTGATTTGCCCAGAATCTTCTTGACATGTAGTGAAATCTGTTTGTAGTCCTTCCCTTCCATATCCACCAGAACTTGCTCCCCGTCGTCTGCAAAGGAGAGCGAGCACATCAGCCACAGCTTGATCAAAAACATTGATTACCATCATGATGATGATGACGTGATGGCAGGAAATATTTATTTAAGGTTTATTTCCCCTTGTGTTCAAATACACACCCAGGTAGAACTTCAGGAACGGAGATGGCGTCATGTTCTTGAACATCATTATTTGAAGCCACTGGTTTTTGTACTGAATCTGAGGGATATTGAAGAATACAAACTTTCTGCAAAAGAGGAGAAAACATACAAGAATGGTCTGAATAACGCTTACATTTATTCATTTAAGTACCTTATCGAAAGGCAACTTCAACAACTTCAATTAAGCTAACGTTAGTTGATCCGTCAATGTCCCGTTTTAACAGGTTAATTGAAACATTTTAAGGCCACACACTGCTCCTATTTGAGTGACTTTAAGTGATGGGGATGGACGCAGCGGTGGAGCTTAACATCAGTTTGAGGACATGTTGTAGCCGTGAGTGCGTCTCTGCTAGCATTAGCTCCCGTTAGCTCTGACCTTGCGCCGTCGCTCAGCTCTCCGCTCGTGTTGTAATTGACCGTCATGATCTTCACTCGGTTTTTAAAGACGATGTCGCCCTTCTGGAGGTATTCGAGAGTCCTCCTGATCGGAAAGCGTCCCTTCATCGGCATTCTAAAGTCCCTTTTAGTTTGTATTTACAAACTAGCACATCAAAGAGTGTCGGGCACACGGAGCGGCGCCTTTCGATGACGTCGGCTGAGCAACCAGGAAGCTGGCGAGGTTTCGTTTTTTTCCTTTCCTTTCAAATTTAATTGTATAATTAAAAATATATATATATATGCACTTCTACGCATATTTTGATCAAACAGCAAATTTAAAAACAGGAGGGTATATTTATAATAATAATGATCAGACAGTAAAGTACAACACATAAAATATAAATAATAAAAATAGACATCTTGCGAATGTAGTAGTTCCGAGAGAAAAAAAAGTTCCTCTGGCCTTTGAGAGAATGAGGGGTCTCTTAGTTTCTAAATGACCAAAGCTGGTTTTGTGGGGCGTGACAAAGTGTAGCTAGAAAGCTAGAATACACAGGTATCAAACATCGCAGAGAAGCATGAAGAGACTCAAGTCATATTTCATACGTAATTGTTTATTTCGTTAATAGCGTGAGGCCTCAGAGACTGGAATGCCGATACAGGAGCTCAGCCATTATTACATGTTTTATATCTTTATCGGTGTGAGGTAGAAATGTGGGGTCGTGACAAACTTGAGCAAAACATGAACGTTGTTTCTCCTCGTTTGAAGAGAAGCATCGTACACGAGCAGAAAACCAGAGTACATTTACACAGTATAAAAACCAAACCATCGGACACGCCGTCCACGGAGCCCAGGTTTTATGATCCAATCTCCTCATGGTTAATTTTTTAAAGCCACAACATTTAAATTAACATTTTTTTTCATACAGCATTTAATAAAATGCACTTAAGCAACTTCTTCATGCACTGCAATGCACTATAAAATTGATAACAACGCCCCTTATTAGGGCAGACAGAGACAAGATTATAAAACCCGGCCTAAAAACATCATGCACTCATTTTAATGAAACTACATGTACAAAGGTTATTTCACAACAGTCTGCGTGGGTTTTAAACCCTAGAATATTACAAGTGACATATATATATATTTTTTTTTACATGATCCTTGTTGACCTCTTAACATTCCCCTTCTCATTCACGTCGCTCCGTTAAACGAGAGGAAATTCTACTTAATATGTTTTAAAACCGGTTATAAACCTCCCGAAAAGTACTTTAAGTACACTTAGTATGCGACAGGCAAATATGTTCACAACGCATTTAAATATTTTAGAAAAGAAACATACAAAACACAAACTTTTAGTCAGCGTGAAGACAGAAGCTGATTGATGTGCAGTTAGCGGAGTACAAACACACGTACGCAATAATTCTTTAAGACAATCTCTCTCCCTCCTTGAAAGGAATAAATGATGAATACACATATAAAATGCAGAAGCTGGTGGGACAGACGGAAATAACATAGAAGTGATTGTCGTAAAGGGGCAAGTAATGAGGCGATTGCACGGGTTACTATAGCAACATATCCATGATAATGTACCTGAACATGAAAACATCACAGCTAAAGTCTCTGGGATGATTCTGCATTAAAAAAAAGAAAGAAGGAAAGACGAGACGTGCTCAGTTTAACTGGCTGATTTGGCTAAGGACAGTTCGTGAAAGCGAGTTAGAGTGAGAACTGGGATGTTGTAATGCACTGTGTGGAAGAAGAATGCCATGAATGCCAGTTATTATGAATACAGATTAATGATGAAGTTATTGAGGTTTGACATTGTTTTCATACCTGATCAGAGTTCTCATTCCTACCAGTATTTAAATGTATTTAAAGTAAAAACTGTACATTAATGTCTCAGGATGCAATAAAAGAGAGAAGAATGTTGGAAGCGTGTTTCGATGCGTTTTGATTGATATTCAGTCGTACTGCCCTTAGCTTCTGTGAAAGGCCAGATCCTCAATTTAACGCCACAGCCACTAAAACACCTGTTTTCCACGTGCCAATATTAATTACCAAATACAGACAAAAACAGCTAAGAAGTACACTTTAAAATAAAGTACTCAGATTCAATATTTTGACTTTTAAAATCTCACTTCCACGTACAAGACGTCTTTTTGAACTTGTTGATACACCTCATCGGTTACCTGCAAACTAACGTTTAGTCACGTGATCAACATGAGTGCATGGGAAGGCCTAGAAAAGGCCGCAACAATTAAAAAGGCTTATTTCGCATTGATACGTAATTTGCTTGAAGTGCCGTTAAGACATTGAAGGAGACGAGCCCAGTCTCTTCCATTCAGTCTACAGACACAAATCCAAGATGGCCGCACCGCCTCAACTGCAGAGAATATTCCGTCTGTCCTCCCGGCGTCTCAGTCCCAGATAACGTCAATCTGCCGAGGATTCCTGAATGACTTCTCACCGTTAAAAAAGAACCAAGGGGCCGCTGCAGGATTCCGCGGTGAAACCCCCATAGAGTACCTAGAGATGGAGTACCTGAAGCTGGGGTGGCGTCACTCTCCGGGGTCGCAGTCCTGGCTGTTGTACTCGGCCGTCTCCATCTTGAGGATGTACGGAATGATGCTGTCAATGGAGACGTTACCAATCAGGCCGGTGAAGAAGAGCTCCTCCGTGATGGCCGAGTTCATGAGGCGCAGGGCAGGGAGACGAGTCAGGATGCGGGTCAACCTGGGGACACGAGGAGAGGACAGCTCACCCCAAAGCCGTCTCAGTGTTTCGTCTTTGGTTGAAAATGAGGCTGTCACTTTTCCAGAGATTGCTTTCTACGACGTGTTGATTGAAGCTCTAATGAATACGACAGAAACAAACTCATAGGTTCCCCTGTGAAGGAGTCCGATCCAACATCCTGTCCTCTGTGAGTATGTCAGTGAGAGGGGGGGAGGACAGGAGGAGGTGTGATGTACCTGTAGGTGTCGTCTGGGTAGCTTTTCTGCACGTAGTCCTGCAGCTCCATCAAGGCTTTCTCCTGGAACTTCTCAATCTGCCCGCTGCTGTCCACACCTGGATGATCTGTCACACACACACACGCACAAACACACGTTATTCATTGTAATCGATTTCCTCTTCCTTGTAATTTGAACTACAATTAATGACTCGTATTGTCAACTCGATCAAAGCAGACTCACCTGGGCTGAACAGCACTATTGCTTTCAGGTAGGCGTATTCGTAGCGGTCAGTTTCCAGCCTCGTCATGCTGTTACAGAACTCCTGGAACTTCCATATGTGCTCCATCACCTGCTTCACCCTCTCCCCTGAAACTTTGTCTGGGGGAGAAGAAAATGTTCCAGGTAACAAGGTTCATAAATTACTATTTGACGCTGAATGATTTACTAATTGAACATCATGCTGTATTGAAGCTCGATATTGAGACCATGTTTATAATGTTTTCTGAGGGAATAAATGAAGAGAGAATTAGTCATTTTCTCTTAGACAGAGCGCCCCCTGGTGGCCATTAGAGATAGTGTTTGTTTCCCCTGAAAGTGCTGCTGCGATATCACAGTCACAAAAATGGGAACGGACATGAGGTCACGGTGACCTTTGACCACCAAAATCAGTCTCATCAGTCTTATTATCACTTTTATTTTGAATTTGTCACAGTGCCTTCATCCTCATCACCCGCATCTAGATTCCATCGCTCCTGAATGAGTCATCACACACGCCACGTTAAAAACTCGATTCGATTGTGTGTGTTTGTCCTACTGAGAGGTGGTGCCGAGGTCTGTGGTCCGTACCGTCCTGGATGCTGCTCTGGAGGTGGTTGATGATGGCAGCGAGGATGGTCGACAGGTTCATCTCGTGAGCGCACTGAGCGAGGCCCAGAGTGAACAGCTCATTCCAGCATGCTCGCACCAAACTGGTGTCCGCCTCCTGACTGGCGGCGACGCAGGGCGGGAGAAGTAGAAGTGTGAGCGCGACGGCAGCATCACGGCGCAATGCGAGGCGTGTCAAACGCATTCTTACCCGAGAGCTGAGAAGGCCGGGATGGAGCGCGCCCAGTGCATGGAGAGAAAGAGCAGCCTGGAGGCCGACTCACAGATGTAGTGCACATTCAGATACTCAGGCATGGGGCTGGGCATGGTCAGCTGCACCGACAAGGAAAGACCAGAGAGGACATATGAGACAAACTTATTGTTGACATGAAACTAACAACATACAAGGAGAAGAAACACAAACAGTTTCAGTGTATTTAGTATTTTCACCGGAGCTGAAGCCCTTTTCCCCTCTATTTTTCATTCTTTGCCCCTTTCTAAATAAATATTCTCCAGTCCTCATATGACTCCTAGCATCTATGCTAACCTCTGTGTTGTTTTGAGCCTGTGAAGACGGGATTCTGTGCGATCCTGTGATCATGTGACAACGGTGAGCACCTCCCCTCCCGGGTAAACCACGACTGCACCCACCCTGAAGCCGACATGGCTGTCTGTGAGCAGTGGCCCCTCCACCTCAATGATGGGGGTCTCCTGGTCTCGACCAATCAGCTGGATGGTTGTTCCGCCGACGCACTGCGTCTTCTCCGCCGGACTCGGCCCGACAGCAACGTCAGGCGGGTTGAAAACTTTGGCCAGTGTGTCGAAGGCACTGTGACACACACACACGCACATTTAAACAGAAATCCTCGCCAATACAAATACAGATGTGCCTGAAATAGATGTGCATGCTTGATTTGAAAGAATCCCTAAGGGGGCCACCAGTGATTGCCACCCGGTGCACTGAGCGTGCTCGCTGACCGTGTTATCTCGCTGGCTGATTGCTCCTCATGCTGGCTGTCCGAGGTATCCCCATTGATTAGATTCTCTCTTAGCGAGTCGCTCAGGTTGGCCAGTGACGTCACCACGTTGGCCAGTGTCCCCAAGTCCCCCTGGTTAGGGTCCATCTGCAGACACATGCTTTGGATGAAGCCCTGTCCTGGACTGCTGTGATGTAAAACTGGGCCTCATACATTCTTTCCATTGTTGGCCAAGTGGGGGTGCCGTGCTTACACAGAGTGTAAACATCATGTTCTGGCAGACAGAGCCTAAAATGTGCTGCAGTTGACACAAACAGATGTTGCGTTAATCGTAACAGCTGTACCTTTGTGTCGGTGGCCAGCAGCAAAGTCCCATCGCTCTGGATGACCGGCTGCTGGATGTTAACCAGCATGCCCTGGTCCAGCAGGCTGGACCTGCACACGACAACGCAGAGCTTCATCGACAACAGCGCCAACAGCTGAGCCTGAGGTGTGTCCGCGGGTCTGAGCCGCACTCACCTGGAGCCGTCCGTCTCCGTGTCCGAGACGAAGGTCGGCGTGGCGATGAGCGGGCTGTTTAGGTCCTTGCGGATGTAGATCTTTTGGGTGGAGGCGGCGCAGTTGGCGTGGTGCCTCTCTCTGGGTGTCACGTCGACGGGCTTCCTCTCGCTCTGGACAGCTGAGAGCAGACGCAAAAAGGGAACCGTTACTACGGTTACGGGCCAATGGCAGGCGAGAAAAACAAATGTTTTTTTTAATTTTCAAAAGTTGCAGATACCTTCACAGCACCTCATTTGTTTGTGGCAGTTTGTGTCTACGTGTCGGACTCGGATGCAAACTCACAGTCGGTCTTCATCCCCATGTTAAGGCATTTCTTCAAGCGACAGAACTGGCAGCGGTTGCGATGGTGCTTGTTGATGACGCAGTCTTGCTTACTGCGGCAGCTGTACGTCAGGTGCTTCCTCACGCTGCGCTTGAAGAAGCCTTTACATCCCTCGCAGCTGACCGCTCCGTAGTGGCGGCCTGAGGGCAGAACAAGAGAAGTGGTCAGACGGCGGGAGTCACTGTGCAGCTGAAATGTACCGTCGGATCGGGCAGGAGCCGGGAGTCAAACACACAAAGATCCGTCACATCAGCATGTCGGGGTTACCTGAGGCCTTGTCCCCGCACACCACGCAGTACTCCACCGACTGAGGCCGGTTCAAGTCCCCCGACTGGCCCAGCAGCCGTTCCATCGACACCGGATCTGTGACGATCTGGAGAGCAAAGTCAAGTACAAGATGTTGTGCCTTAAACCAAAACCCTTTTTGGTCCAAGATACTGTCAATGGTATCATCAATATGAGCCGTGGGTGTCTGCACCTGTATCCTTCCTGGCATCAGGCTGTCTGCAGCGGTGAAGATGAGGTGCTTGGTGTTGCGGCTGTCCGGTGAGGCCAGGATGACCTTGCCTGCCCCCGAGCTGTCAGCCGTGGTCAGAATGAACTGCTGCTTGGGAGCGCTGGACGGCTTCATGGCCGTCACTACCTGACCTGTCTGCTGGTCAGTTACAATCTGATGGCGGTAGGAGACGGAAGAGGGGGACGGGAGGAGAGAGGTGGTGAGTGACGAGGGACACGTCACACGCCGTAACCTCAACTAAGCTCGTCAGTGTCACATTCTCTTAAGACAAGTGACATGGAGGGGGGGGGCAGCGGTTACCTGTATGCGCTGTGGTGGTGCGGCGGGCTCGGCGGAGACGACCTGAAAGCGACGTGGCGACTCGCTCATCGTGGAGTCTGAAGGAGAGGATGACACCCACCATTCTTAAAAACACACGTTCCCAAGCTAAGTAACCAGCTCCGTGCGAGGCGTTTCATCATACAACACTGAAATAAAGCAGCATCCGCCACGCACGCACGGACGGACAAGTGGTGGCAGCCCAGTGTTCTACGCTTCCTGTGGGACAACTGGGACTGCCAGCAAAACAGTAGGTCATGAAAGTCCCCGTCTGCACGCTCACCTCTGCCTCGTGCTCAGAGTCCACTTCCTGCTGAGAGAGCAGATTGAGGTTGGCGGTCATGATGATGTAAGGTCATTAGTGAGGTCTGTTTGGAAAGATGCCACAGATTATCAACCACAAAAGGTGCAGGTCAAAGCTACACCAACAGAACGTTGTGCTCGCTGATCATTGAGGACGGAAATACAGAGATGTATCTGTTTTAGAGGTGATATTCCTCTCTGATTTATGTGACTGATCTGACCCGTCTGATTTCTCTCCATTGTTTTTAAATTGTGAAAATCATTGGGTGTCACAAAAAACGTTTGCAGGTGACATCATTAAAAAAAAAATCAAATCAAATCAGAAATATATACGTTGTGTCATTGACAGGAGGTTTCCACATGTAGCCTAATATTTAATCTTAGCTAAACCCTTTGTCTGACTTATCCAGCAAGGCAGGGATGTTACCTGACATCTTAAATCCGAAGGAGACATCCCAACTGCTTTGCCTCCCTTTTTTCATCTAAGAGACATGTCGCTTTTTTGATACTAATTAAAGTCAGATATTTTGACTGTGAAAAACGTGTTTGATGGCACCAGGAGTCCCTAAAAAGCCAAGCAAACAAATGCTGTGATCCCAGTGCATTAAACAAAAACATTAAATTTACATTTAAATGTAACAAACCAAATATTAAGTGCAGCCATTTTAAAAAAAAACGACATCAAATGTGAGTGGCTGGAATGCATTTGGGCATTGTCTATTATCTTTTTGGTTTGTAATTATAGGAAGAGCACACAACACGACAGCACGATGGAGCACCGTGATTGACTGGGCCTGCAGGGGCTCCATCTGCTCGCACCGAAGGGTGGAGCTCGCCGCCTCGCGCCCTGCACCGGTTGGCCTGACGGAGCGCGCGTCACAACACCGGAGACAAAAATGGACTAATTCTGGCAGGCCGCCAATCACACCGGAGGGACGAATCTTGTGATCAATATCTCGGAAAGCAAATTCTCTGTACAGTCTGAAGATGACATCCTGGTGGTAAATGTAAAGAAAATGAAACAAAACACACGCAGCGCTGTTGAATAAAGTAACGCACGTAACGAGGAGGTGAAAAGGCCGCGCTCATCTGCTGCGGATGTAGCTTTCCTACGTTAGCCAACGTTAGCCGTTTCTAGCTAGCTTCTTTAACACAAGAAAACGCATTTAGCGGCTGCAGCCGAGCCCCCCCCCAACCCGAGTTTGTCATCCCTTCGGGGTTGTTTCAGGGTCGAGTCGGACAGTAGTGTCACGGGCGAATAATTAGTATAACCGTTTATTAAGCATATCGGGGCAGTCGAGGCACCGCCCCGGCGTTTCGCGGTCCTTTCCCGGGACCGGAGCTGCCAGGATCCGGGAAGGAAGCGGAGCTCCGCATCGACTAGCTAACAAGCTAACAGGAGGAATTAGCTTCGCTCTTTTATCATCCGGTGTCTCAACAGAGCTTTGTGCGGTTTTCGATCTGGGACCGCGACTTACCTCCGGGGAACAACGCACACCGACTTTGTGCCCTCCGCTATTTTATAAAATAGTTGTTTTGGTTTTTCTTCTGTTAAAGGTCATAGTTCGTGACCCCGCACCGCCCGCGCGTTGATGATGGCTGAGTTTTTTTTTCTTTTTACTCCTTCCTCTCACATCCCCACGCGCCCCCCCCCCCAGCCGGACAGCAATGACGTCATCGTGTCTTACTGGCTAAGGTCCGTTATAAAATTAACATTAACTTGCTATTATTAAGAATACTATTAATTATATTATTAAATCATTATTTCTCATCAGATCTAATTCAATGATATACGATGACATAACGATTGAACATTTTGAGAACCACTATACTATATTATTACTATTATTATTAGTATTACAGAATAATAAGGCTAAGAAAATAAGGGAAGTATCCTCATACCAGGGCCAGGCACTTGAAACTGTACCCTTTAGAAGTCCAATTTTTAGAGATTTATATTGTTGGCTTATTAACATTGCAAAATTTGCAGAGTGCTACAACATACACAAATAACCGTTGTCTGTTGTGCCATGCACGTTTCCAGAGAGTGACCTATAAGCGAGTATAAGTGTTCCAGTATATTGTCAATGTTTGTTTCAGTACGAACAGAAGCCATAATGTATATAATATTTGTGAATGTAAGTGATAAGAAAACACAAATGGTTAAATGGTTGCTGTGTTTTAAAGGAGCAGACACATGTCATTTTTTGTGAAAAACAGATTCCCTTTTATCTCCAGATTTTCCAGACATGTTTTCTTAAAGAATAATGGATAATGTGTTTGTGGTAACAAATCTGTCTTTCAACAAAATACAAATAAATTACAATAAATGCAACACAGAATAAACAAATGACTCCCTTTTTTACTCCTGTTTACATACGACCATAAAAGGTAACACAAGTGTTGCAGAGCAGAAGTGACTCTGTGAGATTGATTGATTGACGTGTCGGATTCCTCTCATCAACCAACTCGGGGGGATCTTGAATCCCAACATGACTTTGGTTGTGCAGTGGAGAATAACTTCTTATTTACCTGCATTTACATGTGGCCATCTCGTATTTTATGGAAATGTGACGATCCAATCTCTGCAAAATAAAAAAGGTACCTCAAAATGTCCACCAGATGTCGCTCCGCCCCGCTGGGTGTGATGCTCCCTGATTCACAAGAACCGTGTAGTGATCATTAACAAAGCGAGATATTCTCGTTTTTCCCCCTGCGTGGATTCACGGTTGTCATGTGATTATATAATTGCCTAAAGCGCATCGACCGTTTTGGTTCGATCCCTTGTACAGAGAGTAGATGCTTCGCCATTCTTTGCCCCCTATTATCGGAACGTGGATCTTGTAGCTCGAACGAATGAAGGTGCCCCATTTCGGTCCGCGATTCATTTGAATATGTAAACGTTGCTATCACGTACATGCAGGGCAGGAAAAGCCAATACCGATCTTGGTGTTCAATGCGGGGATT
This sequence comes from Pungitius pungitius, assembly GCF_949316345.1. Classification (NCBI taxonomy): domain Eukaryota; kingdom Metazoa; phylum Chordata; class Actinopteri; order Perciformes; family Gasterosteidae; genus Pungitius; species Pungitius pungitius. The sequence goes on along the minus strand of NC_084900.1, from coordinate 15,629,374 downwards.
GTTTGCTACAGCACATCCTCATCTTGATGACACGACCCCCCCCCCCTCACCTCCCCTCGACCGACTCATTTGCGCAGCTGCTCATCTCCATCCTGTAACACACATGCGCGCGCACACACACACGGACCCGGTTGCAGTATCTACACGAGGCGCTCAGCTTCTTTCACGACAACACCCCCCCCCCCCCCCCACCTTCTGACGCCAGCCGCAGTCTTACAGCCGCCGCGCGTGGCCACAGACGTGCCCGAGCAACCCGAGAGCGAGCGCAGACGACCGGAGCGGTTACGATGCTGCGCGGGTTTTAACCGGGAGAGACCGAGAGAGACGAGGTCGTTCTTCGGAGGAGCGCTGCGGAGGACCGTCATGGTCGGTCGGGGGCTATGGGCGTGTAAGCCCCGGTTCGGGAAGCGCGGCGGCCGCCTCGGCGTCCTGCCGTGGGGTTGCGCGGCGGCGGCGGCGGGCGCGGTCCTGCTGGCGCTGCTCTTCGTGGACCTTATCGAGACGTGGGTCACCTCCGTCGGCATGATGGACGCGGCGGAGGAGCCGCACGCCGGCGTCGTTATCCCCCCGCAGAGCGTGCCCCCCACCCGGCCCGAGGAGTTCCTGCTCATGCCCAGCCCGCTCGTCTGTCAGCGAGCCAAGCCTTTCCTCATCACCATGGTTACCTCGGCGCCCGCCAACCGGAGGGCGCGCCAGGCCATCAGGGACACGTGGGGCGGGGAGGTGGAAGTGAGGGGCCTGCGGGTCATGACCCTCTTCATGGTGGGCGTGGCGTCCGACCCCGGGCTGGCCAAGCTGCTGGTGGAGGAGGCCAGAGAGCGGGGGGATCTGGTGCAGGGCCGTTTCCTCGACACCTACTCCAACCTCACACTGAAGACCCTGTCCATGCTGGGCTGGGCCCGCCGGTTCTGCCCCCAGGCTCACTTCACGGCCAAAGTGGACGACGACGTCCTCTTCAACCCCGGCGCCCTCCTTCGCTTCCTGAACAAGAGCCGGAACCCCTACGAGCAGGGCGACCTGTACCTGGGCAGGGTGCATCCCCACGTGGCCCCGGACCGTGACCCGGGGAGCAAGCACTACCTCCCTTCGGGGGCCTACCCTCCGCCGGTCTTCCCGGACTATTGCAGCGGCACAGCCTACGTCCTGTCCCGCTCCGCCTTGCTCAAGGTGTCCCTGGCGGCCTCCGCGTCGCCCCTGTCCACGCCGCTGCCCCCCGAGGACGTGTTCGTGGGCCTGAGCGCTCGGGCGGCCGGCGTGCGGCCCTCGCACTGCGCCCTGTTCTCCGGGGGCCCCGGGGTGCCGTACGGCCGCTGCTGCTACCAGGCCATGGTGTCCGTCCATCACGTGACCCCCAGGGAGATGCTGCACTACTGGGCCGACGTCCACACGTCGCAGCCTTGCTCCTGGCTGAGTCTCCGCGCCTCTCTGGGGTTCTGCAAGGTCAGGGCGTTGCTCGGCTCTGTGCTGGGGCTGGAGCAGGGTTTGTGACGGGGAGGTGGGGGGGGCTGTAAAACTGTTTGGCAAGTAAAACTGTCACTTTATTATTTTGTAGAGCTTTATTTTTTTAACCACTTACAGAACAGAAGGTCGTGTCCCAGTGGCTTTTTCTTTAGACAGACACTTATTTTCGAGGCACACAAAGCCCTAGAGCACCAGTGTAGTGCATGGCCACGTTTTTAAAAGATGTTAGTTTATTAAGACACCTCACTGCATGATGCTACAACTGGAACCGTAGATAGAGGTAGGAAGGAAGGAAGGAAGGAAGGAAGGAAGGAAGGGGAAGTTTTATGTTCTTAAGTAGAAGCAGACACGAGTTTGACCCCCCTCCCTCTTTAACGGGACACGTTACAAACTGATTTGATCTTTGCTCTCGATGTGGTAACCCGCTGCCTCTCACAATGTGACTTTGTCCGATCCACGTTGCGGTATTTATGACCCCTCTCTGCAGAGCGAGGGTCGTGTCGCAGACAGTTCGCAGGATGAAGTTGTCTCGCTCCACGGAGGAATAAGTCAGGAAAACATGTTTGGATGTTGGACCCCGAAAACGCTGTCACAAATAAACCGCTCTGAACTGCGTTTGCCCGATGTCCTTTTTTTTTTTGTTAATGCAGTTCTGCTTTGCTGCCCCTACGTCACAGTGTCTCCACTTCTTCCTTCTCCCTCACATGAAGCAGCTCGTCAACGTTCCATTCAGCCAGTTGTTCCAGTTATTTCGGGTCGGACTGCACATCTTAGTTGTGCCGTGCAGGTGTGGCGCGTACATTACTTCTGCTCGTGACTTTTGAGGGAACTTTGTGTTATTGACCTTTATTGTTGTCGTCATGGTTACTCTAGAATTGGGGTTCCGACGAAGCTGCCGCTTGATTTCGGAAGGGGGGGGGGGGGGGGACAATCCGTTCTTCCGAGTCCACCAGGGAGAACATTTCACATTTGGCCGCAACATTAAAACACAACTGTGAATTCTTTTTAGCTTTGTTTTTTCTTTGAACAGATTTATATAGAAAACATTTGGCGCATTCCGCTCGACAAGGTCAGACGTGTTTCATCAGGATGGAGAACACTAACAGTGGCCCCGGATGAGGTCCGTGGCTCCATCCAACCACGCACACAGGAAGTGCCGCACTTGCTCTTTCAAAGCACCATTGATCGCTGCCACAAATAAACCGCTCTGGGTTGCGTTTGCCCGATGTTCTTTTTTTTGTTAATGTAGTTCCGCTTTCTTGTCCCTACGTCAGAGTTTCACAACCATCTGCAAAGCAGAAAGAGGGCGTGAAAGGAAAGGAGGGCGTGCACTCGAAAGGAATGCGTCGACCAAACGTCACAAACACGCGTCTATGTTTGAGGGTTATTATCGATCCAGGTGGGTTTATTGAAGGCACTTTGGGAGATCTCATGCTCACGGGAACCAGTCAGATAATCGTGTGGAGTTCCACGTGAGCTGCTGGAAAGCACGTGACACACGAAACGGCTCAAAAGTGAACTATGAGACGTTACTACACAAACAATCTGGATCAGAGCGATAAGAGGACCAGGCGTTAAGGCTTCTTCGGCCGAGCTGGTTACTAATTAGGCCTTGAGTCAAATAATAAATGTCCCTCACATGAAGCAGATGTTGAATGTTCCATTCAGCCGGTTGTAATCAAACATCTTAGTGTAACTAAGATGTGCAGGTACATTCCTTCTGCTCCGCGTTAACTGTTGTGACTGTTGGGGGGGGGGGACGACTAAGTTCTTGTCTTTTTACATCTTGTTTGTGGCACAAACTTGTAACAATCCGTTCTGAGTCAAAGCACGTTTCACATTCGGCCACAATATTAAAACTTAACTCTGGATTTATTTTCCTCGTTTTGTTTATTCTTTGAACATATTTATAGAAAACATTTGGCCTTTGCTCACGCATTCCATTCGACAAGGTCAGACATATTTCATTAGGAAAGAGATAAAACCTGACACAATGGTGGCTCCGGATGAGGTCCGTGGGAGTCAGAACGCAGACAGGAAGTTCTGCATGCCCCAAACCCAACTGCTCTTTAAAAAGCACCAAACATTGATTAGGCAAAATCTGACACCCATCAGAACGACTCTTTGTCATACAGGGATCAGAGTTTCTTGTTTTGCTCACTCAGCAGCAAAATGGCTCCTTTATACAAAGTTCACGCCCACAGGATGTCATGTGTTCTGGCACAAAGGGTCCTCCTTTTTTCCCCTATTTTTTGAATCTGTCCAGAGCAGATCTCTGGCCCAACAGCACCGCCTCCTTCTTCTCTTTCTGCTTTCTCTCTCTTTCAATCTTCACTTTGTCCTCTGCGGTTTTTTGGATGTCCTCCTGGTGGGTCAATTGAGTGAGAGATGAGCCAAACACCAAAAGTAACCAAAAACAGACATGGCAATAAAGACTCAGTTCATCACTTTTTAAAGGTCAAATATTCCGGATCACTTACCCTCAGATCCTCATGGGCAACTTTTCTCTTGCGCTTTTCATGACTCCCGGCAGAACTTCGACCTTTTTTCTTGTACCTGGGAACAAATTTCTCTTTGGCAAGTGGGTCAAAGCCCTGTGAAGACAAAAAAAAGCTTTTAGAAGGATGGGAATGATGATGCACTCATACGCATCTCTGTACCTGCAGATGTTTAGATCCAGTGCCTAAATTAAAACTAGATGCTTGCGGTCACTGACCAGGGCTTGGACCCGGTCTTTGTGCTTCATCTCAAAGGTGGCGTGGTCCACCCTCCCCAGCTCGGTGGGGTCCAGGCTGATGAGCTCTGGCTGGATCTTTTCCAGCAGCGCCTTGACCTCCCACTCCTGCCTCTGCTTGGCGCTGCGGTACGGATTGGCACCCAGACCGTCAAAGTTCGGCTCTCCCGCCCCTGAAGGACAGAAACAAGAGGAAGACGGAGAGGGGAACATTAGATACAAGTAAATCTAAGCAGAGGAAAAATAAATAAGGGGTTTCTTGAGGCCTGCTGTTTGAACATCAACCCCGTTGGAAAGTCTACTTCTACACAAATGTGAAAGCGGGTCGGACCTGGTACGAGCAGGCTGGTGAAGCCGTCTCCATGTCCCACACCGAGGACGTCCTCAAAGGGACAAAAGTGCATCCCCCACACAGCTTTCTGAACTCTGTGAGCGATGTAGGGTTTGGTCACTGGGGTGCTCCACACATCTCTGTACACCTGCAGGGAGAACGTTTCAACAGGAAAGGAGGGTAAAAGGTTACGTCTTACAATCAACGTGAATCTCTGCTTGTTTTTATATTTTTATTTGTATCTCTGGCTAGAAGAAGTCCCTAAAATGTCCCTTTCCTCTAAACATCTAAACTCATTTGAAACTGAACTCATCCGAGAAGGAACATTTCAAGTCTGTACTTCACCCCATAATTACCACCAGATCGCATTGCTCTGCGCGGTTCTTTCCAATACAAAACCGACTTCTGTTTTTAAATATTATCAAGTTCCCTAAACAGACCACTTCCTGTATGTCAGTCCAAAAAGAGAAAAGTGACCTGAACAACGTCCCCCGTGGCTGCAGACAGCAGTCCCCTCTGGCTCAGAGACAGGCAGGAGGCTCCGGCGGGGAGGAAGTAGGACTTGAGGGGCTTGTAGGCTCTAATGTCGTATACCTTCAGCTTTTTATCCATACCAGAGGTCACCATGTACCTGCCAAGAGGAGAACACAGCGACATTGCTCTCTGGTGGACAACGAGGAAACTGCAGTTCATGTTGACCAAGGCAGCGAAATGGCCAAATTGACCTTTCCCGCCTCCAAAGAGGGGAACGCGACACCCAAGAAGACTTTTAAGGGGACTCACGTGCCCGTCTTGTCCACGGCGACGGAGCGTACGGCGCCCTGGTGACAGAGCATCTTGGCGAGGGCTTCTTTCTGATTGGGCGACCAGAGGGTCACGGTGCCGTTGGAGTGGCCGAGGTGGACGATGGCGTTGTGAGGGTTCTGGCACATGACGTCGAGCCGGCCCGTCTTGGTGCAGGTGGCCGACACCTCCTTCCCCACGGACACGTCCAGGTACTGCAGGAAGCTGGTGGCGCTCTGAGGGAGGGACGGCTCGTCAGTGCCAAGAGGAGCCGGGCCGTAACGCTCTTATCGGTTTACTACGTAGGCCACATTCGGCGTGAGCTTCTGCACAGCTTCAGGCGCATATTATTAGCGTTTAACTTTTCGAAGAAAATTCCAGTGGCGTCTCAGTCAGTAAAGCCCACTCTGACTTAAAGACGCCCTGAATTACTCTGCAAATGGACTTATTTTTTCTTCCTCATTTTCAATTGTCCTAATGAACTTTGACATGATTGGAATAAAAAAAAAAGGATCTTCTATCAACTGATCGCGAGACCAGGGGTGAAAGTAGTTTTTATTTCTTGGTGGTACTATGATACAGGTTTAATGCGTGCGCGCGAAAATTTCTTATCACTAGTATCCCACCTGTATCTGGATAAAAAACAAGATAGTGGTAAGTGATATCACTTACCACTATCTTGTTTTTTATTATCCTCCTGTTCCTTTCTCATCTTCCTTTTCTGGCTTCCTGAAGCATAATTCCGTGGTTCTCAACTGGTCTGGCTCGCGACCAGTTGAGAACCACTGCTTTACTGCATTGACTATCAAAGGGGCGCTCACAGTTTGTCGTTGCATTTTATTCTTAACCAGTCGTTGGGGCCCCAAGCAGTTGCTTGTTTTGCTTGCCTTGTCGCGACGTGCCTGTGCCGTAAATTCTTACCGGTACGGCGCACCGGCCAGGACCGGCTTACTTTCACCAATGCGCGAGACACACACCACATCAGGGCTGGTGACTATTTGTGGCACCGTTACTGTGTTAGTACATTAATAATAAACGTTGTGCACAAAACCTTATAGGTTCGGCTTTATTGAACCCACCGCTGTGGCGAGCAGGAAGTGATAAGGCAGAAACTGCATCCGGAGAACGTCGTTGAATTTGCGGATGCAGTGAAGCTCGATTCCATTTGAGTCGTAGATATAGAGCCACTTCTTCTGAGCCACCGCATACATGGCCTCGCTGTGGAGCCACCTTCATGGAAACACAAGAAAAACATTTGGGTTATTTATGTATAGGACAGACTGCTGGCACTCGGAGCGTAACTCTAAAGATGAGCGCGGGAAGACTCACTTCACGTCGTTGACTGACTCCATCACGTTTATCTCACACATGAGATGTTTGGTCTGCCAGTCGATACAAGCAACGTGGCCTCTCCTCCCACCGAGCAGGAGCTGACTGAAGAGAACACACACACACACACACACTTCAGGTGTGCAGTTTTCCTTCAGCTGTGAGGAGCAGAGTGTGGGGGATACTCACCGGCCCGTATTGCTGTAATCCACTCGGTACGGTCCAAACTGAGACAGCTTCAGGCTGAAATGCTGTGCAGGAGGGAAAAATAACAAATTAAAAAAGGGAAAAATACATAAAATAGTCATTTTAACCAACGGTATTTAGCTTTACTACATTTTGAATATTGAAAATGATCTGAAAACATTTTTTTAAAACACTGCATTTTCCCATTCAATTGGGGGGGAGAAAAACATTTAAAAATGTTATGTTTGTCCATCCAATGGCATCAAGTTGGGGGTCCAACCTTTGTTGCTGACGTTATATCAACAGAGTCTGCAATGTCCTCCTGAGATATGGTACACGTGTCCTCGTCTTCATCGCCTTCTAGGAACCTGAGAATAGAGAATAACACGTCACCCTCAGCAATCGCCTCGAAGTTGAATGTTCGGTCGCGGTCACACGTCGCGTACACTGTGACACGGAAGGGACGACATTTTAGGAGAAAATTACCCAGCATCCTCGGGGAGCACGAGGTCAAGACGAGCTGCTTGTTTCTGGGCCATTTCTGAGGTTTCTTCCGAGCGTGTGATCATGTCCTTCAGCTTGTAATGCTGGCCGCGAGACTGCAACCAGAAGAACGAGATGTTGGTCAGCCGTGTTTATTCATCAAAGATGCAAAGATGAGCGTCCTTGTTGTGCTCACTTTCTTAGTTTTATCTTTCCTCTTGAACTTCCGCAAACGGTCTTCTGGAATAGGAGCAGGCCCCGGGAAAGGGTCGGTTTTCTGAGAGCAGAAGAAACACACAGGATTCACTTTGTAAAAAACATTAAGTGAAATGTTTATTAAGATGTACTTGATGTGACCGATGGATTATACAGGAAAAGCATAAAAGAATGTCCTTCGATGTAAATTGTGGCCTCCATTAAGAGCTGGATGTAGAGATTCGCCTCATAATCAGAACATCTATGTACCTACTGAAATGAAAAGGAGCGCGTATCTCACCCCTGATAGGAATTGTTCTTCATCTTCAGAATTTTCATCAAGTCTTCTTTTCTTGGCTTTCTGGGTCTGCTGCACTCCGGTCTTGCCCAATTTGTTCCCATCCTTCCTCGCCTCGTCCTGCGGGTCGTCCTTCCAGTAACGAGCCGCAAGCTGTGGAAGAAAAGAAAACGGGCGGCGGGTCAACCGCAGCGATTCGGACAACATGACAAAAGTGCGTTTATTTGTGCACAGGGTGGTCGGCGGCTGAGCCTCGCCTCGCATCTCTCCCCGGTACAACCACAACCACAGGCGCGGACTGCTGGCGTTAGCCGCGCGGTGCTAGCGGAGCTAACGCCACATTGTGCACGTCGGTGTGAAAATCGCCGCGTGAACGCGTGTCAGCTGACGGTGTGTAAAGTTATAAGCTGTTAATAATGATTAAATCGTCGTTACCGTTTTCTTTTTCTCCACGTGTGCGACGTTCGCCGCTTGGTCGACTGCGGACGCCATCTTTGTTGTATATGTTGTGAACTTCCTGTGACATCGCGTCTGAATGCGTCACTTCCGGCACTTGTTCTCTTAAAAAAACAAGCAATATTTATATATATTAGTTAATAATTTAAGTCCTGGATAAAAGGAATAGATTTGAGTGTGGAACAATGGGGTTAAACAAGTATGGTTATATAACTTTGTTTTAATAAAGCAATAAGGTACGAGAGGCTGTACTTTATTTTCAATAATGTAACAGTTCGAGGGTGTATTTAGGGCCGACACGCAGCCCTCGAAAAGTTACATTATTGAAAATAAAGTACTGCCTCAAGAACTATTGCTTTTATAACACGGTTACCAATGACATTATAAATATTAAGTTAATAGCTGCCTGTTAGCACAAAATAGTTGTAGCCACCAAACGTTGTTTATCACATTTCATCAGTCTAGAGGAAAAATAGCCCCCGCATGTAAACAGCATTGGGTGCCGCACCATCTCATTCATTCACATCGCTCATGACGTCTACCTTAGTTTTCCGGTTGCGAAAGCTCGCTTTGCCTCAAAACGATCATTTGTGGGATCGCCACCGAGCTAAAAGCTAACGGTCGCGCAAAATCTAACGTGTTACTTTGAGTGTGCATTGATATGAAACGATCAGGTCAATGTGAATAGCAAGTACATTATCGCTCAATAATGAAACCCCCCGTGACTCGCTCTCAACCAATTTTCATCTACTTGTGTTTTAATAATATTAAAAACACTATGACAAGTTATAGAACCAATCAATGCCCTGCTGACTTCTGCTGCTAATTGAAGGTTAGCAAATACCATCAGCATGAGTCTCTCTCTCTCATTATATAACCACTTATACTGGCATAACACTCAATCTCCAGAGTGAGTTAAGATAGTTAACATATTCTCATAGCATTGATTCTTTGATATCTATTCAATGATTGAGTAAAGTTTGTCTAACAACCACACAATACATTTTTCTCACTAAAAGCTTGCAACACATTTACAGTTGTACATTGCCTCCTTCGGCTGAGTGCTCCTGTCAGTTTTTTTGTTTTTTTTACTTCCTCCAATTCACTGAAAGATTACTTATCTCGACAAGGCTCACACTGTATGTGCGTCACGTCTCCAACAAGAATTTACGCTTTTTGAGAAAAACAATTTGCTATGTTCTCTCGGTCGGGTGTGTTAAACATTCTCACCAAAAAGCAGATTTTTGTTGGTCCACAGTTTCATGTTTCTGTATTGTTCTGTGACAACAGGGAATCCGGAAAACGGAATGCAGGGGGGGCGGGCGTCCTTTATGAAGCCCACAAGTCCAAGTGTTACGCAACAAGAACAGAGAGGGAGTAAAAGCGTGTTTGCTTCTCTGGTGAACAGCTGCGAGCAGAAAAAGAGGAAGGTCTACAGCCGCCAGCATGTCTTCTGCTCTGGACCAGGTCAGTGTCTCTATTGATGAAACAGTTAAATAGTCAAAGAAGCAAGAAAGAGAAAAGGGGATTCAGTTATACGTGACAATACGTCCTCAAAAAACAAAACCTGTAAGTTTGTACGCTAGAGTTCAGAAGGCTTCTACCGGTTTAAATTGATCACATTTCATGTCTTCTTACGTTTCAACTTGTTTTCTTAGTGAACACATGTAGCACCATGCAGACACAAAGCAGATCCCCACAAGCTTCCTGTGAAATCTGAACCTTGCATTCATTTCTTGTTTTTTTTTCAGTTACCGCCTCGACCGGAAATCTTTGATTTCCAGGGAGTCTCGATGACTCACTTCTTCACAGAAAACTGGGAGAACATTCAGAACTTCCAGGCCAGGCCGAATGATATTCTCGTTGCAACATACCCCAAAGCAGGTAGCCCACGAGGCCCATGACATGCGATGCTTTGCAGATAATACAATGTGCTTATAGAGGTGTCTCTCTGTCCTTTAGGAACCACCTGGGTCTCCTACATCCTCGACCTTCTGTACTTCGGTCAAACAGAGCGCCAGACTGTGCCGATATTTGAAAGAGTGCCTTTCTTGGAGCTCACGATCCCAGGTTTTGGTTCAGGTATTCAAGGCTCCTCGCTGCAGCTGTGTCGAGCTGTTGAAGAACCGTCCCGGTTCAATGCTTTGCTCTTTCCACCTTCCTCTTTATCTGCAGGAAAAGACGCAGCGGACAACCTCCCCACCTCTCCTCGAGTCATTAAAACTCACCTTCCTGTGCAGTTTGTGCCAAAGTCCTTTTGGGAGCAAAACAGCAGGGTCAGTAGTGTGTGTTGTTGATTTGCTGTATGTCAATTTACATGAAAGATGCTGAAACAGACAAAGTAGTAGTAAGAGGATTGTTTCCTCACTGGACAGGAAATCGGGAAAACTTGAGAAAACAAAATAACAATTGATATTTATATAAAGGCTAAATGTCTTACGGCGGAAACCTAGAACGTCCGCATATGGCAGCCATCTTGGTACAGTCAGCTCGCTCACCCATAACACTGAGTTGGTAGGGATACATTTTTTACCAATTTGTAAACGTTTTGGTTTGTTATGAACGTACGACTCTGTTGGCTGGCAATGCGGACGAGACATCTAGTTTTTTTATTTATATATTTTTTTCTTGTGGACCATTGTGGTTTATATATATATATATATATATATATATATATATATATATATATATATATGGACAAGACATATTTTATATATATCTATGGAAATAACAGTCAAAACCAAAGTGCCATTGATTCATGAAATGAAGACCAATCAGCTGGAGACACCGAGGGGGGGAAATCGTCCAATCATTTAATTGTCTTCTTCTCTTGTAGATCATCTACGTGGCCCGCAATGCCAAAGACAACGTGGTGTCATATTTCCACTTTGATCGCATGAACAGGATGCAGCCGGAGCCAGGAGACTGGAGCAGATACGTCCCCCGATTCATGGAGGGGAAATGTAAGTGTGAAGCACGACGAAACCACCGGTGAGCTGCACAGATTCCCCCCCTTGAACGGCTCCTGAGGTGCTTTGGTGTTTGGTTCCCGGGGCCCTCAGTGGTGTTCGGGTCCTGGTACGACCACGTGAACGGCTGGTGGAAGAAGAAGCAGACTTACCCCAAGCTCCATTACGTTTTCTACGAGGATCTGGTGGAGGTGATGTAGCTGTGACTTCTTCCCGCTGAGGGCTACTCGTCTCCCCGGGCTGGTGATAATGCAACAACAACAACAACATCATCATCATCGTGTTTCCAGGATACCGGGCGGGAAATCGAGAAGCTCTGCTGCTTTCTGGGTTTGTCCCGTTCGGATGAGGAGAAGAAGAGAATTACCGATGGATCGCATTTTGATAACATGAAAAAGGACGACATGGTCAACTACTCCAGCATAGCTGTGATGGATTTCAAAATCTCCCCTTTCATGAGAAAAGGTAACTAAAAATGAATACATGTGTGTGACATGAAGAAAATAAACCCCTCACTTTGGGCTAAAACCCCCAAGTGATTCTCTGTGGTTTCGCAGGGAAAGTCGGTGACTGGAAGAACCACTTCTCTGAGGCCCAGAGTCTCCAGTTCGATGAAGACTACACAAAGAAGATGACAGACGTCACTCTTCAGTTCCGCTGCGACATCTGATCCAGGACGGCCGAGGGGCAGATGTGAAGATGTGGAGACGGGTTCTGAAGTGTGTCTCTACATGCTACTTACATCCGAATGAAGAACGAGAGCCACATGTTGTGACCTCATAGACTCGTACAAATCCCACAGAAATGTGTTGCTCAATATTCACGTAGTCATAAACAAGGAAGTATAAACATTGCAAAAGGTGTCTTCGTTCTTTGTGTGAAACAAAAAAGCTTGTTTCTTCAGCTCTAGTTTCAATATTATTCATCTCTTTGTGTTGCCTAAACGTAAATAAACCTGGATCTTGCAACGAAAGGAAGTTTATTTTGAAAAGGCTGAATGCAAGTCATCTTCGTAGGAAAATGCACTTGAAATTGAGGGGTAAATGCATTACATCACCATTTACATTTATAGCCTCAATTTCAATAAGAGATGAACATTTAGGAAGATGTATCTTCATATTTGCAATAAAACAATGTAATTGTGTAGAGTATCATTCTCTTTCTATTCAGTTATCTTTACTTTTGCTGCTATTGAAGCATTATTCTTTCAGGTCCTTTTGAATTGAATCGAGTTGAATTCACTGCCAGGTGGAGTCAGAAGTTGACAACAAAGCGGTGAAAGTTTCTCTAATCCAAAACGAAAGGTTAATTGTTGTGACGCATCAGAGTCAGAAGGATCCATTTGCATCGTGATCTAATAATCGGAGTTATCAACCAGGCAATGGGCAGAACCAGCTGATACGGCGGTGAAGACAGGGCTAAAACGTACTACAAAACCAGGCAGACGATCGGGACAGGCAGGAAACAATCAGAGTCAGATATTAAGGGAGATGCATGATGGGAAATGTAGTAAAAAGTCAATATTCAGGCTGGAGAGGGAGGTTACGGAGTCTGTGTTTGTGAAAATAATACAAGGATCCCAATTAAGAAAGAACACAGCTCGTAATACAGCATATCATTAAGCTGCTGTGTTAATAAAGGTGTTTGCAGTTTAGCCTCTAACCAGAATCTGCTAGAAAGCCGATAAAGTATACATATATGTATATATGTAGCGTAGTGACCCTTTTCAGGAGTGTGTGAGTCACGTCATCTCCTTCGCTTCTGGCCAATCATGGGGAGTCACTGTGGCTGCGGGGCAGGGGGCAGCCTGTGATTGGGGGAGATCAGGAGAGGGGCGTGATCCTGTGTTCTGGGCTAGTCAAGTAAATATATGGTGTGTGTGTGTGCGTATGTGTGTGTATATATATATATATACCATCTTTGTAGATGATTTTATTATTAACTAAAAACCCATTCTGTATGGAAGTAAATCTGTGTCATCGGCCCTAAGGCGTCAGGGCCTTTTGGACGAAGCCTTCTTCGCGGTGGCCGTCCTCAGCCCGGCAGCGAGAGGGCCCCGCCTGAGCGTGCCGTGCTACGGCCCAGCCTCGACGAGGGGGTGCACGCAGCGCGACGCTCTCCTGCTGCGCCAGGTGGTGCGAGCTTGTCGACGGCCGGGGCCGCCCTCGAGCAGCCCCGCGGACGTGGCGTCGTCGGGGAAGGAAGGAGTCGAGCGCCTCCGCCTGCCGCCTCTCCGCGTGGAGTTTATCCGCGACAGCCCCAATGGCGCCTCCGAAGAGGGTTGCCGGGGAAAGAGGGGCATCAAGGAGGAAGGATCACCTGCGATCTCCACGAAGACATCCGCCGCTCTGCCTCAGCACGACCTGGACCGGAGCCGCGGGGAGGGCGACTTATCGGGCGAGACGGGAGCGCCTTTATAGCATCCTGGTCCTGGCGTCGTCCGCTTATGACGTACCAGCTCGCCATTGGTTAGATTTCAGACGTGCTTCATGGCGCGGTCACGCAGAGGCCGTCACGCAAAAAAAGGAAATAAAAATGCACAAAAACAGCAAAGCAGAGGTCAAATGTATTATTTGTGAAAAATTTGATCAAAGACAATATGTGGAAAGTTAAAGAATTCAGATTTAAGACACTTAACTGTAATGACTACTTTAACTATTTCAAAGAGACATTTTAATTTGTTTCTAGATGAATCTTACTAATGTGATGCAGGAGGAGCATGTGGACAGATGTTACCTGTAATCTCTAATATTTATTTAATTAAATAAATGACTGTAGGAAACACTGCTTAGAGCTGCAAGTTTATTCATGCATGAAAAGATTAAACATTACAAAATGTGTTAAACACAAACAGGTGAAGATAAAATACAAACATCACCTGTTAAAACTCTTAAAAGTTAATTTTAAATGTTGGAGAAATATGTTGTCCAATAGCAGATAAAATGTGTAATGAATGCTAAAAGCTTTTTTATCAGAAATAAAAGAAGACGCACCTGTGGCTTGTCACTCATTAAGAGGGACTGTGTATATAGCTCCTGACTCCTCAGAGCTCTTTGCGAAGTCTTGTGCATGTTTCATCACATTCTGAGCGTTTTCCTGATCTCCTATTCCTGCCTCCCGTTGAAGACCCCTCGTTCGTCCCAGACCTCGTTCCCGCCTGCCTGATCCCTGACGGTGCCTCTGCCTATCTACGCTCTCCTCAATATCGACCATCTGCCTGTTTCCTGGACACGACTACGCCTAACCCCTGTTTGCCTTTGTTCAATAAATCTGCGCTCTGCGCTTGGGTTTACTCCTGTCTCTTGTGGTGCGTTACACATATAGAAAAATATCATCAACGTCAGACGCCAATCTGCTTTTTCTGCTTTTCAAACCAGCCTCCATTAAAATAAACTTTTAAAACAAAGTGTCTGAGGAGATAAAAGGAACACCAACATTTGAATAAGTAGATGGAATAATTAAAAGTAAACTTTTAAAGACATATGATGTATTTCCTTTAAATAATCTGCTCATTAACCACAATATACTGTCTCATATCAGGAAAGAAGAATTTCACACAATTACTCAAAAAGACAAAGATGTGGTTTTTCATGTCGTCATCCGTTCCCCTGGTTCTGTTCATGCAGATGTTTTTATGCATCTGATAAAAGAGAAGGAAAAGAGGTTAAAGGTTATTTAAGAGTAACAGGTGTAAGTGTTGTGTTTCACCTTTGCTGACTGCTGGTAGTAATACACAAGTACACTCAGATTGTACTACATGGTATGTTGTACTTGAAATACCTGCAGCTGTTTCCATCCTCACATTTTGGTAAACGCTCTCCTCTGGTGCATCATTCATCCCTGTTAGAAGGATCAGATGAAAGCATGAAGAGACACTTTATTCTCCTTTATTAAAGCTCTGCTAGCCTCCAAAAGCATCTCAACTACTGCAGGTTGTTCCCTTATAGAAGTATTCACATTAGCCATCAATGTCTTTAAGCTCAAACACAGAATCTGTGACATCATCAATACACTTTGTCTTTAATTCAAAGGATGGTCAACCAGTCACTTGATCATGTGATTCTAGTATTTAACAGCTGTGTGATGAACACACAGGATGTACTGTACCATGTTCAGGTTCTTCAGAGCCTCTGAGTGTTTCATAGACACAAGAACCACCTGCAGAGCAGTGAGGATAAAGACGAGGTCACGTCAATCATTTGAACCACTTTGTATGAATTATATAATTTTCTCAAACAGAAAACCAGAAATGGACATTAAAGAACACATTACTAAATGAATCAGGATTAAAGCTGACCAGGAAGAAGAGAAGCGTAATGTCCGTCTTGAGTTTGACCCTGGTTGATCATGTGGTCTGTGGCTGGGTTCTGATTGGTCCTCTGAGACCTTGTGGGTCGAAAACATGAAGTAAATACAGAGGATTTAATGAGGAACATGTAAAGTCCTGCTGCCATGTTCAGAGTGAGAGAAGAGAGGCTTGTACCAACCTGCTGAGGCTTGAAGCTGAAGAAAAAGGTTTCACATTAATCATTAATTAGTGTGTGTAATAATATGTGATTTTGACTTATTTCAGTGAAATCAGTCTGATATCAGAAGGAAAAGATCTCACCTTTTGACTTTCTGTAGCAACACAGAAACAGAAGCAGGAGAATAATCAGTGAAACTCCAGAAACCAGACCAACAACCAACAGCACGGGCAACAAGGAGCTTGGTTCTGCTTCTTCACGATCTACACACAAGTACACATCAACCATGAATAGATAGACAAGTAATAGAATACATTTTATTCAAAACACACTCTTCATCAACAGATTTCAGAGTGCCACAGAACCAGAAAAACAAAGTAAAAGTTAGTAAAAACACAGGTGCTATTACACATACACAAACATGAACTCTTGATCACATGCATTAAATTACATGTCAGCGACTTAGTGAGTGCATTTCAACCTTAGGGATACAAACTCAGAAGAACAAGAAACAAGTGCAATTTCATCAAATAAGCCGATTCACAAGTTATAGATAAGAGCCATTATAAGAACAATTTAATTTTTACAATCTGTTAGCGTTTTTAGTCAAGTTATAGTCTGTAGCGGTGTGTCTTTAGTTTGCGGCGGAAGATGTGAAGGCTCTCTGCGGTCCTGA
Organism: Pungitius pungitius; assembly: GCF_949316345.1. Lineage (NCBI taxonomy): Eukaryota > Metazoa > Chordata > Actinopteri > Perciformes > Gasterosteidae > Pungitius > Pungitius pungitius. The sequence goes on along the minus strand of NC_084900.1, from coordinate 15,613,007 downwards.
AATTATCAGAGAGCTTGTTCCACCATTTTAGGTGCCAGGACATCCAAGAGTGTTTTTCTCTCAGAGAGGGAGGAACAAGCAGCTTGGCAGACGCAGAGCAGAGTGTGCAGGTTGAGATGTAGACTGGCATTCACAGCATGGTACGTGAGCACCAATGTGGAGGAGAGCAGAGGAGTGGAACGGTGTGGAAGAATTTAGGAAGGTTAAAAGACCAGTCGAGCTGCTGCATTCTGGATGAGCTGCAGTGGTCGAATGACGGTAGCAGGGAGACCTGCCAGGAGAGAGTTACAATAGTTTAGGCGTAAGATGACAAGAGCCTGAATCAGTACCTGCTCCGCCTTCTGAGTGAAAAGGGATCGTATTCTCCTGATGTTTTAGAGCGTGTACCTACAGGATCATGTTGTCTCTGTAATGTTCAAAGTCAGGGAGAGTCGACTGTCCAGTGTCAGACCAAGGTTCTTAGCAGTCAAAGTCGGCGTTAACACGGAGTTGCCAAAGTTAAGTCAAGTCCTGGGTCGGAGAATCTTTTGCCGGAAAGAGAAGTAGTTCAGTCTTGTCGGGGTTGATTTTCAGATGGTGAGCAGACATCCACTGAGAGATGTCAGTTTGACAGGCAGAGATCCGTGCCGCCACCTGAGTGTCCAAGTGAGGGAAGGAGAGAATTAGTTGGGTGCTGTGGGAGGAGATACCATGCGAGCGAATGACAGAAACAATAGAGTTGGTGATAGAGAAGAGGAGAGGACCCAGAACAGAGTCTTTGGGAACTCCAATAGTAAGAGGACATGGTTCCAGCACAGATCCTCTCCAAGTTACCCCGTAGGTGCAGCCATCAAGGTAGGGCAAGAGAAGGGAGAGAGCAGAGCCTGAGACACCAAGTTCCTGAAGGGAGGAGGTAAGGATCTGGTGGTTTACTGTATCAAATGCAGCAGAAAGGTCAAGAAGGATGAGGACAGAGGAGAAAGCAGTGTGGAGTTGCTCTGAGACAGCAATGAGAGCAGTCTCTGTGGAATGGCCCACCTTGAATCCTGACTGGTGGGGGGTGAAGAAAGATGTTACGGTGGAGGTAGGAGGAGAGTTGGTTAAAGATAGCACTTTGAAGAGTTTTGGACAAAAAGGGAAGAACCAAGACCGATCTGTAGTTGTTGGGTTGAGGGTGGGTTTCTACAGGAGTGGGTTAACTCTTGCCTCCTTCAGAGTATTGGGAAAGCAGCCAGATAACAACATTGTTAATGAGACAGGTGAGGAAAGGAAGAAGGTCAGAAGCGATAGATTGTAGGATGTGGGATGGAATGTGGTCAAGAGGGCAGGTGGTCGGACGGGCAGAGGTTACTAAGGTAAGAACTTGGTTAGGAGACAAGGGGGTGAAAGAGGGAAGCAAGATGCGATAGAGATGAAGTCGGTGGGACACAGGTAGGAGATGGGTTTGAGAACAAGGAGCGGATGTCAGCTATTTTTTCGGTAAAATAGTTGACAAAGCCTCCCGGAAGGGTGGAAGTGGGAGGAGGACTGGGGGGGGCTCGAAGATGTCGGAGAAGTTTAAAAATAGTTTTTTGGGGTTAGAAAATGAGGACTCAATTCTAGATGGTAGAAAGCGCTTTTGGCAGCAGAGAGAGAGGCAGAAAAAAAGAGAAGAGATGCTAGCAGGTCATCAGGTTGTTTATATTCACGCCATTTCCTTTCTGGTGCTCGCATAGTGGCTTTCACGGCACGCACCAATTCCGACAGCCACGGAGCCGGAGGGGATTTGACCAGCTCGACTTGAAGTGGAGTTACAGTTCAATTCAATTCATTTTATTTTGTATAGCCCAAAATTGCAAATTACAAATTTGCCTCCGAGGGCTTTACTGTCTGTACACATGCAACATCCTCTGTCCCAAAACCTTCACATCGGCACAGGAAAAACTCCCCAAAATATGAAAAAAAACCTTCAATGGGGGAAAAAAGGGAAGAAACCTTAGGGAGAACGTCAGAGGAGGGATCCCTCTCCCGGGATGGACAGACTGCAATGGATGTCATGTGTACAGAATCAACAATGTAAAAGATGTACAATACATGCAATTCCTCTAACAGAGATGATACAAGTAATTGCAAGTAGCAGAACAAGTGTACGGCAGGACCACTGCAGGGACAACCACCATCAGGTCGAACCACCATCCACAGAGGGTTCTGTGGGGAGGGAGAGCAGAAAGATGTTGGTTTATGATGACAGTAATATGAATCATATTTAAAGTAATGATGATGGCAGCAGCAGGTGTCAGCAGAGCCATGCCAGGAGTCAGAACCGGGGTCCGCACGAAGCTATGATCCACAGAGACCTGCGAGAAAGCACAAAGAACTCCCGGAAAGAAGCTGAATTAGTGATGTACATTAATAAAGCATGGATGATTGTGGAAGGAGAGTGAGAGTGTGAGAGAGGGGCTCGGTGTGTCCTAAGAGAGTCCCCCAGCAGTCTAAGCCTAGAGCAGCTTAACTAAGGGCTGGTCCAGGCGAACTTGAGCCAGCCCTAACTATAAGCAATATCAAAGAGGAACGTTTTAAGCTTTATCTTAAATCAACTGACCGAGTCTGCCCCCCGGACTGAAAGTGGAAGCTGGTTCCACAAAAGAGGAGCATGATAACTGAAGGCTCTGGCCCCCATCCTACTTTTTAAAACTCTAGGAACCACAAGTAGCCCAGCATCTACGGAGCACAGATGCCTTGTAGGGCAATACGGTGTAACAAGCTCTTTAATGGTACGTTTCCACCGAGCGGTACGGTACGGTACGGGTCGGGTCGGTACCCTTTTATTTGTGTCTCCACTGAGAAAAGTACCAAAAATCCGCACCGTACCGTACCACTTTTTGGGTACCCTTCCGTTGGGGTACCTGGCACAGTTGTTTGGTACTAAAGGGTGGAGCTAGACTCACTGCAGAACGTTAATAGGTTGAAAGAGTGTCGTCATTTGCGCGTGCCGTAAGGGGAAAGACAACACACGAAGCGCCGTTTTTAAACTACAACACCGTCGCAACAATGTCGCCGCGCAGCATTACTTTAACAGCCACATATCGAGAAGCAAGAACAGGATCGGCTGTAGGTCTTCATTGTTGTTTGCGGTTAGCTTTCAGTTGTCGCGCGATTGAATGACGTCAATCTACTTTCCGTCCAATACCACGCCTATCAAAGTGACGTTACCATTACTTTCTGGAATACACCACGCCTATCAAGTAAGGGTACTGTTTGCGGTGGAAACGCTCGCCAAATCATGGTTAACAGACCAGACCCGTACCGACCCGACCCGTACCGTACAGCTCGGTGGAAACGCGCCATAAGATAAGACTGTGCCTCACCAGCAAGTGCCTTGTAGGTGAGGAGAAGTACCTTAAATTCTATTCTTGATTTAACAGGAAGCCAGTGCAGAGAAGTTAATACAGGAGTTATATGATCCCATTTCTTAGTTCTTGTTAATACACGTGCTGCAGCATTCTGAATCAACTGGAGAGGTTTAAGCGATTTACAAGAACAGCCCGATAACAAAGAATGACAGTAATCCAGTCTAGAAGTAACAAATGCATGAACTAGTTTTTCTGCATCACTTTGAGACAGGAAGTTCCTGATTTTCGATATATTACGTAGATAAAAAAAGGCGGTTCTTGAAGTCTTTATATGAGAGTTGAAGGACATATGCTGGTCGAAGAGAACTCCAAGATTTCTGACGGTGCAGTTGGATAGCAGAGCAATTCCATCCATAGAGACTGTATCACGTGACAGCTGACTTCGAAGGCGCTCTGGGCCTATCATGATAACTTGATAACATTTTTTCCGAGTTTAACATCAGGAAGTTGCAGGTCATCCAAGTTTTGATGTCTCCAAGACAATCTTGAAGTCTAACAAGCTGGTTGGTGTCTTCTGGCTTGATCGATAGATACAGTTGAGTATCGTCTGCATAACAATGGAAGTTTAAGCGGTGTTTTCTGATAACGTCGCCCAAAGGAAGCATGTACACGGTAAATAGAATCGGTCCAAGCACAGAACCTTGTGGGACTCCGTGACTAACATTAGTGGTCCTCGATGATTCACCGTTCACAAAAAAAAACTGGGATCGATCCGATAAATAAGATTTAAACCAGCTGAGTGCAGTTCCTTTGATGCCAATCAAGTGTTCCAGTCTCTGCAGCAGGATACGGTGATCGATGGTGTCAAATGCAGCACTGAGGTCCAGCAAGACAAGAGAAGAGACAAGTCCTTTGGCCGATGCAAGTAGAAGATCATTTGTAATTTTCACCAGTGCCGTTTCTGTGCTATGATGCACTCGAAATCCTGACTGGAAATCCTCGAACAAAGCATTGTTTTGTAGAAAGTCACATAATTGGTTTGTGACGGATTTCTCAAGGATCTTAGCGAGGAAGGGAAGATTAGAGATGGGTCTGTAGTTAGCCAACACCTCTGGAGCTAGAGTAGGTTTCTTAAGATGAGGTTTAATTACAGCTACCTTGAAGGACTGTGGTACATGTCCTGTCAACAAAGATTCATAATATCCAGTAGGGATGTGGTAATTAATGGAAAAACTTCCTTAAGAAGCTTAAGCTTAGGAATCGGATCCAGGAGACAAGTGGAAGAGTTGGATTTCAAAATTGTAGAAGTCAGTTGATCAAGGTTGATGGAAGAGAAACCATTCAAGTAGGTATCAGGGCCCACGGCTGCGTCCAAGGTTCCTACATCGGAGGACGGGTCGGTTGGGGGTAGTAGACCATCAATTTTCTCTTTGATAGTCAGAATCTTATTATTGAAGAAGTTCATAAAGTCTACTGAGGTCCACACGAATACACGGCTCGACAGCGCTGTGACTCTGTCAGTCTGAAGAGAAACCTTGTTTTTATTTTTCTCGATTAATGATGAGTAGTAAGATGCTCTTACGGAGAGCCTTCTTATATGTTTTAACGCTGTCTTGCCAAGTTAGCCTAGATCCTTCTGATTTGGTGGAACGCCATAACCGCTCAAGTTTCCACACAGTTTGCTTTAAGTTCCGGGTTTGAGAGTTATACCAAGGAGCGAACTTCCTTCTTGTTGCCATTCTTCTTTTGAGGGGAGCAATACCGTCCAGTGCCATTCTCAAAGAGCCTGTGGTAGTATCGACAAGATGGTCAATTTGTGACGGACTGAAGTTTTCACAAGAGTCTTCTGATATCTTTAGACAGGACACTGAACTTAGAGCAGAGGGAATGGATTCTTTAAATGAGGCTACAGCGGTATCCGATAAACATCGACTGTAGTGGTTGGAGGAGGAGATTCTGGCAGTAGAAATTCAAAGGTTATCAGACAATGGTCCGACAGGAGAGGGTTCAAAAGATTGGTGATAAGGCGCAGGCATTATCACCAATCTTGTTTGTGCTTTGTGGTCTAAAGATTGGGGGGCTGTGGATTTCATCGCTGTGTGATGATGATGTGGTCCTGATGGAATCCTCCGTCTGTGGCCTCCAACTCTCACTGGAGCGTTTTGCAACCGAGTGTGAAGCGGTTGGGATGAGGATTAGCACCTCCAAATCTGAGGCCATGGTTCTCAGCAGGAAACCGATGGATTACCTACTCTGGGTAGGGAATGTATCCGTACCCCAAGTGAAGGAGTTCAAGTACCTCAAGGTCTTGTTCACGAGTGAGGGGAAGATGGAGTGTGGCCGGAGAATCGGAAAACAATGGAGGCGGAACTCGCTTTACCACACCGATGACGAAAAGAGAGCTGAGCCGGAAAGCAAAGCTGAGAGGTGAAAAGCTCAGGCATGCGTGAGGAGCTCGGAGTAGAGCCGCTGCTCCTTTGCATTGAAAGGAGCCAGTTGAGGTGGTTTGGGCATCTGATAAGGATGTGCCGCACTCAGCCGCCCCGAAGACTCCCACGAAAGACTTTCTTGTCTTTGCCCTGTTTGTCTTGACTCCCATGAAGGACTCCCTTGTCTTTGTCCTGCTCGTCTTGACTCACACAAAAGACTCCCTTGTCTTCGTGCGGCGAGACTTTGCCAACGTTTCACCCAACCTCTAGTTAAATACTCCCTCGTTGGTGGATGTCGGCTACGGCTGCGCTGACCACTCACCCGTTGTTAGGAAACAAATGGTTAATTGCTTTCAGCAGAAACTCCTCAAAATGCAAAACAAGTCCTATCAACACCCTAATCAGTGAACATGCATCATGTTCTGTTTTGACAAACAGAAATTTCAATGATTCAAGTCTGCTCTGCTTCAGAGAGGAAGCAAAATAGAGTTAGATCAGGTCAAATCTACCAAAGATGGGAGGGCACACTAGCAGTCAACATAATCTTAATTAGCAGAATGTACAGCGAGAACTGGCACTAAAAATGGCAAGAGTTAGAGCAAACTGGCAATCAAGTTTAACTTAAAATAGCAGAATCGACAACAAATTTAGCAAACTAGCTTGATTTGAAGAAAAGATACTTAGTCCGATTTCAAGTCGCCTGGATGTCTGAAGGCCTATTAGTCAAGATGCACACATCATTCACGTTTCACTGCTGGTCATGTTACATTTTATTATTGTGTTTTTACTAAACAAACATTTTTAAAACTATATTGTCTCACACAAACCTATTGTCTATTCTATTTAATTGTCTATTATAAGATAACTTCTAATTCAGTTATACCTTTTCTAAATCAGACTGTAACACATGTTACTAAACTCGTACTCACATTTCACTGACAACCAGCTCTCTGCTGAGGTCAAAGTCTCCAAACCTCGAGGTGATTTCCTTCCTCTACATTTATAAAAGCCTTCATCTGACTTAGTAACTGCAGAGATAAGCAACTCCCCTCTGACAGCATTTGGGAGGAGTTTGTCATTTTTATAGAAATCCACATCATAAAGAAGGTTTTCTGTCCTCAACTTGCAGCCAAGAGTGACCGAATGTCCCTCAGTCACAGGACGGACAGGACTCACCAGGATGACATCACCTCCTGTAAAGAGACCAGAGGACAGGAAGTCAAACAAGCTGATGTCCAATGACCAGAAGACATTTATAGTGTATTTGTTATTCACATGCATACAGCAGCTGAGTGAATAGCTGCATTTCATGGATGAAAGAGACGGCCCTTTGGTGACGTACATGCTCACAGTTACATCTTTAATTAATGCTCAATATGTGGGAGACAAATGTCCACTTAGTGGCAGTGAGCTACAGAATGGTCTAAAAGGTACAAACTGAGCCAGATAACATAACAAAAAGATTAAATACTTTGGATATAAAACCCTTTAAATGAATTTAGAAACTCACTGTGTATAGTGATGTTGGCTGCATTGCTGAACTGTGTTTCAGACTCACACCAGTACACTCCACTACTGGCTCCAGTGTTGATGTTGCATGTGGATACGGTCATTTCTCCCCAGTAATAACAGGAAGACACAATGCCATATTCATCAGCCTTCTTCACTCTCCACTCAGTAGAGTTTCCCTCACAGCTCAGTGACAGTGACTCTGTGCTGAAGTGCTGCAGTCTGTGAGGACTCACTGTGAGAGACGCTGCTGGATTCACACCTGAAGACACATCATTAGGAGACACACACAGGACAGACAATGTCAACACAAAAAGGACATTTATTCCCTTGTGCAAGAATATAAAAGTCAGAACAAACTCACCTCCAGACCAGACAAACTTCACATAACTATACTGAGTGTAAAACACAGGATCTCCTCTTCCAGCTCTGCACACATATCCTTCTGTGTGTGTCTGTCCATGAAGAATGTAGGAACCCTGTTCAGTCCCCGTGGTGCTACCAGGTAGAAGCTCATAGGTGTAGTAGTAGAGTGAAAGTTCTGGAACAGCTTTATACCAGAAGAACCTCCATCCAGCAGACGGTCCAACACTGCAGGTCAGAGTCACTGAGTCTCCAGGACTCGGCCATGATGGAGACACTGTGAGGACAGGCTCAGGAACATCTGTTGGAAAGAGGTTTCACAGAATGAAGACTTGTCCTTGGTGGATTACTTTCAATGCTGATGTCCTCCATCTTTTTATCTGTCTTCAACTGTGTTAAACAGGTGTTTGGGGACAATGTCTTTAAACATAGTAAATATTCTATTTTAGATTCTTTGTCCTTAAATCTGTTTTGGAAGAGCTACATTTCACCTGATAGAGGCGCCACACTCTGCTGAAGGAGGACTCAAATGCAGAGTTTCCGAGACGAAAAAATACTTTAATATTATAAACTTCAAAAATCAACCAGGCCAAAGGGGACAAAACACAGGTGGTGACCAGGAACCTATATTTATGCAGACGTGCACAGACTACCGACTACAAGCTACAGAAACTACACACTACCAAGAATACAATGACATGACAAGAGACACACAGCATGAATACACAGGGGAGGTGCATGTGATTGGACACAGGTGGAAACAATCATAAACACTGCAGACAATCACAGGGGATGACAGGACAAGGCAGGAAGTGAAGTTAACCCAGGGACACAAGAGGTATGAAACTACAAAATAAAACAAGACATGAACCCAAATCCTGACAAATATGGGATGTTTGTCTTAACTATGTCCATCTTTTTTTGTTTTATTTTAAATGATCAATATAATCTGATACATTTATTAATTGGCACTACATTATATCACATTAGCACTTCATCAAACAGATTTTATTAAATCAACATGTCTCATTAATACAAAAGTGCTTTAATGAACTCGTCGTGATGGTAAAACTTTGATCACTTACTTGATACAGTTAGAGAGACTTTATTACTTTCTCTTGTAACATCAGGACGGATCTTGTGATGAGCAACACACTGATATTCACCACTATCTCCTCTAGTTAGAGATAATGATTTATATCTATTTACTGATCTGTTGGTGGTAAAGAAATGATCATTCCTACTGAATGAGTAATTCCAGTCAGTGTTGTTTCCTTCCCTTGAGTCACATATGAAGGTAACTTCCTCTCCAGTAAATAAAGGGGACCAGTTTGGCTCAATATGCAGCAAAGCATCTGGAAACAAACACAACATGCAAAGAATGAATCTTGTGTTCTTTTTTGTGTTCATCATAATTAACTAAAGAGAAAAGAAATATTAAATGTAAAATAGAGACAGAAGGTGTTGAATCGTCTTGAGTGAATTTATCAGAAAAAGAAAGTTGTATAAAAACCTTGAGCGTGTCCACAGTAGAGGAGAATATTCAGCACTAAAATAAAGTGAGAAACATCATCATGCATCATCAAACTGACAGAAACTATTAACTTCTGGCCTTTAAAAAGTTGTATCTATAAAAACTATGATTTAAAGAGAGAAAGTACTCACAGAAAAGCCCCAACACAGCAAACAAAGTGTGTCCCATCCTCACGTCCACTCTGACACTCTGACTCTCTGCTTGTGAGAAACACTTCTGCTTCGAGTCAAGAGACAGATTGAAAGATGTGAAACATCCGGAGAAATGTGGAAATGCAGAGACCACAGATGAATATCTATTTTCAATCGGCATTAAAACCTTTAAACACTTCAAAAGAGGAAATATTTAAGACTCTTTCACAACTTCACCACATTTGCATAAGACGAAATGGAGAAAATGGAGATGAGAATTTCCACCAACTCTTTAGTTCCTCATCTCCATCAGCATGTTGAGAGAAACGACAAAACGATAAACACATAAACCGCATTCTTGTGATTTTTGAAAATAAAAAAATCAAACAAAAGGGTGAAATTAAATAAACCTTTTTGATACATTGTGCAGCCAGAGTCTGAGGAGAAGAACCACAAGGCTTATCAGAATAACATTTTCTGTTTTCCGTTACACATTAAAGACGTGTTGCTGTTGGTTGTGTGGAGTCACATGACCACATTTACACCAGGGCTCATCCGCTTCTACAGAGGTGTGATACTCTGATGTATGAAAACATGTTTCAATTCTAACAAGTAGACATTTAATGAAGTTGCATAAACTGCATTAACTAACCATTTAGATCTAATGCAGTGGACCCGTGCATGAGTGCAGTGCACGTGATGAAGCCCTGAGCAGATGGTTGTAGATCTTGGAGCTCGCTGCCAGGAATTGAAAAAAGGCTTTTTAAAAGTTGAACACAGCTTTTTGATAATGTGTCTCCCGGGTCACCTGGACATTGTCACGGTTGGGCTGGCACCCCACGCCATGCAGCCGGACCCCCAGACTCTGACGCGGCAGACCTCTGGAGGCTCCCCGTTCGCCACCAGCCCGCCCACCGGAGTCCCCAGGGCCGGACCATCATCGTCGGGTCCCCACCCTCCCGCCCTTGTCTGCTTCATCCTTGGTTTCGCCCTACACTTAGGACCGTCTGGGGGGGGGGGGTTCTGTCACTGGGTCATGTCTTGTTTTATTTTGTAGTTTCATGTCTTGATTTGATTTTGATTTGATTTGAAGCATTTTATTTCTTGAACATGTAGACATTTAAAAAATACAAAATTTAAAAATCAACATAGACATAGACCACAAAATTAGAAAAGTCACCTTTTGTTCAAGAAAAGGAGTAGAGGGAAGCAAAAGCTTATAGATACCCACCCCTGTCTCTTGTGTCCCTGGGAAACTTCACTTCCTGCCTTGTCCTGTGATTGTCTGATTGTTTCGACCTTGTGTCCAATCACCTGCACCTCCCATGTGTATCCCATGCCTGGTATCCCTTGTCGTGTCATTGTTCAATATTGCATGTAGTTGGTGACTCTCAGTCCTCAACCCTCGGTTGTTAAAGAGCACTTTTATTTCTGAAAACTCTGCGTCTGAGTCCTCCCTGCCTACCTTCACCAGCCGATGTGACAGACACGGCGACCTGGAACAGAACCTGAGCAGGCCGAGCCCTGGACTAAAGGCAGTTCTCTCGATACCCGGTTACAATGAAAATGCATGGGTTCTCTGAACCCGTTCCAGGGATCGCGTCTGGTCGCGTCTGATCGCTTCCCGATCAATAGGCGTCAAATTGCACTGGGAACGGGTCATGAAACTGGCTGCCCGCCTCCTGCGGCGACCGCGCAGGCCCACAGCAACCTCCTGGGCCCCCGATCCCAGCCTCCGGTGTCCTGCAGCGGGGACCCCGAGCCCGACGCCTGACCGCTGTCCCGGCATTCCCCAGGCGGACCATCGTCGCTGAGTCCCCGCCCTCCCGCCCATTGTATACTCCTCTCCCGGTTCCGCCCGGCCTTCAGGAGTGTTAGGACCGTCTGGAATTTGGATTCATGTCCTGTTTTATTTTGTAGTTTCATGTCTCTCGTGTCCCTGGGTAAACTTCACTTCCTGCCTTGTCCTGTTCCCCTTCCCCGGTGATTGTCTGCAGTGTCCATGATTGTTTTCACCTGTGTCCAATAACCTGCACCTCCCCAGTGTATTTAAGCCCTGTGTGTCTTGTGGCCTTGTTGGGTCATTGTCCGAATGTTGGAATTGCTGAACTTTGATGTGAAGCGGCGTGTGTGTGTCCACGGATATTTAATTGTCAAAGTACGACATGTAATACTGGTTTTTTTTGGTAGTCGGCGCTGTATGCGTCCATCTATATTATTTTTACTTCTGCTGCCAACTGTGCTGCGACTGACAAGTTCAGTTTGCAGTTGTCTTTCTGTGATTGGTAGGATTGAGGGCAGACGCCTGATCATTAGCAGCTGTGCTGGCGACTTCAGTCCATCAACTGGTGTGTTCCTGTATTCCAGTAAACTCGGGTACGGGTCTCTCCGCTGTCCGTGTGCTTTGTCCACGAGGGCTTTGGCGATCTGAAGTCTTTTCAGCCAAACCGTTACTCTGTGGGTACAGCGGGCAGTTTGTGCTTGCTCAAAGTCCGAAGCGTGAGCAAAACCTGTGAACATTTGTGAACTGTAAGAGTGTCCACTGTCACTGATTACTGTCCGGGGTATTCCAAATCAGGCGAACATCATTTTCAGCTTTCTGATGACTGTTGCGGATGTGAGGCTGCCGATTTTTTTCTATATCAAAGTACCTGCTGTAATAGTTTGCTCTTTGTTTATTTTCTCTCAGCCTAACGATTTATCCACCTGAACGCACAAAGAATCCCCATCCCCCAATCCCTATCCCAGGGATTAAAACTCCAGTTTTCATCATCTCAGGTTCAGATTTTAGCTCATTGATTAGCCATGGTAACGAACACCTCACTGTAATGTATTTGGCATGCCTCATTTAAACCGTGGCACCCTTCATCACAATGATTATGTCCCCCTTTTTCATTTCTTACTGTTAAATCCTATTTGTTAAGTATTTTTTACGACAAAAATATAGTCAGTACTGTGCCAGGTAAACAAATCTGCTGCTGTTTGCCATGGTTGTTCGGGGATAGGATGCAAGAGCATTGGTTCCTTTCTGTTGGAGCTGCTTCGCTCAAGGCAGATGCTGCAAGATCCTACTTGTGCATCTATCGGTTTGAACATTCCGGGCCAGAACAGTACATCTCTTGCTCGCTGTTTACACCTTTCCATCCTCAAGTGTCCAGTGTGTATGCGTGACAACATTTCAGCTCTGAGTGAGTGTGGCACAAGGATCTTTTCACCTTTGGGCAGGATTCCGTTTGGCTCTGATAGCTCGTCCCGATGGTTCTGGATATTCAGAGACGGCAAGCAGACACCTTCTGTTTGATTCAGGCCATCCTGCTTGGATAACTTGTCTCAACATTGACAGTTTCTCATCTTGTGCTGCGGCGGCTTTGATCTCCACCATTTTCCGATCACTCACTGGTGCACAGCTGATCACTGTGTGGATTTGTAAATCCATGCCGTCACTTACAGAGTTCTCAAGACACTCTATTAGCTTTCTGGACAGCGTGTCTGCGACCGGGATCTGCTTTCCAGGCTTGTGTGCATTTGTAATGTTGTACCTTTGTAGTTGCATTATCATGTGTTGTAAGCACGGCGGTTCAGCTGCCAAGGGTTTTCGCATGATTGACTCCAGCGGTTTGTGGTCTGACTCGACGATCACCTGCCGTCCGTACAGATATTGATGAAAATGTCTGCATCCAAAGAGCACTGCATAGAGCTCCTTTTCAATCTTAGCGTAATTTTCTTTGGTCTCATTTAATGTCCTGGATGCGTATGCGACTGGTTTCTCTCCCTGAAGCAAGACTGCTCCCAAGCCACGCTTTTGTCTTTGTTGAGCTTTATTTCTCTCTCCCTGGTTCTCTCCAGCATGGCGCGCAGGTTGGCATCGTGATTCCTGGTTGATTTTTATCGTCCAGTACCCAGATCTAGCATCTAGTACACTGAAGTACTGTGCCCGTGTGACATCGTCTAGAGTGGGAAACGGATAGTGGGGTCTCTGGGTAGCTTTGTTTAGAGGGCGGGGATCTAAGCACACCCTAAGCTTTTCCTGTCTTACACCATGTAGTATTTGTGTGTGTGTCTACTAACATTTAATTGTCACCTTAACCGGAAGTATCCAAGATACTATATACATACATACATATGAGGAGAATGACCCTGATGCATTCAGGTATAGGTTTAAAGTCCTGGCAGAAAAAACTAGATAAACCCCACTCTGTTTCGAGCCGTTTTTTGTTTGAAATATGCAAATTAGATTTTATCGTATGCTAACAGAAGGATAAATATACAAATGTACGCTGTCAGAGTATTAGAATACACAACGGAATGTGTATTCAATATGTTTTCTTAAACATCTGTAAAATACACTGCAGTATGTGGAAATGTTTAATGAATCCTGTTACTCAATCACCAAGTAGATGATTATTCCCTCCGTGTCGACCTTCTGCAGGACGACGTTTGTTCTCACAGGGGGAAAGTTTCTTTGTGCTCACCTGGTGTCTAAGTTCTAAGGCATGAACCTACATGTAGGATTTGGTTCTGTCAAAAGTTCGGAGGCAGTCCTTTAACTGATGTGATGAAAATAAACAATAAAACAGAAATAACAACACGTTTAGTCATTTTTATTCAAATCCAGACATCGAAATGGAGCAAAGAAATACAAGAACAAAAGTGCAATGAGCAAAAGGAATGACTGAGTCTGACACTGATCGGGGGGGGGGGCGTATCGATTGAATCATCTATGGCACGTTCATCTCTGATGGGAGGACAACACTACAGGGGGGGTTTGTGGGTTCGACCCTGCTCCCCAAGTAAAAGAGGGAACAGCGAGTACTGACACAGTGAAATGTCACAGCTTCATCTGAATGTAGACAACAACACAAGGCCATTGCACTGTAAGGGTTACACAAGCATTTCACATCACTGGGAGCTACTGAGGGAACCGGCCACTGACGTCACTTCCTGACACTGGTGGGTCGCGACCCACCAGTTGAGAACCACTGATTTAAAGGAGGAACCTAAGAGGACGTTGAAGTAGTCGTTTTGTCCAACAGATCACTGCGTTCCTCACGTCGGATCAAAATGCTTCTGATTCAAGGGGAGGGGACATTTTTAAGTATCATCAGCTTAATTATTGAAGCTAAATGTGTTTTTCATTTCCCCCAAATACCGTTGTCACCATTTAAGGTGGGAAAATTAAATAAAATATAACTAAAGATTCTGCCAACAGCAGCTAATTCCTTTAGAAATAGTGATCTGCAGTGAATTATTAAATGAGAGATCCCAAATTCACGTAGTAAACATCTCCGACGCATCAGCAACATCCCTCGAGAAGAACTACAGCTATGATTCAAATACACCTTTATTCATGGACATCACAAATAACTTTATTTACATTGTCGCTTATTCATCATATATTTGAAAGATATATTCCTTTTGAGTAGTAAAATACTTCAGTCGACGTTCAGTTAAGTGCTCTGTTACTGAGTCAGTTACATCATAAGAGATCAAGCCGGTCTCAGGTGGTGCAAAGCTGTGCAGCATTTCAATTAACGTTACGTAACGTATCAAACAGCCCCAATTGGTTTAATGCCACTAATAACTCCGATCCTTTGATCGTACATCGTTATTGATCGCAAAAGCTTTGTCCTCTAGAAATAACCGGAAGTCACCAACGCTTGAACCTCGCTTTGAAGTCGAGCTTCAGCTGAAAGCCTCAGAGTCATTTTCCCCTTCTTTCCTCAACCAGCTTGACGTGAGCGCACAAGGGAGCAGCGCACAAGGGAGCAGCGCACAAGGGAGCAGCGCACAGCAGCGCGTTATCAGCTTACAAGTAGTAATCTGCTGCTGAGTCACTAAGACGCTGATTCAACCCAGATAACGGCTCTATAGAACCGCCAACACAGCAGAGAACCAACCCGGCTCACGTATGGCACATCTGTAATCACAAAGCATATTGAAATGTGGGAGACGGCAAAGAAACTCCATGAAAGCAGTGACATTTGGTTGATATGCAGTTTGTTTTTTCTGCACAGAAATAATAGAAATGGAAGCTACAGAAGCTCGGCGCCTTTTGACCCACAAACTCACACCCGTCACAAGCGAGGCGCTCGTTGAGGATTCGTGCAACGGGCCCTTCGAGAGATAACGGCGTCACGCTCGAGAGGGAGATAAGAGAGTGTGTGTGTGTGTTTGAGAGGAAGAGATGGATAGTGATTTATGTGTGCTGCGTCTCCCAGCTGTACCGTCGGAGCAGAAACACAGTTGTTTAATCCTTTAACAAGACAAAAGGCAACTGTCATTTAGGGTCTGATAGAAACTTTGAATGACGTTCTCTGATCAAAAAATAATGAATTTCACCATCATCATCTTCTTAGTTGTGTTGACGTCTTGTTGAGGAACAGTTTGTGGTAAATGTGTGTGTTTAATATCACGTCGAGTTTCCTTCATAGATCTATAATCTCACTGCTGACGCTGGCGGAGTCGTCATGCCGGCTGACCTCCAGGTAGCTCCGTGACCCCGCCGGCCTCCCGGCCCTCCCCCGCGCCCTCTCTGAGTCCGGGGTGATGAATGGCCGCGTGTCGTCCACGCCGTCCTCCCCCAGGTTCCCCGTCGACGTCCTGGAGGGACGCAGCGACACGGGGCAGGACACTGACGAGGGGACGCTGCCCGCCTCGTTCCCGGCCCACCTGTGACCCTGGTGGGAGGGCGTAGGGGGAGCGGTCACCTGCCTGCTGGGGACACTGCTGATAATGCTGCCCCCCAGTGGCATGGAGGACTCTGTCGGGGCGTCGCTGCTCTCAGAGAGCATCTGGGGGTCACTGTTCCTGCGCAGCCATGGCCCCTGGTTGACCCCTGACCCCGGGGAGGGGGACTGCGAGTTCAGGGTCAGAGGATGGAACAAGCTTCCTCCTCCGAGCAGGTGCTCCCTGTTGAGGGCCTCGTCGATGCTGCGGGTCAGGTCGATGGGAGACGGGGGCCGCAGGTCGAAGTCATAGAGAGACAGAGAGGTGTCCCTGTCCCGGTCCAGACTGCCGCTCACGGAGCGCTGCGGGGGCCGACCCAGCGCCTGCAGCCGCAGCAGGGAGCCCGTGGAGCCGTCGGACACGCCGCGTTCTGCGGAGCGGCCCCGATGGTTACGCCCCCGGTTGCTGTCTTTGACACAGCGCGGCTGGGAGCCAGCCGGCTCTTGGTTCTGGTTCCGGATCAGACTCTTGCTGATGTCCGCTCCGGGACGCTCCTGGCCGGCCCAGTTGTTAGGCACCTCCCCTGGTCCCCCTCCCCCTCCCACAACTCCTCCTCCCACCCCGTTACTGTCAGACTTTCGACAGGGCTTCCCCCTCAAGCTCTGGACTATCTTGGACCAGCAGGTGTGTCTCTGGGTGGAGCCTGTGGACTGTCCAGGGGACGGAAGGTCTCCCGCTGCTCTGCCGTCTGGTCCGCCCTCCTCCCTCCCACGGCCACCGCGAGGCCTCCATAACAACCAGGAAGCCAGGAGCAGAAGGGAGAACCCCCAAGCCAGCTCCAGGAGCCGGGCCCAGAAGTGCACCAGCCACCACCCCCAGTTGAATCGCGTCCAGCTTCCCAGCATTCCATAGAGCCATAAGGTGGCGTGCACGTGCAGCCCGCAGCACAGCGACCCCAGGACGGCGCACACTGCCAGCACTCTGCCCAGAACCACCCCCACCCTCCGGCCCCCCGCCCAGGCTTTCCTCCCGGCCTCCTCGGGGACACCGGGGCGAGGGACGGCAGGGCGGCGTATGCGCGGAAACACGTAGCAGAGGAAGCCGAGGCAGAGCGCCAGGCCCCAGCACAGGGACAGGACCTGCAGGGTGACGGGCACCACTGGGGACAGGGCGGGCGAGAGCAGGTCCACCGCCAGCAGAAGCGTGCACTGCAGCACGGCCAACACGGCCACCAGAGGAGGGCGCTCCAGCGGGGGGGGCAACACGCTGACTCCTGCCACTCTCAGAGCGAGGAGAGCCAGGGCGGCCTGCGTCCACACCAGCAGGTGCAGAGGCAGGTTGTAGAGGGCCGTCACCGCGGGGCGAGGGAGCACCTCGCGGGTGCCGTAGGGGTCTATCAGGAAGAGGGCCGCCCTGAGGCCCCCGGCCAGGAACAGCAGAGCATTGGCGAGCGCCAGAGCCCCCCGGTGGGGACAGTCGGCCCCGGGGGACAGGGTGAGGCCGAGGGCCGCTCCGCCCAGCAGGAGGGCGAAGAGACTCGCTGAGCCGTAGACGTGCAGCTCCCAGGCAAAGGCCAGGGTCCGGCTCAGGTCCCCCCAGTACAGGAGCGTGCTGGTGGGGGGGGGAGGGTCGGCGGGAGAGGGCGTTGGAGTGGACGTAGAGGCGGGGGCTTGGTGAGGATGTCCAAGGAGGGTGGAGCGGTTACTCTGATGCGTGGGGCTTAACCCTGTTTGGGGGAATCCGGTGGCGAGGAAGGAAGAGTTTACTGCAAAAAGAGAAACACAGATTTTAGATTTTAAAAAACTAAATGTTTGAAGTATAATTATAGTTATAGTTCTAATAATAAAATTAGTATAATTACTAAAAATGATTTTCATTGAAAGGCAGAGCTTAAGGACGAAAAGAAAAAAAGTACTATTCAGAGCCACTAGAGGGTTGTAGCACATCGTCAGAGTCTTCAGCTCTGCACACACACACACACACTGTTGAATGTTTATAATGTTGAATATTCAAAGATTTCTAAGAAGTATTAGAAAAAGATTATTATTGGAAAAAAATAATTATGTCCTGAAGGTCATGTTATGACATGTCATATCATGCCATAAATTTGAAAGCTACACCACTAAATAATCCACATTACACTCAGAGACGTCATGCTGAGCAAATATCGTCAGAATAAATGAATAGCAACTATTTGGATTAATTAGATGAAGATTGTAGAATCAGAGACATCATCTAAATGACGTAACAGAAAACGGTCACAAAACAGCCCTAAAAACTCTGTTCCAATCTGCAGTGCACCTTGAGTGGCACCTCATGCAGCGCTGCAGGAATGAGCCCTAAAGCCAGAAAACGAGTCGGCATTTTTGTTTGTTCCCTCGTCTGGAAGTCGACGGGTTTTTGGTTTGTAACGAGGTCTGCGTTCAGCACAAGCTTAAGAGATGACAAAGTGTGGTTCTACGATGTAACGCATCTTCAAAAAGTCGAGTGCAGCTGTGATGAGTTCATGCTTCATACCGGTGCAGCTTGTTTACAGCTCAACTGCTGCAGATTAAGTCCTGAAGGTCATGTTATAACAGTCCGAACCCTAACCACAATCCTAACCCAAAATCTGATGCAAAAAGTCCCATTGGCCTTTTGTGGGGAGAACCAGTGCGATGCAAACTCAAGTCTCCAAAACACGTCGCCTCTCTTTCGCGAGCACCCGCACACACGCTTCAGTTTGCTCAAGGCACTGCGCCTCATCAGCTGGCACAACCTTGGAAACACCCAACAGCGTTATTCATCTCGCCGAGCATCGCAAACTGTTGACGATGAACAAACCAGTCAAACTAAAGTATTCATAATAATGCTATAATAAACTACTGCAGTTAAGGGTATCCTCCTTTAATTGTTTCTAATAAAACAATATTTTTAAGCACACGAGGCAGGAACGTGAAACCTGTCCTCACCAGGTAGGAGATTTTCATAAAGCTGACCCGACTAATGACTCACTCAAACATGTGTTTTCAGTTGCAGGCTCCCTCCTACAAAGCACACACAATATCAATGTCAGACTCACACAGGCGGCTGCTGGACGCACATCACAGACACACTCCTTTATTTATATAAAGATATGTTTTACTTCCTTCTCTACAACCCCCCCCCCCCCCCCTTTTTCCCCTCCTTCCTACAGGAGCAAGATTCAGACACATTCCAGATGTGCTGATCACGTTTCACAGCTGGATGCACTTACCCTTTTCCTTGAGCTTTCTCTTTTGCACACTCTGCTCACACGGCTTTAAATGTCCACAAGGGGCAACGAGCAAAAAAAGAAAAAAACATTCTTTTCCATCTCATACGACACACTTTCACGTGTTTATGACCCCGACGGATATTATCGCAATTCCATGCCAGACCTCATTTAAAAACAGTCAAAAATACCCCGTCGGGTTCAGTGGTGAAGGGTCAGGAGACCTTGTTGAACCCAATTTTGATCTGACCTTATAGGTGTAAGATTGGTCCTGAGGCGCCCCCTAGTCAAAAAGATACAGAAAGTAAAAACACAGACGTGCACATCGTCCGTCTGCGCCAGCAAATCCTCAGAAAATAAAAGTGGAATTTTGATGGCTGCAGGATATTAATAAGATGAATAAGTTGACCTGCCAAGGAACCTTTTTTTTTTTTTTTAAGTGCTCCTGGGAGGCTGAGTGTTATTCTGGTGGTCTCCGAGAGACGAGCTCACGCGTGTGTCATGCTTTTTCCTTTCTCCCCTCCCTTCATCTCTGGACATCTGGTTTTCATTAAACTCCCTGCTCTTCTACGCCAGCACCTTTTCTCAATCCCCCCTCCCGACTGTCTCCTTCCCAGACCCACACCTCCTTCTCGTAGGTTCTTCCCTCGCCTTGTCTACCCCACACAACAACTGGCCCACGGAAAAGTCCCTCTGCACCCCCCCCCCCCCCCCCCCCCGCCCCTCCTCTCCCCTCGCCTTTGAAGCAAGTGAAAAAAGTTCCAGCTGCACAAATAATTCCGTCTCAAATCATCAAACAGGCTTGAAAAACAGTCCAACGCGGAGAAAGAGACCTTCAGTCCTCACCTGGTCGTGGCGTCGGTGCCGTTGGTGCAGTCGGTGTCGCCGTGCTTCTCCCCGGTGGAGCGCGTTCGTTTGGTCGGGTACCGGGTGTAGACGTGGTTGCGGCTCGACGCGTCGTGGTGCCCGCCGGCCGGTCGGCGTTCACAGCGGGCCTGGCTGATGTGGCAGAAGCAGAGGTGGCAGTGGACGGAGCGCTCTCTGTCAGTTTACCTAAAGAGTGGCGGGAAAGCGGCGCATGTGACGCGGCGTCTAAAAGGATTTTGACCTCAACAGCACCTCGCGATCTCGGTATGTTGGATTGCTCACCTGTTGACGCTCCGGCCCGAGGTGGCGCCCTGGTCTCAGTCTGCGGCGTCGTGGAGGTTCTACCGGTGAACAGCGGCTTGGTCGGCGGCGGCACGTCGGCGTCGTGCTCTTTAGACGTCGCCGTCTGCGCCTGGGGTTGGTACCGAGCCATTTCGTCAAACGCGGTGGACGGGGGAGCCGCCGTCGGAACACTCCCTGATCCAAACTCGTGCAAATCGCCACCCTCCGATTCTTTGAGCGATGGGCTCGACGCGGTCGCTGGCTCATCGCCTGCGACGAACGGCAAAGTGGGCAGAGGAGGAGTTGAGCTCTTCACAGTAGCGTCTCCGTTTAAAGAGGCCCGGCTGATTGCTAATCTGGCGGTGTCAGTCCTGGGCCTGGAGGCAGTTGGGTGGGGTAAAACTGGCCCGATGCTGAGGTTCTGCATCGAGTGGACAGATACCAAAGGAGTGCCGGACTGTGTTCTCCTGCCCTGCTGCGCTGCATTAGTGGTCGTCTGTCCATCTCGAACGGTGGCTCTGATGGGCACGTCGCTGCGCCCTCTGGGCGGCAGGGAAGGCCAGAATCTAGCGGTCTGTTTGGTAGGTGGAGGTGACGATTTTACGGGCGGGTCCAGAAGAGAGAACGAGGAAGAGGAACCAATGATGGTCTGGGCATCTGTGGGATGGAGGAAGGAGAGGAGGAGGCCCAGGAAAAGGAGAGACATGGGAGCCATGATCTGGCTCTGAGTGGTGACCTCTGGCTTTCTGTCCGTGTGTCCGCGTGTCACACCATCCTTCAACTGTGACGCTGTGGACAGACCAAAACAGCTCATTTTAACATACATTAAACATAACGTTCAATACAAAATATCTCAACTTCAGGAACGAACACAATGCGGCAACAAGGGTCTTAAACCTGCATTCTCTCTACTGGCCACCAGACTTCTCAGGTTGCAAAAACAATTGAAATTGTATAGAAGTCTGAGAAAATCACTGTGCTTCTCATTTGATTGACCAAACATTATAAACGTGAGTTGGTAGATGTTCTGCAACATCACAGACCGCCAACCAATCGATGGCCGCATCCGTATATACGGCCTACGCTGTAAACATTACGATGCCACACGGTGGAAGAATGCATTTATTTAGTCTATTTATTTAGTAACAGCTATCTAAAACATTGTAAACCGGTGAGGATTTGCTAAGTCTAATGTGAGCAGCATTGCTTGGCTGATTCGGAGCTCGGGTCAACGAAACTCCCACAAGGCCGCAGCAGCAGGACACCGGCAGACATACAGCGTTAGGCATATGGTTTCAGAATACACACAGACAGACACACACAAAAGGCAAGACATTTCCCTGTGAGTTGCGCAAACCATGAAAATGATCAAGTCAAAAAGACATAAGAAGAGGAGTCACAGATGGTTTCATTCAGTGGCAGATGGACACATTCACTTTTTGTTCCTTCCCCTCACTAATGCCTGCCATTGGATGTTCTTTGGGATGAATAACAGTTTCGTTCTCTTCCACAGTTTCCGGGCATCGGGGCGCTTCTTCCCGCTCCTGCCGTTTCGTGGACGCCAGGAGCTGAGAGAGAGCGCAGTGACACGGAGAGGCCGCGGCCCTTTGAGGATTACGCAACCCCACGAGTCATCGGCAGCCAAACAGCTGCCGGTCCCCCCCCCCCCCCCCTCTCACTGCCCCGGCATGCACTTCTTATCAAATGATCAAACCCTTTTTCTTTCACTAAGGGAGATAACCTTGGGGGAGCGGCGAGGCTCACGCTGAAACCTCAGATGAAACATTAGACGGGAAGGCTCAGGAAATAGAAGCCTGCGCCTATGGGAGAATTCATTGTGCTGCCGATGACTCACCCAGGGTACATTCATTCATTCACAGCTGCACACCACGGTCGCCGGGCGCATTTTGCGCTCTTGTAAATCGTGAGTAATCGTCCTGAGTGTATGGAGTAGAAAAAAAAAGAAGAAAATGCAACCACGCAGAAGGTCCGTGAGGAAGACAAGACAACCTCTTCCTCTTGAGCTTGGTTTCCATTGGTCAGTGTTTTGTCGACCTGTTTACGAGCTGCTGGCGGTGATACAGCAGCTTGACCAGAGGTGAGACGTCTCAATGTCCACCCGCTCACAGAATGTCCTCAGTGTTTTGTTTTCCTTCTCGTCGCCACCACCTCCTCTGCATGACTGGAGGTGTTTCAACAAAACCCCATACGGGTGTTGAAAGAGGGCGCAGAAGATAGGGGGCGGGAAGGCGGGGGGGGGGGGGATAAGGGTGGATGTAAGAGTGCAGAGATAAAAGGGAAATGGTGAGGCGGGAGGAGGCCCGGTGATGGAGCTGACGGTGGAGGGACACGGTGAAGGGAAGGAGCACTAAATTCAGACCGAAAGAAGTCGGAGGGAACGGAGAGTCACGAGGAGACTGTGTTTTGGGATTAACAGGTCTGCTGCGGCCGGATGTGGCAGCAGGTCGAGGGGGGGCGGGGGGGAGCCACGCTTCACCTTTTCCTTTCCCGCTCAGGTGCCGGCAAACAACCCAACAGTTGAGAAATGGCTTTGGGTAAAAACACTGTTGCATCTTGATCCAACATAATCCACCACGTGCCCCGCTGTGTGTAGGCAGTAGAGATTAATGAGCCTAAAAACACGTTAGGACATGAGGTTTGGCAAGGGGGGGTGCAGCAACGCTGTCAGCTTTAATCCAATCTTCCATGAGTCTCAACCCCCCCCCCCCTCCCCCTCCCAAAAAAAGGAAGAGGTTTCTTCACTGTATTTAGACAATTCCACGTCAAGTTTCCATTGAAGTGAGTCCTGGACTGAGCTGCACGCCAGGAATAGCCGACCAGATCAGTGTGATCGGCCAAAAACATCGAACCCGGATGCTCTCCAGACACACGCGAACAACACGTCCCTCTGTGAGATGGGTCAGTCAGAGTATTCTTTATCGTATTCAGCCCCCACACACCCACCCACCCCGAGGGCGGAGGGACACCACACTTCATTTGCACTGAGGTTCGCATGTTGTGTGGATGCCGTCACTCTCTTCGAGCACAGTGCGTTCTTTATCCGGAGCAGGAAATGCCGAAAACAGCAGCCAGCGACCATCTGAAGAGGACTCTAAACTCCATGTCCACAGCCCGGACCTGCTGCTTACACCCTCACCAGAGTCACTCGATAGGTGCAGCACTCATGTCATGTCCAGTATGTAAAATAGAAAATAGAAATACTCGATAACATCAGGAATTCCCTGATTGACTAAACTAAACTACAATTGTAGGCAAATACCTTTAAGCAGCGGCTTGCAACCGTAGAGAGGTTTGGCTTCTTTTGTCTTTGTCGAAAATACATTTCTCAAATAAAGATATCGACACAATAGCATTCACTACCATCGGGTTCTGCAAATATTGAAGCGTGACCGACCAGTGAGGCCGAGCTTGATCTCAAAAGGTGGTTAGAGCCAAACGCTAAGATCGTCTTCCAAACGCAGCCGTGCAACCACGTTTACCATCTCAGCACCTAGCGATAGCATGCTAACATTCCCTCCTAAATGTGGCTGGAGGCAGATGGAAACGTCTCTAGCTCACACCGCAAATGTCTGCGCAGCATTAATGGCAAATTTGTCCAATAAAAAAGGTTGAGATATTTCACTGTGGACCAACGTGGCTGAAGGACCGAGCGGAACGAGCGTCCGACACCTGAGTCGACTCACGGTGTCAGATGTCAAGGTGCTCTCCAATGACCGGGAGGGACATCACGGCCAAAGTCACCCGTGACTCAGCGCTCGTTAATGGATGACAGGAGACAGGAGGGGGTGAGACACGATGCCAAAATGGAAGAGAAGCATCGTCCAGACGAGTAGAGGAACAAGGTTTGAAGATGGAGTTAAAGAGACTGGACTGTGGGGCCTCTGTTAAAGCTCCCCTTACAGACATGTAATTTGTTTGTAGGGGGGGGGGGGACTGTGAAGCAGTGTGAAGGTGAGACACAGGGGGAGAAAGAGAGTGAGGCTGTGTGTGGGATGGGGGGGTGGGGGGGGGGGGGGGGGGGGTGCGGTTAAGCTGGTATGCTGGAGTAGTGGGTGGAGGTCGCCAGTGTGACCGTTAAAAATTCCACACCTTGAAATAACATGCGGATTGAAAGCTGCTCCCACAAGATCCACTGGCTCCTTATAAATAATAGCTTCAGCAAATAAAAAATATTGTTGAGTTTTAAAGAAGTTGATCCATAAACAATGAAAATTAGGAACTCCCCAAAAAATGCATTATTGATTTTTTTTCCAAAACGCCTCCTCTGCCTAGCAGCCCATGGCTGTCGATTTAGCTCTCAACACAAACACACTTCTGTTAAAAGATGCCTCTCTCGTGGCGGCCCACCACCTCGGGGAAGGGGGGGGGGGGGGGTCAAAACTCCAACGCTCCCACACAGCCGGGGTCTTGCTGAAGGAAGGGAAGAGGCTCCAAGGATGCGTTTGATCCCCGTCTGAAGGCGGAAGTCAGGCTTAAAAAAATAACCAAAAAACGCTCCGTCGACTGATGTCCAGCCTTCGTGTGCGCCACGGGTCAAAGGTCAGCCGCAAAAGAGTGAGTGCACAACACCTCCCCAAACGCACAATCAGCAAACAACAGTGTGGACGTCAAACTCAGAAATTAGCACTCGCAAAACAAGACAAGAAAAAAAAAACCACATGCCCTGAGAGATAACGAGTCTTGTGAGTGATGGAAACCACGAAGAGAAGAGATTACGGGCGTAAACAGGCCGCCTGCTGCAGGGAGCCAACCGCAGCTCCACCTCATCACCGGGACTCTCACTCTGCTGCAGCTGGGCGCCGTAAAAAATAAATAAACGCAGCTGCGTCGAGCGGGCTGTTGTGTGGCTGACTGATTGCGTGTCAATAAAAGAAGTCACAGGCCCTATTGTTCTGTACTTCTAGTTGCATATTTACAACTGCGTCAATAATCTAACCATGTATACAGCTAAAGGGACGGGTCAAAGGGCGTTTGAGCTTCGTGTTGGCCTTGAGGTGAGCTCTGTTTTCCTGTCGTGGGAGGACTGTCTGCTGGGAGAAGTGTGTTATGTCTGCAGTTACCTGGGAGGTGTTGTTTAACCCTCCTGCCACTTTAAAGCGGTGTTGTTGTTGTGTTGATACAAGATAAGCCTTTAAACTAAGCCGTTTACTCAACACTGAGGCGGGATGGATCATCCTTCTTTTACACCCTCTCGCTCTCTTTCAAAGAAACACCTCCTGTGAACACAACTCAGAAAGCTCAAATATCTGTTGAGCTGCTCTTTATTCGCACGGCGCCCTTCCCTTTCCTTCTCTCAGGGTGTGTTGTTGTTGTTGTTGTTGTCGTTGTTGTTGCTGCTGCTGCTGCTGCTCTTCTGAATTTGAGCATTCTGCCTGCGCTCTGCGTCTCATCCAGACGCCGCATTTGGAGCGGCTCATGGCCGCGCACCGACGGTGAGAGAGGCGCGGCCCCGCGGCCTTAAGTGGCCGTCTCCCTCCGCCGGCCGCGTTCCAACACTGATGAGGAACAGGTGAATCCGGATTCTCCGGCATAGTAGTGCTGCGGCCCTGCCTGCGCATGTTGAGGCTGCTCGACTCTTCGTAAAACAGACACACACACACAACACGTTGCGCACCTGCCTGTGGCGGCCAAGGGGAGAAAATAGTCCCCGACTTGTTGCTGTCTCACCAAAGTTTTTTTTGCACCTTTCAGGTGCATTTAATGTTCGACGTGAAACAGGAGAAGAGATTGGAGCGAATCCAACGGTCTACTTTTTCAACGTAGACTGCGTCGAAGTACAGTAGCTATTCGATCCGTGCTCATTAAGCCGCCCGTACCCAAGTGGCCAACCGTAACCTAGCAACGACGTCGGTGAACGTTGGCCAGAATGTAGCGTAAACTTCGCTCGCGTCATTATACAGTTTGAAGTTGAGAGATTCGATGCGTTTCAAATGACGCACCGGGCCGATGTGACGCGGACGTCGGCTTCTGTTAATGCGTGCCACGATTCACGGCGCGGACGCAGCGACCTGCGCACGTTACCGCGTCGGATACCGGACGGAACGGAAAGCGCGTCCGCCTCTGTCCCCTCAGAGGCGGGTCGGGCGGTAACGACCCACGGGTATAACGTCACATCTAGCCGGTGGGACCCAGGTGCCGACCGGCGGCACAGGTAGAGAGGCGAACCACCTCCGACCGGATCGCTGCGCACGCGGTCCTCACCCATTCACACCGTAACGTTACCTGGCGGGGCTCTGTCCGTGCGGGCTCTGCTCCGACGGGGCTCCTCTGCGGCAGATGCGACGCTTAGGACATCGTCCCCCGCCCTCCCCACACACACACACTCACACACACTCCCTTGCGGGTCCACGCGGTGCGTTAGTCCCAGTTTGAGCGTTCAGCGGCCGCCGGGTGTGTTTAACCGTTAAAATCCGCTCCTCCTGTCGGCGCACGGAGAGATTCAGCAGCCTTGTACCGCGGCCAGGAGCTACTGAGCAGACGAACGCCCCCCTCCACACCCCCCTCCTCCCGCTCCATCTCCCTCCCTCCCAACCTACCCACGGCACGCGCATTACGCAACACCGGACCGGCACGCAGAGAGGCCTATACCCTTTTTTTGTTCATTTTTGGTGTGTGCCCTGTGGAAATATGACGCCACTGGCACTGACGTCATCGGGCAGAATGCAGTGACACTATCCAGTGTCTGTCCCCCCCCCCCTTCAATTCTCACATGATTTAGCTGCAAACATTAGCCTGCAATGTTTTTAAAGTGACGTGAAATAAGCTTTTATTTTATTTTACAGTGTGGTGCAGCTGCAGCTGGGACAATGAGCACAGGGGGGGCAAGATGACACTGTTCTCACGTGCAGCACCTTGGCTCGGTGCCTCCCCTCCTCTACAACTGCCCTCTATCCGTCTCCTGCACAAACACAACCCTCGTTTGGACACACGTGTTGGGACTGCAGCCCTTAGCGCACCCGGAAGTGAGCGGGACTTTAACCTGCTCCATGCGGAACCCTCAGCAGCAGCAGCAGCTCTGTGTCATTGTTTCCTTCTCTTGTCACTCACACTAGATTGTGTGCGGAGGACACTCCTAAAATAACCCGTGCAGCTCAGGGGATTGTCCTAATGCCATTACGCTGCCTCTGAGCACGCAGGACGGACACTGAAAGGCTGGAACGGGAGGAGCGGGGCGGGGGGGCACACCACAGCGATAATCCCGTTATTGCACATATGGAGTAGAATTCTGCAGGGAATATCAAACCCTACATATTTTTTAAAAAGCCAGTTAACTAAGAGTTTTGGGAAGAGTAGCACCAAATGCACCTCCCATCTGCTGTGACTGCCTTTATCACGTTATCATATTAATGGATTATCATCCAGTTATGTGATGCTAATGAGATTACTGTAATCTGTTGTACCAGATCTGGTTCATTAATTATATATTTTCAAAACACAGAGGCTGGTGAGTCTTTCCTCTTGCAGGTGTTTTACTCATCGTTTAAGTTGGAACTTTAAACTACGAAACATTCTCCTTCTGGTACGAATGTCTCCGTCCAACCTGAACAATGTTAAGCTATTATTAACAATTCCACACAAAAGCAGATGAAATCCTGCAGGTTCACCAGAGACTCGACCCCAGATAAAGCGGTCCCTCCTCCGGGCCAGGACCCAACAGGAGGGAAGAACCAGAACCCGGACCAAGCAGCACGGAAAGGATTTTCCAAAGGGGCCGTGGTGCTTGCAAACACCCCCACTTTGGGAGTGCTCATGGGTTCAGGGGTCAGATCCCTTTGCGTCACATTCCGGGTTTTTTCCCCGATATTTATGCTGCGTCATCTGGCTAACGAGGCCTTTTCCTCTGATCGTCTGACGAGGACACAGATGTGGTCCCATGTTGCCAAGACGGTTATATCTAAATGAATGAAGTTCTAAATGGTTCTTATGGCCCAAACTCAGACACAGAGAGACAGAGAGAGACAGACGGGGCTTTCTGGGTGTCGGCCTCTTCAGACTCAGCGTTTGTTTTTTGTCCAATTTCCGACACTTGACACTAACTTTTCCCTCTCTGTTTTCCCATTTGGAATCAAATAGTTTAAATCACTTGGAGTAGATGAACCCATGTGACGGCTCCGCGTTGCCTTTTACCGGCGGCTCTTGCGTCACATTGGGGCATTTCTAGCCTGCTTCTAAATAAAGTGAGAGCGGCGCAGTATTTAAAGCTCACTAAACGAACACACCTTTAAAATGGAGCTCTGACGCCGACGTCAACCAAAGCTCCGTCCCTCGCCCCCCCGAGGACACTGCTTATAGACCATCTTTGTCCAGGAATGCGGGGGAAGACATTCCACTTGGTCACTTCAACTGATCCCAGCAGTTGGGGGGTGGGGGGTCTGAAATTCAACCCGGCATCAGAGGGACCTTTTCCTTCCTGCCGTTGTGTCGGCCTCCGTTTCCTCCTCGATGGGGGCGTCCGTCACTGAGGACGGTCGCCCCCGTTGCATGAAACAGCTCTCTGTATGTGCCCATCCCCCCCCCCCCCCCCCCCACCTCACCCGACAGTCGTCTAGACACCAATCAAATAATCTCCCCAGCTCCGGGCCCCCTAAAACAGACCCCCCCCCCCCCCCCATCCCTACAGGTTCCCTGTGGCGTTGCGTTTCACCACATCCAAGGTGGGTCAAATTGTTTCCATTTTGGGTATTGTGTCTGATACCGTTATATAATACATCTGTTAGTATTCAGCAATAACAACATCCATCATTTTAAGTAGAAGGCACAGCGGATGTGTTTGGAGACCATCTTTGGGTTTGGAGTCAGACAAACATGAAAAACGGGATCAAATTATTTTTAATAAATGGAAAATAACAATGACATAATAATGTTTTCCCCCCAAAACGGTTTATTAGCGCTAACATAAGTGGCTAGATTACTGTTAGTCTATTGCTCTAGTCCTCTATGTATTTACTTCACAAAACTGCTTTGTGGAAAAACTGAATTTTCATTTATCATTGGGGCATAGTGGGGTGATTTATCGGGCGTTTAATTTACTGGATTATCCCGAAATAGCTACAATAATCTGGTTGTGTTATTCATCCTTGAGCAGCTCATTTTTTCCACACAGACGCACATGACTGGACAATTGGGTCCCCTACATCTCTCCCCGACTCGCATTCCGTCACTCACAGGGAATAAAAGTGCATCTGGAGAGCGACCAGAGGCCTTCTGGCTCTGGCTTCGTGCCGGTGCTCCTGTGAGTGGCGCCCCCTGGAGCCCTCGGGGCGCAACGGACGCCCTCTGAGACGAGAGTAGATACGACGAGAGACGTCCTTTCGGCCGAATGATTCCAGAGGCCACGAGAGCGCGGACACTCTGACACGACGCGACGCCGCGCGCACGTGGCTTTTCTCTCTCTTCAAGAGTCGCGTCTCCACCCCCGGCTTCACTTTCCTCTCTTCCCGGCCCTAAAAAAAAAGAAGGCGAATATTCGTCGGCTCTATTTTTACCGCTCTTCCCTTCTTCGCCCCGAAGCCGGGCCCCCGTGCTTCTGTCGAGATGAGAGCTGATTCACGCGTTCATTAAACACGCACGGCCGCACAAACTTCCACAAATAAACATCGTCTATGGATGGAAGACACGCATGGTCGGTTGGTCGGACACACACACACACACACACACACACACACACAGAGACAGATTCAGCGACTACTCGCATGATGCACCTGCACACAACAAGAAAATAGCCTTCTTAAAGCTGGGCAGCAGCGATGTCATTAATGTGCAGCGAATTTTAAACCAAACTAAAAATAGCGCCCTTGTGGGAGTAAGAGGTCAAGAGGCCTACAGAGGCGCTTGTGTTGTCACACAAGCCCCCCGAGCGGAGGCAGCGGATAACTGCAGTCGCTGCTATAAAAAGAGCCCGTGGACACAGGCAGTAGACTCAGACTTAGTGCGATGCGACAGACGAGCTCCTCGGGAGGAACGCCAAGAAGAAGAAACGCAAAGCAGCATTTCGTGACCTTTTCGGGAGGCTGCCGTGTTGGGCCCGCCGGGGCCTGGCAGTAGAGTCTTGTGTTCTAATACTTAAAGAAAAATGAGTCCGTTTTCCCACTATGAGTCAGATCTTTTTACTATTATTTGCCTTTTGATGTACACTGCCACCTGGGGGCCTCTTTTGGAGACGATGTGAGAGGGACACTTTCAGTGTGCTGAATTATTACTAAAGTAGTGAACTCATTGGAAAGTAGACACAGAAGAGTAAACACGTCTAAATAAAAACCCTGAGAATCTTATTACATTAAGCGTTTTCCACCATCATAGATACAGTGTTTGCATTCATTCCAATACAAATATGTGAAATAAGTGAAGTACTGTAATCGGATGTGAGCTCCTGACACGAGAAGCGTGTTCACCTCACATCACTCCCTCAGACAGACGTCTTCCCTTTCTTCGCGTTCCCACTTCCTTCCTCCTCGGTCTTCGTGCCCTCGTGAGCGACCGACACCTCCATCTCGTCATCCTCCTCTTTCTTCGGCCGCTTCAGGTCCGCTTCCTTCAGCGCTTGGAACCTCTTGAGGTCGGCACAGAACAGCACCTATGAGTGTTGTGTTCAAATAATGAAAAAACAAGAGAAGGAGACATCTTGGAATGAACAGTTTAAAATAAGTATTTAATAAAGGAAAAGGTGTTAAAAAGAACATCTGGGCTGGTCTCCAGCGAACCCGAGAACAATGGCTGCCTACATGTATTTATACCGATCAGTAAAGGTGTGAAAGTCGGTGACCACACCCCTTGGGAGTGGTGACCACGCCCCCTGGGAGTGGTCTCCTGGTGAGTTCAATGTAGCTCGGATTTCGAAGGCCTCTCAGTCAACATCAGTTGTGGTGCTATCAAGTATTACATGAATGCATTTCGGTAGATTACATTACATTGAATACAATCATAACTGTACATTGATATTATTCTATTCGATTACGGTTTCAAACTTACAGTGGTTTTATAACATTCCCATTACTTTATTGAATACATATCTCCAGAATCTTGGTTGTATTTTGGTGTACCCTAATATGCATTATATTTATGGTTAATTTATGAACCTAGTCGTCATTTTTTTAAGTGTGCGAGACGGACGCCGCCCGGCGGACACTCACCGACTGCGCCCACCCGGCGCGAGGACCCCACAGCTTCCTGAAGAAATCCCCTGTTCAGAAAAGGGACATTTGACCGTGTTAACGAGTAGGAAGCAAGCAGAGTACCGATGAGCTGCGTGCGGATACCGACCGAGCTCCCACTGCTGTCTGTCGGTGATGGTCTTCCGTGCTTTGCCGGCCGCGTATCCGTAGTCCCGTTCGGCGATCTGCCGCACGTGCGTGTCCACGGGCACGGCCTCGGCCTTGTCCAGGGACATCAGGCACACGCAGTTCGCCACCTATACGCGGGGAGCGTCGGTTACACGTCACCTGGGGCGGGCTCACCGGCATCAGGGGGGGGGGAGGCCGCTCTTTACCTTGGGGCCCACGCCGGGCAGTTCGCGCAGGGCGTCGTGAGCCAGCGGGTACGCGGTGGTTCGGAGGCCCTCGAGCCACCGGGGCTCTTTTTTGGCCAAGATCTGCGCGCTCTGCTGAAGGAACCGAGCCCTGTATCCGAAACGCAGATCTCTGAGACGGGCCTCCACGCCGCCGTCTGCCAAATGGAGATCAAAGGGAGAAGGAAACACAGACAGAAAGAAGCGATGGTCACGAGATCCATGCACCGCTCAGCTCTGGTTATTTTGCTTATTGTCGTTCTTTTGACAGAGGTTTGAAGTTCCATGAACTTCAGATGGATTCAAAAGGTAATATATAATAATAGGTTAATAACCCAAAAGTAGAAGAAATCCTCAAAACCATGACGCCAGGCAAAAAAATATAGCTAAAAAAACCCCACTGAACCGCGCACACTAGTGAAAGTGAATAATAACCCCCCCCCCCCCCCTCCTCTCAGGTCTGTGCAGAGAGAATAATGTACCGGCGAGCTCAGACAGGGAGGGGAAGTCGTGGTACGAGGTTCCGTCCAGTTGGACGAGCGGGGCGCCCAGAGCCTGACACAAACTGTCCACCATGTTGTGGATCCGCGGGATGTTGTTGTTGGTGGTGCAGATGAGGGAGAAAAGACACTCGGTGGGGTCCTGGCGAAGCATTCGCACGCCTTAGGAGAGACCAAATATATATTTAAGAGACCTATCTTCCAACCAATAGTGTCTACGTGTGATTAGTTGTGGTGTTACGCCGCGTTGGTGCACGCAGACTGGCCTGGGAAGAAGCCTGCGATGTGCTCGAAGTGGGGGTCTGCTGCTGCCCACTGCTGGTACAGATCCCCGAGACTGACACTCAGCTGGAAGTAGTCCCTCAGCATCTGTCCTTCCTCATCGGTGTCCCCCTCGGTCACAGCCACCGGCTCCTCCTCCTCCTTCTTCACAGCTCCTGCGAATCCCTTCCCTGACAACCCTCCCGTATGGAGGGGAACACCTTCGCTCCTCTTCCGGCACCTCACCTGTCCTGCTCCTCCGCCCGAGCTCCTGTAAACGTGGTACCAGAGAGCCTCGTCCGTCTGGGTCAGAGTCCACACTCGTCCCCCCATCACTCCGGTCCAGTGGCCCGCAGCGGTTTCCCTCCAGCTGTGTGGGTTGAACATCTGTCATCACACGTGTCGATTATTACGACAGCAGAATAACGAGTTAGAGCCTCGCTCACCGGAAGGATTGTCCGCAGGCGAGAGTGAGATCCAGCCGCAGCTCGGACTTGGCACAGGCCAGGGATCTCCACCCGTTTCCCCCCGATGACAGCAGCGCATGCTCGGCCATAGCTAAATGTCACCCCTTCTGTGGTCACACGTTAAAAACAGACACAAACTCGGCAGGAGCTGGCGCAACTCGCAGCACAGGCGGCTCGCGGAGACATTTCCTGGTCCAAGCCGAGGCATCGCTCCCGAACAGCGGAGGCAGCTGCCGTAAACTCGAGGCGGCTGTGGCAAAGTCGCCGCGGCATCTCAACCTGCAAAACGGAAGTTGCCCGTGGCACGATTTGTTTCGTTTCTCCACAAAGTGACACAGGAACGCTTTACGACACCATTAAACTGAAAAAATACAATCAATTCACGTTACATTGATGAAAACCCCTGTGAGTACTTGTTTTAGCTATCGGGGATAATGATGGACAACAAAGACTTAACACTCGGTTATAGTTAGTTGTATTTTAGAAGAAAATAATTCACGTTAAATGTTTTTATTTTTTATAAAATATATAAATGAATGCTAATTTACCGAATATCACTATTTTTACAGCCATAACGTCATGTTAATAATATTCAGGAATAGTTTAAATGACAATCTGATGCAACAATATGCACATCCCGGAAACACATCCCTACTTATGTCAACACAACTGCTGATTGGCTCTCTCAGATAATATGGGCGGCAATGTCAACCAAGCCAATGCCCGATTGGTTAATATCATCCGGGGCCGCGGTGTCCCATTGGCTAATATTTCGGGACCTCTTTGAGCTATACAGGAAGTCGACCCCTTGCTCTCTCTTCTGAAAAGTCGTGTGAGGAGGCTCGCGTGTCACAGCGGCTCGGATTTAGCCGGTGTAAAAATGGCAGATACGTTAACACTTTTCACATCCATTGGGCTCAGTGAGCAGAAGGCGAAAGAAACGCTGAAAAATGAGGCTCTGAGTTCCGCCCTGAAGGAGGCGATTATCCAGGTACGAATATAACGTTAGTTCTTTGGGTACCTGAAAGGGACAGCCGTTTATTTTTTTAGTTTCCTTGTTACAGTAAGTAAAACGGTCATTTACTAACTAGTTATATGCACCACACCTTCACTTTTCAAAGATGTACTTACTCCCTGGATCCGTTTCTTATGACTGTTGAGTTTAACATGGTCTCACTTTCACATGAACACGTTTGTTTGCAGACAGTTCCACTTCCCCGTTGGACTTCGACTCAGTCCTTTAGCCCGATGACATGCATGCTTTCTGAAGGACGAATGAATTGTTTCCTGGTCTTCTTGTCCTCTGCTTCATTAGGCTCAGCGTGTCCGTGGGGCATCAGGAGTGGACAAGGCCGTCGGTACCCTGCTGTACAGCATGGCTTCTCGCCTCAAAGACCCCAAACGCCTGGCCTTCCTCTCCGACAGCATCGTTCTCTGCAAAATCTGCACAGAGCTGCAGCTGGCAGGTAATGTCTGGCAGCATGCTGCAACCTGAAAATGTTTAGGTGTGTATTGCACTTTATTCATTCACTCACCAAGTGTGATTAACCAATTCAATGTTCACGGTGACATGCATTTGAATAAGGCAGTGGGAATGAGTCTGGAATACTCTCACTTTTGAAAAATGACATCTTCTCCAGCTGCACTGGAATTTGTAAAGAGCCATCCCGAGGACCCCATCGACCAGAAGGAGTTTGAGCAGGCGTGTGGAGTCGGCGTTGTCGTAACACCTGAGCAGATTGAGGAAGCCGTAAGTGAGCCCATCATTCTCCAGATAGGTGTACGGGTCGTACGTCTGTCAGCTTCACCGACCGTTGAATACCCTGCAGGTTGAGTCGATCATTAAGAAGCACAAGGAACCGCTGCTGAAGGAGAGGTACCACTTCAACATGGGACTGCTAATGGGTATGATGTCACACACACTTGGATATATTTGCAACCATTAAAGGCAGAGTTGGCAATTCTGGGGAAACTAGCAAGAGTTTGTCATAGTTGGTGTTTGATTTATTCATTGCTGAAATTTCAACAAATATAAAAGCCTAATAAAGGCACAGAATGTCTCACTCAGCCTTTTGTCTGCAGGAGAGGCCCGCTCTGCTCTGAAGTGGGCCGACGGGAAGGTCGTCAAAAACGAGGTGGACTTGCAGGTGTGTCCTAAAAAAGATGCCATTTCCATTGTGATTGTGATCGTTCGTTTGCGTCCGAGGTCGTTGGGTTTAGTCATTGGTCCTGTAACTCTATATCTCCCTCCCTCTCTCTCTCTCTCTCTCTCTCTCTCTCTCTCTCTCTCTCTCTGTCTCTCTCTGTGCTTGAAGGTGCTGCACCTCTTGGGTCCCAAGACAGAAGCCGACCTGGAGAAGAAACTTAAGGTAGAACCTGTGAAACTATTTAAAGGAGTAGTCTGAGATGCTCATTTGCCTTCCAATTGTTAGTCTAAAACCTCCCTGTTGAATAATAACTTGTCATCTTTTATTCGTATTAAACAAACTGGATCAATGAGCGAGTTTTAGCGAGGATGGGGGGGGGGGGGGGAGTTTTTTTTTTTTTTTTGTGGCCTGCAAGGTGAGCGGTTAACCTTGTTTCTTTACCTTGTTCCTTGTGTCTTTATGCTAAGCTAACGCGCTGCTAATTGGCGTTTCACATTTACAGATGTTACAAACCCCATCTGCTCACTCATTCTGCACCAATGCAAGTCGCTTTAGTCACTAGACTGTTTAGAACAATCCCCTTTGTCACAATCTTTTGCCGAAATGAATTGTTTTGCAGCCACAAAAGGCCAAAGCTGCGGGCGCTGAGGTGAAGAAAGAGGACTTGGTGGTGACTGGTACGCTGCAAGTGGACGCCACATTCATTTGTTGTTGGGTTGTTGTATTTGTTTTGACTCGTGCTTGTTGTTCAGAGGGGATGAGCAGGGAGGGAAGGTCTCTGATGGAGCAGCTCAGAGGAGAGGCGCTGAAGTTCCATAAACCAGGTAAGAAGTTTTATCTTCCCACTCCGCTTTGAACCGTTTTTAGAGGATGTACTTGCTGAGTGTGTTGACCCTTCACCCTACAGGAGAGAACTATAAAACCGAGGGCTACGTTATCACACCGAACACAATGGACTTGCTTAAAAAGCACATGGAGATCACAGGTGGACAGGTACACACTTTAGATGCCTCTGTTGGAACACACTAGCTGAACATTATGTGTGTTGATGTTTTTCCTCCTTTTCCCACGTAGATTCGTACTCGCTTTCCTCCCGAGCCGAACGGGATCCTTCACATCGGACACGCCAAAGCCATCAACTTCAATTTTGGCTACGCAAAGGTTTGTGTCTTTCTGTTCTGTCTTTGTGCGTTTCAGAGTCAAATAAACATTAAACTCCAAAAATGCCTGATTCTTAAAGCTATTATTTTGTTTCGGTAATAAAGCCACAAATATATACCTTCATAGTAAAGTGCTCCTTGGTCTAAGAATATTAGAACTGGTCACTCAAAGTTGGGAGAGCGCCGGCTGTTTGTCTTTTTTTAAATATTTTTTTTAAATGAACGCGTGTCTCTGCAGGCAAACAACGGAATCTGTTTTCTGAGGTACGACGACACAAACCCGGAGAAGGAGGAGGAAAAGTACTTCACGGCCATCAGGGACATGGTGGAGTGGCTTGGTGAGTGTGACTGTGTTGGTTTTGTGTGTGTGTGTATATTGTGTTCGTGTTCTCACCGGTGCAACTCCCTACACGCAGGCTACAAACCCCACGCCGTCACGCACGCCTCCGACAACTTCCAGCAGCTCTACGACCTCGCTGTGGACCTCATCCGCAGGTGAGTGTGGGGAGCAGCTACACACACACACACACACACACACAAAGCCCGGTGGGTGACGCGGCGCCGTCTTTGTTTTCAAAAGGGGCCACGCGTACGTCTGCCACCAGAAAGGGGAGGAGCTCAAGGGCCACAACATCCCCCCGTCGCCGTGGAGGGACCGCCCCGCGGAGGAGTCGCTGGTGCTGTTCGAGCGGATGAAGAAGGGGCTGTTCGCCGAGGGGGAGGCCACGCTCCGGATGAAGATGGTCATGGAGGACGGGAAGCTGGACCCCGTGGCGTACAGAATCAAATACACGCCGCATCATCGGACCGGGGACCAGTGGTACGGAGCCGGTGCACTTTCCAGCCCACACTTTAGGTTTCGATTATTAAAAAAAAAAAAAGTTTGTTCTCGAGCTGCGCTTCATGGTTTTCCGCAGGTGCATCTACCCCACGTACGACTACACCCACTGTCTGTGCGACTCCATCGAGAACATCACGCACTCGCTGTGCACCAAAGAGTTTCAGGCCAGGTACGCGTGACTTCGCTCACGGCGCTCCGTCTCCGGTTCGTTTATTTTTTTCTTCTCCCACACACACACACACACAAAGGTTCACGTCTCCGTGGGTTCCCTTTGTGTCCGTCGCAGGCGCTCGTCGTACTTCTGGCTGTGCAACGCGCTGGACCTGTACTGCCCCGTCCAGTGGGAGTACGGCCGCTTGAACCTCACCTACACCGTCGTGTCCAAGAGGAAGATCATCAAACTGGTGGAGAGCGGCGTCGTCAGGTGGGAGGCTTGTTTATTTGGGACTGTTTGTATCGCCTTGATTAATGTAAACAATTAGCTGTAATGATGCTGAATGGATGGAAATAGTGGCGCAATCGGTCATACACATTTCTCACTATGATATGGCGTGCTGCATTTTAACCACAAGATCGACACCATTTCTGCTCCCAGAGACTGGGACGATCCCCGACTCTTCACTCTGACGGCTCTGAGGCGAAGAGGTTTCCCGGCCGAGGCCATTAACAACTTCTGTGCACGGGTACGCGGCGCGCCCGGGAGGAAGGAGGCGCTAAGTCATTGGACTCGTGAGGCCCGGCGGCGCCGTCGTGACGTGTTCTAATCTGTCGGCAGGTCGGAGTCACGGTCTCCCAGACGACGACGGAGCCCCACCTCCTGGAGTCGTGCGTGAGGGACGTGCTGAACGACACGGCGCCCCGAGCCATGGCCGTGCTGGAGCCCCTCAAAGTCACCGTCACCAACCTGCCCGAGCACTCGCAGGTGGGGGGATGGGGGGGGAGAGGGCTCTCAGTGCCCGTTTGTGTGTCTGTCTGCTTGGTGTTTAATTTCAAATGAATATTCCCGCTGTCGTCCTCTCAGTCGGACGTACGAGTGCCGAACTTTCCCGCCAACGAGGCCAAGGGCAGCCACACCGTGCCGTTCGCACGCACGATCTTCATCGAACACAGCGACTTCAGAGAGGTAAGGGGGTGAGGGGGGGGTGGAGACCCTCACTGTAGAAAGAGCAGGCTCTCTTTGTGATGTTTTTTATTTTTGGGGGATTGCCGACAGAAGATGACGGTGGACTTTTCTGCTTTTTGCAGGTGATGGAGAAGGGCTACAAGCGTTTGACCCCTGATCAGCCTGTAGGTCTGAGGCACGCTGGGTACGTCATCTCTTGCCAGAAGGTCATCAAGGTGAGGCCCCCGAAATCACAATGTGGTGTGTTTTCTGTTGTAATGTTATTTTTCTCATATCTCTAGTTTTAAGTCATCTTCAATAATTTGATGTCAGATATACGTCTAATCTTAATCTATAGTGTCAGCTACACGTTGCACGTCCCGCTCACGTTGCTTTGGTTCCTCAGGACGCTCGGGGTAAAGTGGTGGAGCTGGAGGTGACCTGTTGCAGTTCTGAGACTGCAGAGAAACCCAAGGCCTTCATCCACTGGGTCAGTCAGCCATTGATGTGTGAGGTTCGCCTTTATGAAAGACTGTAAGTAACAAATATAGTGTGTGTGTGTGTATATATATCACACTCCGTTGTTCACAACCAGTGCTGCGCATAGAGAACTCACCTTAACGAAGCTTGCCTCTGTCCTTTGCAGGTTCCTGCACCAAAATCCAGAGGATCAGTCCGTGGTGCCCAACGGCTTCCTGAGTGACATCAACCCCGTGAGTACCTTCGGCCCACTGCGGCTGACTCCGGATCCACGGGGATCGCTGAATGTGTTTTCTGACCTTTCTGTCGTTCAGAGTTCCATGCACGTGATCAGTGATGCCTTGGTGGATACTTCGGTCAGGGGAGCAAAGGTTTTGGACAAATTCCAGTTCGAGAGGGTCGGCTACTTCTCCCTGGATCCCGACAGCACCGCAGAGAAGGTACAGGCATGCTGCAAATGCTTACTTAAAATGGAAGATCCTGCGTAATGAGTTTAAAGTGTGACTGTCTGTGTCTCCTCCTGCAGCTCGTCTTCAATCGGACCGTCACCCTCAAAGAAGACCCCGGGAAGATGTGATCCGGCCAACGGTCGAGCAGCTCTTCCTGCTTCCCGCGGACACACGTAACAAATGGGCTTGCGTCGATGTTTAAATTTCATCAAGGGAGCAGACTGTTCGGGCTGAAACACACCAGGTGCGGAAATAAGGACAAGCCCCTGTTTCTAAAATGCGGTTCCCTTTCATAGATCTGTCTCTCCGAAGTTGTTCTCCATCTGCCGCTATAAGATTCACATGCAGTGTTTCTTCATGTGTTGATTGAATGGGCCTTTGATCATAATTTACACAAGGTCCTTTAACATAATAATGCAAGCAAGTGACGTACAAGATCATTTTTTTTACAAAGGTGGCAGGTCACTTTTTTTAAAGACTGAGTGGTGCAACTGTGTCCTTTTGACAGGAGACAAGAATAAATAATTCAAAAAAATCAAACATGCAATGTCTCTGTTTATAGTTCCTGAAGCTAATATTAATATTCTATAACCTGTGATATTAATGACATTGGGGTATAAATCGAAGGGTTGACACGCCGAGGCCAATAATAGCGATAGTGATCTATTGTGTTGCATTCATTTTGTAATTAATTCCAG
This sequence comes from Pungitius pungitius, assembly GCF_949316345.1. Lineage (NCBI taxonomy): Eukaryota > Metazoa > Chordata > Actinopteri > Perciformes > Gasterosteidae > Pungitius > Pungitius pungitius. Next base: position 15,573,054 of record NC_084900.1, on the reverse strand, counting down.
TTAAATTAGGTAAATCTTGACAAATACACCATCTTGACAGATGCTTTACATTTGCAGACTTTATAATATATTTGTACAGTCAAAAGTTCTAATAAAGAAAAGGTCATTTTCAGGTACAAAATAGTACTCATTTTTATTCACATATTAATGTAAGTGTTACCTATAAGGAATAGAAATTTCAAATGAATAAATACACAGACGCGTGGGAATTAACCCTCGCCGGGCCAGAGCTTCATGAGCAGCGCGCCTCCATTCAGCGCATCTCGGCGGGACCACCTTAAAAGATTCAGAAGCCAGTGAACCACTAGGAGCGGCCGCCTGGCACAACCGGGTTTTAAGGTGGACTGACATCTACCGGATCTTCACGGATACTCCGCTTGTGTGCGTCGCCTTTAAGGGGTCATGCCGCGAGATGTAATTATCGCGATGTCACGGTGTGGAAATACCGCGGGATTACGACATGGTTACAGCTCGCCCTCCGATTGGTCCGCGGGTCCTGGTGTAAAATGGCGCCCTGAGAAATATGAGTTGTTGAGAAAAAAAACAACAGTTGGCCAGCTAACGAAAATAAAGAACACTAAAGAATAAAGCAGCTCCCGGGGAAACGTCGGTAGCACGTAGCCCCCTGTGCACTCGAAGAGGACCGACGTTTCGAGGGCAGAGAAGAGCGTTTGAGGAAGAGAGGTAGCTAGCTTAGGCGCCTGCTAAACGTTAGCCTGCTAGCTTCGCAGGTGACAGAAACAGTCGCTGTAACGCCTACGAGATGAGAGCCAACCCAGTGTCCCTCGCTTTGTTTAGAATAACTTAGTACGTAAATGCTGTGTTGTTGTTTGTTGGCATTGACAAGTAACACATTGTCAAACACAGCCGTGGGTGGGTTGTTATTGGCAAACAACACGCGGCTAGTTAGCCGCATACCTGGCTAACCCTAGCCTGTGTTGTAATCAGCTGTTGACTGACAGTTGAGCAGCCACTGCACCGTGAGCACAACGTCACTCCATCGCCGTGCAAAACCTGCATCCTGTCATGATCCGATGCAGCATTCGTACCGCTGCATCGGATTTGGAAAGTGGCCGCGCTTTGGTCCCCGCTCGTACACAGTGAGATAGATTTAACCCTTTCGTATTATCACCCGCCCGTGGTGCCACTGGATGGCGATCCGTGTTTGATCAGTTCATGAACGCTGCGAAAACCTTTTTTAGATTCATCATCAATAATCACGTCTCCGTCTTTTAACATTTTGATAGTCATTGAGCTGTGATTTAATAGTAAAACAGTGTGCAGCCACTTTAAAACATTCCCAAATAAATTCTTCCTTTACTCAGATTCCACCTAAAGAAGACGACACTGCCAACAGCCATGAATAACTCCCTGGATGGATCAGGCTCCTACGAGGAGCTTGTGAGGCAGAAAGCTCGGAGCATCCCTCAGCATCGTATGAAGGAGTTCCTTGAATCCTTGGCCAGCAAGGACCCAGATGCTCTGCTAGAGTTCAGCCAGCAAGTCGGAGACACTACGACCACCACCACCGCCACCACCACCATGGTCTACCAACAAGAGGCTAACTGCATCTACACAGACAGCACAGAGGTGGCAGGGTCATTGTTGGAGCTGGCTTGTCCGGTAAATCACTGGACTAATCGCAGAATCAATTCGAAAGAGCTCCGTCCTTGAAACAAAGCTCTCTGACAGACGCTGTCTTTTGATGCAGGTTCAGCCGCCGCAGCAGCAACAGCTACAGCTACAGGAGCCTGAGCAGCAGTCTGTACAACAGAATGTAGAGCAACAGATAGTTCAGGTTGGTCCCTTTTTTAGGATACCTTTGTGGTTGTCTCTTCACTCTGTCCCGTTGAGTTCTTAGTCCACAAAACGCCTATTATCCCTATTTGAAGGTGCAGATTCAGGGCCAGCAGCAAGGTCAAATGCTGGGTCAGGTCCTCCAAGTGCCCTCTGGCTCACATCAACAGCTCCAAGGCGTGACTACTGCACAGCTGATTCAGGCCGGGGATCTCACTGAAGAGCAGCATCAGCAGGTACACATAAGCAACAAAGACAAAAAACCATGGCTAAATTGCCCATTTTGCCATTTACAAGAGTTTTTATTCATTTACTAGTACTAATCTCCCTCCCATGTTTTGTAGCTGCAAGCCCAGTTGGTGGCAGCTGTTGCAGGGGGACAACAGATCCAAATCCAGACAGTGGAGGCCATGTCTCCCAGCGAGCAGCAGGACAGTATGGAGAGGAGAGCACTGGGGACCACCGTTGCCACATCACAGGGAGCAGGGGTCCTCCAGCCCGCCAAAAAGCGTAAGGTCGACATGCCCATTACTGTGTCCTATGCCCTGCCTGGTCAGCAAGTAGCCACAGTTCTGGCTATCCCCCAGGGACAGGGCCAGCAGCAGAGCTACGTGTCCCTGCGGCCAGACCTCCTAACCGTGGACAGCTCCCACCTTTACAGCGCCACCGGCACTATCACCAGTCCCACAGGGGAGACCTGGACAATCCCTGTGTATTCTGCTCCCGCTGGCGCCGGAGGCCGCGAGCAGGTCACGCACATCACCATCCCCCAGGAGGCCTACGGGACAGTGCAGGTTTCGGGGCCAAACACTACAACAATGACCACAATGCCAACGCACGTTACCGTTGAAAACGACAAGGTGAAACTTCAGAGTCAGACGGCGCAGGCCGTTTCAAGCATCACAAGCCCCGGGGGGATGTGCGGCCAGGAAGAAGTGGTGCACACGCTGTCTGCGAACACGCTGTTCCCAGCCCAGCTGATGAACGGAAACATCCACATCCCAGTGGCAGTGCAGGGCTACTCCAACACCACCCAGTCCCTCATCTGGGATCCACAGCAGCAGGTTCTGCACACACAAGGACTGTCAGGGCAGGAAGCCCAGCATCTGCAGGTGCTAACGCAGGTGTTACATTGCCCTCTCTTTCATTTTTATTTTGGCTGGACACACATATTTTCATGTTCTTCTTGATGGCGTGAGGTGACTGTGTTGGTTGGTGTGTGCGCCCAGGGTCAGACGGTGGTAACAGAGGTGGATGGTCAGCAACACGTGCAAGTGCAGGAGCTGCTGCTGCCGGCCACCCTGAAGCCAGAGGAGGGGCTGGAAGTATGGCGGCTTTGGGCTCAGCGGAAGAACGCAGAGTTGGAAAAATCAGACAAAAACAAACTAGCCCCAATTGGCCGTAAGTGCACTTGGAGCATGTGCTTGTAGGCAACACTTGATGCACGCATGGGTTTACTCAGTCTCAGTTGTCGTGTGTGTTTCAGGACGCCAGGCACTGCGTTTCCAGGAGGACTTGGTGTCGTGTGCGGTAGCCGAGCTCTGCATGGGTCTCTCTTTGATGACCACGGAAGCTCGGGGTTTAGAGGAGGACTCTTATGAGGCTGATGTTCTCTACTATGTATTTCTGTGCATACAAAAAGTAAGTGTATCGTCACACGTTTTGAATGTATCCCTCTTGGTGCTAAACACCGCCGTGGAACCACTGTCTGACCGCGTCTCTCCCCTCTATGATTCCCTCCTGCAGTATCTGTTTGATAACGGTCGCGTGGACGACGTTTTCTCAGACCAGTACTACACTCGCTTCGCTCACAGTCTGCACCAGATCCTGGAGCCTTGGAGGTCCTCTGTTCATCCGCTCGGTGTGTGGACAAATCCTCTACAATCGATGTTCCGCAGGGTATCCTGGCACCGGCTAATGATACGATCCCGTTGGGCTTGTTTGGTATCTCAGATGGTTTTCTGTGGTATCAGAAAGTCTTCAATGGTCCAGGATTTGCACAGTGTCTCATTTTTAGTTGAACTTGACATCTGCATTTTGTTTGTTTGCAGCACTTTTCTGGTTGTTTCGAGCTAAATGTGCCATCACTCCGAATATGAAGGGATTCGTTTTTGTGATTTATTTAAATGAACTAACCAATTTTTAATACACAAAGAGTTTCATTGGTGCAGGGCAACCATATTAAATGCAGATACAGGCAAAGACAGCAGGCTCCAGTCCTGAGCTTTGAACTTTGCTGAGAGCAATAAGTAACCAAACAAGAAGCTGCTCCACCAAGACAATGGAGCTCGGCAGAATGACGTTAATGATTAAATGTTACTGTGATGATTTGATTCCTTGTATCTGATTGTGTATTACACGCAGTTAAACTTGCAGGTCTTCATTATCTGCTTGTTGTTCCACTTCCAGGTTATATTATTCCTAGTCATGTGACGGAGGAGATGCTGTGGGAATGTAAACAGCTGGGAGCCCATTCTCCCTCCACGCTGCTCACTACTCTGATGTTCTTCAACACCAAGTGAGTGGTTTACCCGTTTGTCTACGTGTTCAGTAAATCACTTTTTTATTCCTACAGCCCCTTTTTAAAACAAACTAAATACAATTCAGTGCCTTGATTGACACAAGACACCTGGTGTTGTTCTGCTCCCACGACACACTGAATATGTTCCTTCAGGTATTTCCACCTGAAGACAGTGGAGCAGCATCTAAAAGTGGCCTTTTCCAAAGTGCTGAGACACACGAGAAAGAGTCCCAACAACCCCAAAGACAAGAGCACCAGCATCCGATACCTGAAGTCCACGGAGCGCTTCATCGGCCAGAAAGGTAGGCGCGGCCGCCATTGTTTTATCGTGAGAGGAGAGGCGACTTTAGGGATGAATAACCAGTTTGATGCGGCTCCAGTCACAGACGACATGTACCTGGAGCAGCTGGAGGACCCGGAGAACCCGCTGCGATGCCCCATCAAGCTCTACGACTTCTACCTCTTCAAATGGTAAAATTACATTTTCATTTAGTTTTCTGTTTTTTTTAACCTTTTTTTACCTCTTGTGTTGTCGTCATGGGCTGCAGGGCACGCGCTGCGCTCGAGTTGTTTACTTCATAGAGACACTGTTGCCAGGCAACTGACAAAGAGGCTTTATAATAACTCTGTAATTGTACTCGAACCACAGAAAAATATATTTTCTTCCTCTTAAAAATTTCAAGAGGAATACATTGAACTAAATGATGCCCCACTGCCAAAGAGTATCCAGTTTGTGATTATGTGATAATCTGAAATGAATAATCATTCAATTAACTGCTTCACTAATTCTTTTTCGAGCAATTCTTTTTTCCCCCGATGGTCAAACTCAACACTCTATTTTAAGATGTCCTCTTAGCCTCCGACTAAACGTATTTGGCAGTTTTTCACAAAAAACATGGTGCATCCCATAAATGAGAAATGTTGCCAGATCTATGAATGAAAATAATTGTGAAAAACAATGTGACTTTTCTTGTTCAGGGCGAGTAGCAGAGGTGGGAACAAGTCACTGTTAGGCAAGTCACAAGCAAGTCTCAAGTCATTGCCCTCGAGTCCCGAGTCAAGTCGAGTCAAAGACGAAGCAAGTCCCAAGTCGAGTCACAAGTCAAAGCCAACAAGTCTCAAGTCGAGTCACAAGTCGTACCATTTTAGTTTCGAGTCATTTCGAGTCATTTTATTATAGTGGGGACGGGGAACCCTGGGTGATGGTGCGCTGCCTCACAGACCTAGACTACGAAGGGAAGGGTAATGGTGGATCGACTGTGACTGTGTTATAGTGCTGTAACGCTCACCCTAATGCTGCAGCGTAAATAAGGAGGCGATGACTGGCTTGCAACTCCGCTGCATTTATTTATATAAAACAACTCAACTTCGGTCACTGTTGGCCGTCACCACGCCGAACGAACACTTCCGCATACACGGCCCCCCAAAACTCGGGTTGTCTCGCGTAACTACAGCTGGTAACAAAGCATAACGTGAACACATGCAACATCTGCATAACTGATTAACTAATAACTTTAACTCAGCTCATTACACTACTTTAAAACGGACGTTGACATAATGTTGGCGAGGATTTCCATCGGAGTCTGAATCCGGGTTCAAAAATCCCGATGTTTGTAACCATGAACGAGCTGTCTCGTTGATACGGTCAAATGGACTGCAGTGATTGGATGTCGTGCAGGCAGCGCTCTCTGCATTCAGGTGGCGCACATTTTTTTGACAGATGCAGATAAACAGAGCGGCGCGGTGGTGTGAAAATGTTTCCCCCAGTTTTCATGGGAAGTAGCAAGTCTTCTCGAGTCAAAAGGCTCGATTCCAAGTCAAGTCACGAGTCATCGGTGTTCAAGTCCAAGTCGAGTTGCAAGTCTTTGTACGTTTTGTCGAGTCGAGTCTCAAGTCATCAAATTCATGACTCGAGTCTGACTCGAGTCCAAGTCACATGACTCGAGTCCACACCTCTGGCGAGTAGTAATGGTCCTTTTTCCTCTGACCCTCTCTCTCGTTTGTGTACTGTTCCTAATGTTGACAAAGACGTGAACAGAAAACGCGGGATGGGAAAGCGCTCACGCTGTGTTCCCCTTCAGTCCGCAGAGCGCCAAAGGACGCAATGACACCTTCTACCTGACCCCCGAGCCCGTGGTGGCCCCCAACAGCCCCATTTGGTACTCCACGCAGCCCATCTCCAACGAACAGCTGGAGCAGATGCTCTCCCGCATCCTCGCCGTCCGCGAAATCCAGGAAGCCCTCAACATGGCGGAGAGCGGCCACTAGTCGCCCCGGAGGACACCCGGCTGCTCCCGGCTCCTCCCCCTCGCCTCCCTTCAGTCGTCTCTCCTCTCACGCCCTCCTGTGGTCTCAGAAGGGCGTGTCCATGTTTATATTCACCATGTGGCGCCGTGTCTTAAATTCAGACAACAGATACTCATTTGTCTTATTTGAGCGACCTCTTTTTTCTTTATTTTTGGCCAAAGGATGTCTAATCATGTATTGAAATGAACTCTTTAAATGTTATTTTGAACTGTTGGTTCTCCTTTTTTTTACCAACAGTCTGAAATGATCATTTGCTGTTTAGTGCTAATCTGTAATATATTTCACATATTCTCCCCCTGCGCTCTGCTGCTTTCCATAGACACCCTTTGTTGCTGCACCCTTCATCTGCCTTGGTCACCGTTCAGTATCACAGTGAATACCTCAATCACTTCCGCCCCTCACCATAGGCCCTTTGTGTTGGTTCACACATCAGGAAACAGACTTTTCGACCTGCAGATACGAGCACTTACCACACGGTGGGGAGTTCTGGAATGCTGCTGGATCCTCCTCCTCCTCGTCCTCCTCTCTGCGTTTTCATCTGCAGGCCATTGCCGCCCCCCCGGCCCCCTCCTCCCAGAGAACTCACTCGGATGAGTTATATATTGTATGATACATGTTAATACACGACAGATGAAAGACTCAGAAGTGGGTCAGCCCCTTTTATGTTCTGTAATGCCAGATACTCATAGCTCCTTAGTGTACTTAGTGTTTTTGAAACGTGACCTTTGTTGGGCGGGGCGGCTGCACATGCATCCTTTTACGAAAGTACAATGGGAGATAAAACATGGCACTTATAAAATAAATTCTGAATATAAAGTAATCTCACAGAGATCCAAAAACATTGAATTGTGCGTGTGCATGCGGCCTCGTGTCATCAAGGTCACAGAGTCTCCCAGCGGAAGAACCGGCTCCTCCTGACGGGCCGGCTGCTTCCCTTTTGTGTTCTTTTCACTCTGGCTTCAATGCAAACGTCTGCGTCGGCTGGTATTTGTTTGCACCTCGTCGGGCCGGTTTCCCACAGCGTCTCTTCCCCCCCCCCCTTCCCCCAAGCTGCCGTGTGAGGGCCTGCATACCGGCCCCTCCTGCAGCCCGTGGCTGTGCTCGCTTTGGGAGTCGTGCCTCCCTCAGTGCGCGGCGGTATTGAACCAGGAGGGCAGCAGCCTCCTCAGCAGCTTCCCGGGGTGAAGGGCGTGCTGCGCGGGGCTCTGCCGCTCAGGGGGCGGGGCTCTACTCCTACTCCTCCTCCCCCCCCGGCCCGAGGAGCCGTGGGGCTGGTCTTCAGCGTGCCGGTCGGTGCCTGAACTCGCTCCCTGACTCAGTGACCTGTTGACACAAATCAAGAGTTTCATATTTGCTGTGTTTCTTCACAATGGCTAATGTAACCTGAGGTGGAGGCGTTCTCACCGGGCGGAGGCTCCTCCGCTGAGCCAGTTCAGCAGACACTGATGAACTAGCAGGTACTGCTCCTGAGGACACACAAAGGCACGAGTGAGCCGGGCTGGAGAGGACACGGTACCGATCAGGTGTGGAGGTGACGAGGATGTGCCCTTTGAAGGCCACGGCCCAGAAGTTCATGGGGGAAAAACGGAGATTTCTCCATTTGATAAAAGGGTTTTTCAGAAAATAAACGCAACGTTTATGATATTTTACGAATGGTATTCACCACTTTTATGTTCTATCAGTAAAAGGCCATCGAGGCTGTGAAGACTGGCCTCTGGGGAGATGACATGTGGTCTCATTTAGCTGCTTGTTTCTATTCAAACATTCAGGGACTTAGTTTATATCGGAGAACAAAATATTGAATCTCTCGAGCTTGTTATAAGAACAGATCTTATTTGAGCCATCTAAACAAAAGTATAAAAAAAAGAACATCGACATTTACGGCCTTTAGAACTCTCCCTCAGCGCTGGAAAGAGTCCATTTGACTGGATGATAAGGAAAACAACCCATGTAGATTATTTACTAAAGGTTTTGGTATTTTATACTTACTCATTACCAATAATGAGCACATACGTTTTATGGGGTGTTATACATTAATGAAACATTTTGTGGAAGTTTTTTTTTTAGGTAAGATCAAAAACATTCTCAATATTTACTTCTGAAATATCGAATCACTTACAGCTGTTTAAATAGGCTAAAATAGCGGTCTTAATGGAGACGTGATTTTGATACAGGCGTTTTTCCATTTTTAGTAAATAAAATGATCTCTCGTTCAAATACATTTCATACCTCAATTAATACTTTGAAACCAGGACGTTTGCCGGTAAAGAAGAAAACTTTGTGATTGCTACAAAGACCGCCGTACAGCAGAGTCTCACCACTGGACTGACCAGGTTCTGCACCATCCACATCCGATGGAGCCGTAGATCCTGCACAGCGGCCCGGACGTTGGGCTGGATGCCCCTGGCGCACAGCTGCATCAGCCACAACAGCGTCACGAACGTCCCTGAACGCCCCACGCCTGCACTGAAGCACACAAACAAACACGTTGAACTTCACCGAGGGGGGGGAGGGAAGGGTGACTGGCTGGAGGTCAGAGGTCACACCTGCAGTGCACCACGGCCGGCCCCAGGCGAGGAATCGCTTCCAGCTCCAGCCGCACGTGCTCGGTGAAGGCGACAAGCGAGGCCAAGTCTCTGGGGACACCCTGGTCCGGCCAGGTAGGGTAGTAGTAGTGTGTGATGGTCCGGTCTGTTTGAGGTTCTCTCTGAAACAAAAGCCATACTTCTACTGTCATCATTATCCAACATTACATTGGTTGGGTGGTCACATACGTTGTTTATTCTGTGCACATGACATCCATTGCATTCTGCCCCTCCCTAAGGTTTTTTTTTTTAAAGCTTGTCCTCCTCTGAACTCTGTTGTCAATAAGCAGTTCAAAGGTACCAAAAAGGGATGTTTCTTTTGCTTACCTGTCTGAGGTTAATGATGGTGACGAAGTAATCCGGACCTTGTTTGCGGGTCACTGTGGTCACTTGGATCATCCCGTGATGGACCGTCCCTCGGTCCAGAGGCCAATACTTCTCGCACATCACCTGTACGAGCGAATTAAACAGTTGCATCATGTGTTCCATGTTTCTACAAAGATGTCCTCTGAGGCCAATAGAGATGTTACGGTTACATGTCAGACCTGGTCCTTTTGTCTCAGCGCCGTCACCATGACGATTATCCTGACGTTCTGCTCCCACACCATCCTCCAGAAGTCAGCTATGGTGTTGTGCAGGGGCCCCTGTGTGCAGATGAAGTCTCGCTCCGATTCTCCACCCTGATCAAGGACAGTGAGGCGTTAGCGCCGCCGGAGGACCGACCGACAGGAAGGACGAACTGGATCCAGCTCTCACCGGCACAAAGTTTGCGTTGATGTAGTCCGAGTGCGGTTGGGAGTTCTGGAGCGACAGCCGGACGCGACAGTGGTCATCTGCAGCCGGATGGAAAAGCAAAGCGGAATGGGTCGCGTTCATACTTTCCGTAATCTGCTCCGGTGTGAGTCGGTTCGGCACCTACATGGTAAGATGTAGGGGTATCTGTTCTTCTCCCTGTTGGGCCCTGATTCGCCCGCTCTGGCGGGGAGGTCTTTACCGACGGCCTCGAGCTCCTTCACGGAAAAACACGCATTAATCCTCCCAAATCAGACATGCGATCCACGTTCAAACGGAAGGAAAAGAAGGTACCTCAAACTCCTGCTTGAGGCCTCTGTTCTTGTTGGCTGAGAGCGTTTGGCATTGCAGACGGAACTCCTGCAGGATCTGTGCTCTGGAGAAGGTCTGCACCCTGCGTGGCACCACCACCGTGTTGCATTAAACCAATTTTTAACCCGACATATGCACTGAGACATCGTTCTTGTCGTTGACAAAAGACCAAAACCAACAGTGATCTGATCCACATAAGTGGTCCCCCATGTGGACACGGGTACTCTGTTTGTTCGAGTTTATCCGGCTTCCAGCAGCCTGCTGTCAGAAAACACAAGCGCACCAGTTCTGCAGCCGAAAAGAGTCTCCAAAAAGAAAGGCTCTCAGGTTTGAGGAAAGGATGTACCCTTCGATTTGAATGGAAGTAAAACGTTGAGTTGGTTTAACAAATCGCTTAAACTGCAATTACAAAAAAACTCAAAGTGACTTCATCTGTGACTGCAACTGTGTTGCAACAGAGAGCAGCTTCGGATATCTAGTCTTAACTCGTTGGTATAAATGAGGAACGCCTGTCAGCGTCTTGCATTCCAACAGCAGCACAAACAACTACAGCCAAACAAACAAACAAACCATGTCAACAATAACCGGGCATCACAGCAGGGTCTCTGTGTACTATGACTTTCATCCTGGGTGGGGAGTGAAGGGATGAGCGACACAGAGAAACACAGCGTTGGTTTTGTTCTTCTGGGGATTTGTTCTCAGGGTTCCTTGATGTTGGTTCCTTACCTCATGTTTTGTCTTGCGGGCGACCTCGAGGCCTCCAGGATGTTCAAGTGTCGATGCTGTGAAAAAAGAAGGTCAACTTTTATATGGGTTTAAATCAAACCAATGGCCAATGGATTGAGCACACTAAAAACCTCTCCCCTCCCCCTCCTCCCTCTCCCTCTCTCTCTCTCTGTTACATCATGTTCCTGTTCAACACAAGTATGTGACACCTGAGAAAAAGCTCTTCCGTGCAGACGAGGGCAGCTGCATCCTGCACGGCGCAACATGTAAAGGAGGGAGGCGCGTCCACGTATGTATAGGAACTCCCATCAGTCAAAGACACAGCAGCACGCCGCGACAATCACTCACGACACAGTTTGTAAAGCCGAAAGAAAAGCAGAATGACAAAAGGAGAGTTTCTGTGAGACTGTGGAAGCGTTACCTTTACAGCCTGAGGAGAGCGAGCGCAGCACCACACGGCGCCGGGTTCTGTGAAGGTAGTCTGGTTTCAACAATCATCTCGCTCAGGGGAGGAGACAGTGAGATGGGTGGAGACGGCGGGTGGAGGGAGGAACTCTACACCTGGGGGAGGGATGTCGGTGCGTTTCTTCAAGCTTGGCTTTCACCAACGTAGATGCTTGTGTGTAGTATTTATGTCTTTTGTTGTGTTCACAAATATGACCTGGGAGTCTTCATGAAACATCATTTGGCTCAACTCAATTTGCTGAATCAAACTATTCAATCGGATGACTTGGTATCTGTGTTCATGCATGTAAACATAGTCAGTATATAGCTGAAAAAACATATTTCACTATATTTATTTTGCACGGAAGCGCTTAATGAAATACATGTCCGGTATTTAGTTAATACTGGAGCAAAACAGGCCTTATTAGACTACCAGAAAACGTATTGTGATATTTGTATATACACATCGATGCGCAAATGACTCGTATCGTGACAAGGTTTCGGCCATATTGCCACAAGTAAGTTATGCCTTTGATGTGTGAAGCATCAATAAGCCTCACTGCTGACATGTTTCATCAGTCTGTTGTCATACACCAAAAAATTGGCACCAAGCTGAGTATTTACCAATAAACAACAGGGAACCTCAGTGTCTCACTGATCCATGTGAGCACCAGGTGCTGCATGGTGCAACATTTATTACAGTGCATTAAACATGTTTTTCATAGCACAGTAAGTCTCGTACAGAACAAACATGAGGTATATTCTGTTCACCAACTGCTGGGTGAAATTGAGATGATTAGTTTAGTTTCTCAGGAGGCAGGAAGCAGAAGGTTGACTGTTTGGTGTATCATGCATTATAATGAAAGTGTGAATATATTCAGGTATCTTTTTTTTAGTGGTGGGGGCGGGGGGGGGGTTGAAACGCTATAGTTTTTCGTTTGACAGTTTGAACTTCGAGGAATATATTTCCAGGTAAAGGCAAAGGTTGCTGCTGCGTGCTTTGTTTCACTTGCGACGCACACCTGCCTGTAAAGGTGAGACCATGAAGAAACTCTCTCCTTCCAAGGAAAAGTCTGCGCGTGCTCAGAGAGAGTTTTTTTTATTTTTTTATAATCCTTTATCAGCGCAGTCTGAAGCTGATTGGCTGGCTGAGGAAAAGGGAAGTAAAAAAAAACCCCTTAAAAACACGTTGCGTTATTATCCAGCAGGAAACCAGAGAAAAGGCTTCAACCGGAATGTGAGATTTTCATTTTAAAGTCCTCGGCACGCGGAGACATAATAAACTAAATGTGAACGTTTCACCTCCTCCACTTGCGACGTGCGCGTGAGAATCGATCGCGCTTCCTGGTTTCCGGCTTCTTTGATTCTCTGGAGAGAAATAAAAAAGTCTCAATAACACGGATCGGATCAACGCACGGAGATGGATCACGCACGACCGCAGGACGCGCAGCAGAACAAGGTACGGACACCGAAAGACACCAAAACAACACCTCTTCTGAGAGGCGACACGCACGAGCACACGCACGCAACGCGTCACGTTGCACTTTGACCCAATGGATCTCCTTCAACACGTCAAAGTCATTTAAAATGGATCACACGACAACCAGAAGTGGACACCGCGGCTGTGTCTCAATTCGACGGCCGCGTCCTCACGAGGACACCGTCTTCGCGGTCTACGTAGGTCTGGTCTAAGAGGGGCGGACTTCCTACTCCCTTTTTATTTGTGATATGACAGCGGATTTAAGTGTAACATTAAGCTATATGTCCATATGCTGCTTCCTCCTGGTCCATAAAACACACAACATTTAGTAAAGTTAGTTTATGATCACACCACAAAACTAAAGGAGTAAAGCAAACAAGTTCATTTACTTGATGTATATATTCTGTATATTTATTATTTATTCTCATTACTGACTTAGAAAGTGATGTTTAAGTTTAGATTTAAATATAAATAGTTTACAAAAACCCTGTGTAATTAAAAACCAAAAACATTTTATAATGTGTGTGAGTATTTGTTTATCTGACCAGAATACATTGGTAAAACAGCTCTGTCATCTTTTTCGTGTTTATGCTACACTTCTTACCTTTTTTTGATACGGATATATATATAAATACATTTTTAAATCGGTACAGATTGCATATCTTTACGAAATAGAACTAATCACATTAACGACTAATCAACCAATTATTGATCAAAGTAGCCGCCGGTCATTCTTTGTCTTTGTGAATATCCGTGGTTACCGTGGTGATCAACATGCTGCTCTGCTCCCCCAGGGCCCCATGCTGCGGCACAGGGACGACGAGAGGCCCGCCGACGGCTCGCCGCGTCCCGCTGTGGGTGCACTTCCTGTGGCATGTCACATCTCCTAATCAACAGTTTGTTCAAGCCGTGCCTCACCCCCCCCCCCCCCCCTGCCCCCACCCTCACCCCTTCCTCTCTCCCTCCCTTGTGGATGTAGGACTCAAAGAGGCTGATCAGAAGAGTGCGAAGTCCCTCCAGGCCGAGGGCGTGGCTGGACAATTCTTACAAGGCCAAGTTCGGAGGGCGATTCCACGGACCTCAGTGAGACCGGCGGGGGGGGGGGGGGGAGGGGGGCTTTGTTGTCTCCTCATAGCCATCAACTTTTCATACATTTTTTTCCCTCCCCTCCTCTCGAATGCTGCAGATCTCCAAGGGAAGACCACTCGTTCTACAAGCCTGGCTTCTCCAACCAGAGGTACCACCCCTTCGACCCCCGGGGCGACTTCCACCGGAGGGACCACTTCCAGCACAAACCCCCCCACGCAGCACCGAGCGACAGGGAGCGCTACGAAAAGAGAGAGGGCGCCGATGGAAGTTCACCGTCGAAACAGAACAACAGTGAGTCCAAGTCTGTGAAAGCATCCGTGACGGGAGGAAGAATTATTCATGCAGTTAAAAATGAATTCACTCCATTCATGTCAAAATAAAATCTGCTAAAATGTCGTGGCGCCGGAAGAAGATGGGACAGTAAATATAGATTTTGGTTCCTGACAATCAAAGTATTTAATTTACCCCCAAATAGTTTACTACTTACAGTATGTTGGCAGATTTTTCACTTTATTTTGATAAAACTAGGTTTCTACTATTTAAGCTAAGCTTCATATTCATATTAGCATAATAGAGTGTTCCCCATGGTGTATGAATCTGTGAGTTGCAAGGCGTTTATTTACGGCCCCACCATGCGATGCGCTAAATATATCGTGAATATGTAAAAGCCTGAACGGAAGAACCCACTCAGCCTCTTTCTCTTTCTCACACACACACACTCACACCCACACCCACAAGGTGTGGTTAGCGGTGGTAAGGCTCCATATCAAAAGCACAAACACACAAACACACACACACACACACACACAGACAGACCTCACAAACCGTTGTCCCCATATCCCGTGCATCCACATCAAAGTGATGCTCTCTCTCGGCTTCACCGCCATGCACCTTATCACATGACCACCGGGTGGCAGCACCAGTCAGCAGAGGCACACCACGCGCCGCATGGGGGTGGGGTCTTTGGAGGGCCTCCCCCGGCGCGAAGGTGGTCGCACTCTGGCTGCCCACTGAGACTCCGTGTGAGGGATCATGTGGTGCGATGCATGCGTTAAGCGTCAAGTGTCCCTCCGTCCAGACTCGTCAGACAGGTGAGGAATGACCTCATCCTTTTGCCGGTGGGAGTCTGCAAGTAAACAGCGAGGGCCGCTAACATTTTGTTATCCTCACGGCCTCACAAACTGCGAATGTTGTTGTTTTTGTTGTTATTTAGCCGGTACAAAGCATTTCGACGTGTTGTTCTGAACCGAGCTGTCGGCACTGTATGTTTTCATCTCCTCCCCATCGCCACACTGCAGCACTGTGGAGGTGTGTGTTTGTGTGAGTGTGGAACAGGTTTTTTTTTTTGTGCGTTGGGGTGCGATGATGGTGACTCATCGTTGGTGTGTGTGTGTGTGTGTGACAGTGAGAGATACTAGCCAGCAGTTTATAATGAGCCAAAACACAACTATGGCTCCGCATTCGGTCCAACATCACAAGCCTAAATTCACAATTTGAGGTTTCTGTGTCGATTTGTAAAAACACATTGTTAAGAGGAGGCTGAAGATGAGGGGAGAGCGTGATTAGACGTTTGAACCATCGACGGAGGTCTAAAGATTCACCCAAAGGAGCCGCTGCGTGTGCAGACAGCCAATCGACGCGCAGAGAAACAACCGTCTCCCCTCACGTGTGCTGTTTTTCTCCTATTTTCCAGCTACCAGACCCTTCGTACCCAGATGCAGCTCCAGCAGAGACAAGGACACGCAGTTCATCGTGAGTTCAGACATTTTCAGCTGACGAGTTTTCTCTTAAAACGGAAAAAGCCATTTGGATTAAAATGCAATTTTCTGTCTCAATATAACGCC